>NC_142852.1:34241473-34563907 GCF_061612785.1 Hesperophylax consimilis | reverse complement strand
GTTATGTATTGGATATTATATATAACCAATATATTGGATACTATATTGTAGGTTTAGCAGCGAATGGAGGAACTAACTCAGTAGGTACTCACACATACAGGGTGTTAACGGACGTACTTGACTTCCTGACAATTTTAGAGTTACAAAATAAACCTTAATAAAATCTCAAAAAGTCAGTAATCACTGGATAACATTCTGTATGTATCACTTGCACATTATATATGATATATTTTTAAAGTAAGAGTAAGCAGGACAAAATGCTGTTGCTCAGTGACTTTTCGCAAATACATCACTGACGAAAGTATAAAAATATACATCAATACAAACAGCTTGTTTTTTTTTGTTCTAACGTATACCTTTAACCTATGGAATATTGATTTTGTCATACTAAATTGATAACATGTGGGTAGGTTTGTACCTGCGCATGTCCAACTGTGTTAGCCTGTATACTTGATGTATGTATTGCATGTTTGAGAACCGTTAATAATAAAATCGACAGCTACATTTCTATAATTTTTCACGATCGAACTGATCGGAAAACGATTATAGAAAATTGCCCACGTTTTCATTACTGGTAAAAAGACAAAATACAATATTAGAGGATATGTTTATAATTATTTAAAAAAAAATTAATTCGAGTTTTTTTTAGGTTATTCAAAACAATCTTATATTAGATTGCCTTGTGCTGTGCGTTTCTTAGTCCTAAGTTAGCCTTAAAACTGATTCATTGAACTCAAATTTATTAAATCCTAGTTGATTCAACTGTTTTTTTTTAAGAATTCAGACAATCTTAAAATATCTCTTCTTCAATAGTCATTTTAACTATATGAAAATGAAATAATTTGTAAATACAACTTTTAATCAGCCAATGGTCAAGTATCTAGCTTCCTACTATATAAAATTGGAACTGATTTATGGAAAATTAAAGCAATTTCGATCGATCAATTTGAAACGTATATTGACCGAATTTTACACGATAAACTTCACACTACGACAGCCAGATGTAAATTTTCTAATGTATTACTTCTACATTACATTATAAATGAGTCAGTTGATACAATATTTTTTTTCCCAAATTAAAAATAACACCATCCACAAAATCAATTACAAAGATTAAAGACATTTGCAATAAAGGCTCACACACAAATACAGTATTTTTCTCATATTTACTGCGAGCATTGAGAAATTACAACAGTGTACACTGCTCTTATCATAAAATATACGTTTTTAATGACCAATTTAACTGCAGGGGTAGGCAGAGAGGACAAACCACAAAAAAAACTCGGTCTTGACACACACTTGCTGGCGTCATTAACATTCATACATACTCTTCTATTAATATGACTCTTGACATGGCCTGACTCAAGTATCTGATTGACTTGATCGTGCTATATCTTCTGCTACTATTCTCATTTTCGTCAAATATTCTCCTTACACTCCTTATATTCTCTCTACATTCCCAAACCATCTAAGTATCATCCTTGCACTCTTTGCGGATCTCCACATTTCTTACACGATCATACATGGTTTTAACACACAAACGCCTCAGGTATCTCATTTGTACAGCATTCAGTCTATTTTCATACATTCTTAGCCAGTTCCATGCCTCACTTATGCATCAGGGTAGGTACCAGCATTCCACTGTGGACAGTTAGCTTCGTTCCTTTGGATAATTATTTGCTAGCCCCAACTGCGTTCAGTCCTCCAAAATACTCAAAAAGTTTTACAAGTAATCAAATTAATCTTATATTGTGATGAAGTATTTTATTTAAAGACAGGCAATATTGTACCAACATAATCAGTATTTTATAAGTGCAGGTGACAATAATACAATTTCAAATTCAAAAAATTCCTATCGTAAACGCATTTTTCTTAATTTTCATTTTCAATTTGTTACCAAAACGACCTGTTCGTTTTTTTCCATGAACACGGCGTTAATGACGTCATGCCAATCAACGCCCAGTCACAATTACTGAATGTGCGGTATTTGATTTTTCTTAAAATCAATAATTTTGGATGGAATTTGAAACAATGAAAATAAATTATAGTGATTTGTTTTTGGGGCATTATGCCGTGTTGTTCTCCTAGCCAGGGTTTTGGACAGCACTGCAGTGTTTATTATCAGGGCAGATGTGTGACACTTTTTGTCAATACTTTTGGCCATGAAAATCTCAAATAGTACCTGATGAAAATAAATTTTAAATCTTCCTAACATTTTATTCATAGCTTATAAAAATACCCTATTGTTTTATGAATTCGTTCAGTCGATTTTTTTTTCATTCCAATTTTTCCCAATTCTTCCAACGACAGACGCCAAAGCTATTTTTTGACAATAAAATCGGCCTTAAAGAGATACTTTCAGTCTGTTATTACTCTTAGTACGTACGAAGTACTTTTTTTAATAATATTAGAACAAACGGGTAACAACTTTTCATCGTTTTTCTTCATCCTCTAAACCCCGCCACTGCTGTTGTGCCGGTTCGTGACCGGAGGGGACCCAGCAGCAGCGTTTGGGGCGCATTGGATGCCCTCTCCAGCCGGACTCTCCCAGCCTATCGCCTAGCACCGCAGTGGGTGGGCTGGAACCAAACGCTCATCACTCCTGGACAGCCTGAACCCCATATTCCTACCCACCCCTCACACCTTTCCATTCCAGACCATCCTTTCACTTCATACCCTTAAAAACAAAAAAAAACAAAAAAAAAAAAAAAAAATTAAAATCATGAATATACATAAAAACAAACATAACATCTTTACAGCGGCGAGTAGCAGGCGTCCCCGGTGCGGGCCAAAACTGTTGGTAAATTTTGCCAACATTCGCGGCCTGCACACAAATTTAAATTCCGTCCATCACCATCTTTTGTCCCAACGTCCCAACCTTCTTTTCCTATCCGAAACTCAGATAGCCGAGCCGCCAGACTCCTCCTATCTGGACTGCCCGGGCTTTACCCTCGCAAGCAAATTCCGACTGAAAGGAGGAGTCTGCCTCTATAGTCGAGCTGACGTCAACTGTGTGCGACTATTGAGTCTGGAAAACTCCAGATTCGACGTAATGTGGGTGCGCGTCAATCTTGCCAGTACGGCAAGATTCTACGCATGTCTATACCGCTCACCGAACCATAGCGAATCAGACACTTCCGAGCTCTTCAAACATTTGAGCGATACTATTGATGATCTCTTGCCCCGCTACCCTTCGGCCGAGTTTGTTGTTCTGGGGGACTTCAACGTTCATAACGAACCATGGTTGAAGTTCTCAGGCCCAACGGACTCGGCTGGCCGACAGGCGGAATCCTTTGCCATTTGCTACGGATTAGAGCAATTGGTTCAGGAGCCTACAAGGGTTCCTGATGTCCAGACTCACCGCTCCAATCTGTTAGACCTATTCTTAACTACTGTGCCACACGGTTATAAGATTGACGTCACAGCGCCTCTGGGATCATCTGACCACTGCCTAGTGACGACATCAATCCCCGTTAGCCTCAGACCAACCAATGAGAGGCTGAGGAGAAAAGTGTGGCACTATAGGTCAGCAGATTGGTTCGGTATGCGGGCCCATTTCAATGCTTTTCCGTGGTCAGCTGTTTGTTTTCGGACTTCGGACCCTTCAAGATGTGCCCAGGAGATTGGTGAAGTCATCAAATCGGCGATGGATGGCTTCATACAATCGACTACTAAAGAAACTGGTGTGGGCTCAAAGCCGTGGTTCAGTCGACAATGCTCCGAAGCAGTTCGACGAAAAAACGCGGCTTACCGAGCCTACAACACATCTCGAACGCCCGAAAGCAGATCAGCATACAACAAATCGGCAAAGGAATGCAAGAGAATCATCAATAGGTCAAAATTCGAACACGACCTGCAGATCAGCAAAAAGCTGGCTGCCTGCCCGCATGGCAGCAGAGCGTTCTGGTCGCTTGCGGGCTCAATAGGTCGAAATTTTTGCAAACCCAGTTTGCCACCTCTTACCAGACCTGACGGCTCACTAGCAAACACCGCTACCGAAAAGGCAAACCTTTTAGGGAAAATGTTTGCGGAAAACTCGACCCTCGACGACGGGGGTGCTGTTCCGCCGTCGGTTCCTCACTGCGGCTTCTATATGAAAAAGCTGAGGATCCGGCATCGGGATGTACTCCACGTCATACGGGGGCTCGATGTTAACAAAGCTAGTGGACCTGATGGAATACCTGCCCTGGTATTGCAGAGGTGTGCTGCGGAAATAGTTCCAGTTTTGACAAAGCTCTTCAAAATGTCCCTGAAGTGTGGCACTGTGCCCTCTGGTTGGAAAAAAGCGGTAATTCACCCTATTCCCAAGAAAGGTGACCGCTCCAACCCGGCCAACTACCGCCCCATAGCGATCACATCAGTTCTGTCCAAAGTGATGGAACGTGTGATCAACGACAAACTGCTCACATACCTCGAGAAGAACAAAATTATCAACGACCGTCAATACGGATTCCGGCGGAACCGCTCGTGCGGTGATCTTCTCGCGTATGTGACGCATGTTTGGGGGCGGTGCCTGGAACGTCACGGTGAGACCCAAACGGTCGCACTAGACATATCCAAGGCCTTTGACCGGGTCTGGCACCGAGGACTTGTCAACAAATTGCATTCTTACGGACTTCCCGCATCCCTGTGTACGTGGATTGCTGACTTTTTAAGGGATAGGTCGATTCAGGCGGTTGCTGACGGTTTCACCTCTTCCTCGCACTCCATAAATGCTGGCGTCCCACAGGGATCGGTTCTGTCTCCGACTTTGTTTTTGTTGCACATCAATGACCTTTTGACATGTGCACCGATTCATTGTTACGCGGATGACAGTACAGTTCATGATAGCTTTTTGTTTGACAAGCCCCCAAAGGGCACACAAACTCCAACGGCTCGGAGGGCTTTGAAGCAGAGAATGGACGGTTATCTCGAGAGTATTTCCTCCTGGGGTAAAAATAATCTCGTCGAATTTAATGTTTCAAAGACCCAATCCTGTCTGATTACGTCTAAAAGGGATCCAAATGATAATCTTGTCTCCTTCAACGGAAGCAATCTTCCGAACAGGCCTTCCATTGATATGCTTGGTGTAACTATAAGTGACCAGCTCAGGTACGGGGGCTCCATCGAAGCGAGAGTAAAGTTGGCCTCTCAGAAGCTGGGCGTACTGTACAGGGCCCGCAGATACTTTAATAGTACACAACTGCTCACCCTGTACAAATCGCAAGTGCGCCCTACTGTCGAATTTGGCAGCCATCTCTGGTCTGGAGCCCCAAAATACCTGAAAAAAACCCTTGACTCTGTGCAGAAACGGGCGGTCCGTTTGATAGATTCCCCAATCTTAACAAACGGACTGCAATCTTTAGAGCACAGGCGTCAGGTAGGTATGCTGTCCTTGTTCTATCGGTATTACAATGGAAGATGCTCTGAGGAACTAGCGTCATTGATCCCTTCGGCACCGGTGCGTAGTCGGGATACACGCCAAACGCGCGCCCAACATTTGTACACAGTTGACACTTGTCACATGAGAACGGGTCGCTTCTACGATTCGTTCTTAAGTTCAACAGCTCGGCTGTGGAACGAACTGCCGGCCTCTGTGTTTCCTCCCTCCTACAACATGGGACTCTTCAAGACCCATGTTCACTCCTTCCTCTCCACAAAAAGACCCTCCACACAGCATCCCCAAAGATGACATAGGCCCTGAGGGAAATTATTTTCTTCAGGGCCTCCTGTGTGGAGTAAATATAAAAAAAAAAAAAAAAAAAAAAAAACAACATAAATACATATATTTTAAAACCAACAAAAATATTTCATAATACGAGTCGGCGCTGTCTCCAGCTGGTATTCACATTGCTGACGTCATACAAAACTATTATAGGATTAACTAGAATACAGACCTGGGCGCGCAACTGTCAAATTACGAATTCATTCTCTACTGTCGCTAAGTAAAATTCACTGTTTAAAATAATCTAATCACCCCGTTTACTTAAGAGGAAGCTACAAGCCAAAAATGTGTATATTCTTTGAATACCTTATATTGTAGGTAACAGGCATTCAAATCGCTGGACAAACGGAGTCTAGAAACGTTCGATTTCAAGCAAAAAAACTGGTTTTTATTTATTTTCTAAATAATTTTATAAGAAAGCAAAAAAGTTAATCAAGTGAAACTGTCACAGATAATCTTAGCTATAATACTGTATTTTTTAATGTTTTTTCCTTTATGTCTTCATACATTTCTATTGAAAAAAAAAAATTAGTAGTTTACATTTATATTTTTTATTTAGTAATTTATTATTTTATTTGTATTCTACTCAAGCGAAGCGATTGGAAAACCTTCAATTTATCTAAAGCATATTTTTTGTTTTCATAATGTACACCAATTCGTAATAAAAATTAATCAAAATAGCGATTTGGCATTAAGCTTGGCCTTAATATTAAAACAACACACAAACAGCAGTTACAATGAGTGTCAACAACAATCACATCGCCGCCATTTGCAAACTGTCGCTGCATGATGACACTGACTTGATCACGTGACACTTCAAAATCCGCTACTTCTGCATATCGGTTACCTAAGTTGTGATGCATGGTATAAGGGAGTTTTTGAACGGATTGATATTGACATTATTGTTGCAGAGAAATGTATTTTTACTTCGCGTGACTATATAAGGAACATTAAATGAAATCAGTTAGAGTAGCGCAGGGCTGTCAATAATGGAATTATTTTTTTTTAAAGAAAAATAATATCAGATGCTAGTGTTCTGTCAGACGGTTTTATTAATTTTAGATTTTAACAGTCATCCTTACTAATAAAAAACATATCCCTACCATTAAACGATGTTTTAATTACAAGTTATATAAGGACTACACGAGCTCAAATTCGTTTTGGTACTAATTAAGAATGTCTTTGAATGTGCTCCAAAAGAACTGGCAACGTCACATTTCAGCGGACTGACACCTGAAATTATTTCTGATTATTTTTATTTAGCCGTTACTGTGTAAATTTAATAAAAATTATTTGATATTTTTGTTTTTTTAATAACATAAATGTCTTATGCGTGTGTATGTAAATATAAGTCCCATAAAACGAGGTTTAAAACGATCAATCAACGAGTAATTTTTTTGTTGTTGTAGGTCTAGTGACAGTTTTCTTAAAGATTCCCTAAACAAAAGGAACAATTTTTTAAAGTTGAAGTTTTGAGTAAAAATGGATTGTTTTTTTCAACTTTTTTTATCTTTGTTTATATTTCAAATATAAAAAAGTGTTTGGTTGTATCGGTTAATAACATGGAATTTGTGACCTTATCATCGAGGGGTAGATGCAGACCGATGGCCCCCAGCATAGCGTGTTCACTCTAATATATGCACATGATAGTACGTTTATTAGTAGGGCTGTCTAGTTAATATACCATGAATTCCAGGGGATGAATCTGGTAATAACGTATCGAGGGGTAGATGCAGACCGATGGCCCCCAGCATAGCGTGCTCACTCTAATGTATGCACATGATAGTACGTTTATTAGTAAGGCTGTCTAGTTAATATGCCATGAATTTCAAGGAATGAATCTAGTGATCACGCACCGAGAGGTAGATGCAGACCGATGGCCCTCAGCACAGCGTGTTCACTTTAATGTATGCACATGATAGTACGTTTATTAGTAAGGCTGTCTAGTTAATATGCCATGAATTCCAAGGGATGAATCTGGTGATCACGCACCGAAGGCGAGATGCAGACCGATGCCCCCCAGCACAGCGTGTTCACTCTAATGTATGCACATGATAGTACGTTTATTAGTAAGGCTGTCTAGTTAATATGCCATGAATTTCAAGGGATGAATCTAGTGATCACGCACCGAGAGGTAGATGCAGACCGATGGCCCTCAGCACAGCGTGTTCACTTTAATGTATGCACATGATAGTACGTTTATTAGTAAGGCTGTCTAGTTAATATGCCATGAATTTCAAGGGATTAATGTAGTGATCACGCACCGAGAGGTAGATGCAGACCGATGGCCCTCAGCACAGCGTGTTCACTCTAATGTATGCACATGATAGTACGTTTATTAGTAAGGTTGTCTAGTTAATATGCAATGAATTTCAAGGGATGAATCTAGTGATCACGCACCGAGGGGTAGATGCAGACCGATGGCCCTCAGCACAGCGAGCTCACTCTAATTTATGCCCATGATAGAGGGATATATCGGCTCCAGGAAATGCTGATTTGAATATTATTTAAAGGTGACGATGATCTGACCTGTGACATATATCGTGCAAGGTTTACCTCCCCACACGTTTTCTTTTTTTGTCTTTCTTTCTAAAAAAAAATTTTTTTTAGCTGTTCATTTCTTTCTTTCTTCTTTCCTCCTATCTGTAATGATTTTTTTTATCTTTCTTATTTTTTTTTCTCTCTCTATATTTAACGTTTTTCGACATATTTTTTTCTTTCAAACTTTCTTTTATCTTTATTTCTTTCACAATTTCTTTGTATCTTCTTTCTTTCTACTCTTAATACATATTTTCAATGTCTCTCTCATTATTTAATTATTTCTTTTCTTCTTCTCTCCTTCTATATGTAATGATTCTTGACATATTTTTCTTCCTTTCTTACATAATTTTTGTCTCCATTTCTTTCACCATTTCTTTATTTCGTTAATGTTTCATTTCTGCTCTCTTTAATTCTTCATTTATCTTATTCTTTCATATTTTCCTTCTTCTGTCCTTAATGTATCATTTTTTTATTACTACTTAAGTTTTATCTCTTTCTTTATTCTATCCTTCTGTTTTAATGTTTCTGTTGTATCTCTCGTTCCTTTAAGCTTTAAAATCTCTTTTCTTTCTTTTTTCTTTAAAGTATATTTTCTGTTTCTCCTTCCTTAATTCATCGTTTCTTTCTTCCGTTATTTCTCTCCTGGATATAGAAGCGTGTGCTAAAAGTAACTGTATTTTATTTTATGTAGAATTGAACGTGATACTTGAATGTATAAGATGTTTTTCATGCAATATTTAGTTAACCAGCTGAGAAATTAAACTCACGATGTCTGGGTGGGAACTCAACACATTTTCCGTGCAACTTACAATTTCCGTACAATTCTTTAAATTTGTAATAGCCCATTTTGACATACATATATATAAACAGATAAATGATAAGTTTGTCATTTTTTTTTATTAAAAATCCAATATGTTCTCCTCTATTCCAACGGTATTCCCTTTAACTTTGCAGTCACGTAACTAGCAACATCTGTCGTCGGAAACTGAAATTCCAGGCTAGAGGTGGTAAACCTTTGACATGTGTGACTCTAGCGTATTTCATCTTCACGCATGGCAAATATTGATTTTGTATAACTACTAGTTGTAAAAGTTCTGTGGCTCTTTTTTCTCGCAAATTTTAATAAGTCAAAACCAAGATTTCGCCAGAAATCGTAAGATTTGTAAGTAGGTACTTAAATACCTACCTTAATCACAAAACTTATTTTTCATGAAACATTTTTTAAATGATGAATAAGGTATTATAATATTTTCCAAAGAAACTTCACCATCTCAATGACAACTCTTTTTTTAAACTTTCTTCAGGTAGGTAAGTGTCATAAAATTGATTATTCAGATTATTCAGAAACACAGCCACTGGAATCGGAAACGGAACGCACAAACAAATTAACAAGGAGACGAAATGCCAATCCACAAAAAACAACGAAAATTTATAGATTTTTGTAGTTTCTTTTAACAATATGAGATTATTCTTACTCTCTCCAGTGGGGAGATTCCAATATGATATTGAGTAATTTTGAAGGTAAGATTGAAAAATCTATTCAATTGTTTGCATTTTTTGACATTTTATGGAGTTTTGAGTGTCAATTTTTTTGATATGACAACGATGCCTCAATTGAACTAACAAAACCGTGGTTTGGACATGGAAAAAAATAAACTTCCCAACTCATTCGTGAGAATTGGACATTGTTCGTTCCTTCTCAAATTTTAAAATTAACGTTATTGGCATCCCAGATTGTACTTTCTGTGGTCTACAACTGGAAACTTTTACCAATTTTTTTTTGTTGTCCCTCTCTCAAAACAGATTTCCTCTCTTCCATCATCAAGCCTTATCTAAAATTACCTCTCTTCCGTTCAACATCTCATCTCTTCTAAGACTCAACTTTGCCGTAAGCTAGTGGTGTAGCGGTAATTGGAACTCATCCGAGGTTTATGCACCATATAGACTTACTTAAAGCAACAAATAGCTTTAATTATTGAAGACAATATTGGCAAATATTATATAAATCATAAAAAGATACGGTCACATCTAGGACTCGAACCCAGGATCCTTACCTTGCTGGGGCACTGCTCTACCAACTGAGCAAATGTGACCCTATCTCCTTCGGTCATATCTAACTGTATCATACTTCGAATAAGATCTACCAACATTGCATTTTATTGACTGCTTTCTTTATGTATGATCGCAAGATTCAACCAGAACTAAATGCAATCTAGTGTCTTAGATAAATATATCTTATTTTTATTTGAAATTTTCGTTTAGAAATCGCTAATATTGTCTTCAATAATTGGTTTTACAATTTGAGGTTTTAATTATTAAGTTATTTAAAAAATAAATAAGATTTAGCCCAAAAACCATTGTTATGCAAATCTCGCAATACTAAGTTTTATTATTATTTATAACTCTATTGATCGCTGATTCCTCTTGGAATGCTATTATTGTTCAAGATGCCACGTGGCAGAACAGATATGCTAGCACAACATAGTTTTGTTGGATGAAATTTCTGAAACGTTGTATTTATTTAATTATCTCTTCAGATGCTTCTCTCTCTCCATAATTTGAAATGATTGCCTGAAACACCCTTGTAAGGTAACAATTTTAATATCGTGGTGTGTTCACATTAAAACAGAAAGTAAAAAAGGTTTGCCGTCTCTGCGTTGGACCACACGGGTTACGTTTTTAGTGAAATTATTTCGGAACTGACTGCTTGTGAAATATTGGCACGACGCGCCATGGTTGCCATTCGCTGCACAAAATGTATTCCTGCGGGTTCGAATATTAGACAAGGAGTACAGATCGACATACTTGACTTTGCAGTCGATGACGTCACACCGCAGATATTGGAGATACCAGTCAAGTATAAAACACATCATTCTTTTTTTAATTTACTTATTTTTGTAACTTTATTTATTTCTTTATATTTTTTTTTCCATTTTCTTCTTTCTTTTTCAATGCTTCTTTCTCACTGTATTAGTGTTTGTTTTTTTTCTGTATATCTTCATTCTTTATTTTTTCTTTCTTTAATTCTTCTTTGTTTTTCACTATATTATTTGTTTCTTTTTCACCTCTCTTTCTTTCTTCTTTATTTTATTAATGCCTTATTTATGTATTTTGTCATCCTTTCTTATGTTAATATCAATTTTCCATCTTCTTTCTTTTTGTCGTATTTTCTACCATTTATTTTTTCTTTCGTCTTTCTTCTTTCTCTTTCCTATTTTCTGCCTTCTTCTCTCTTCTTTCCTCTTTCTACTTTCCTCTTTCTACTTTCCTCTTTTCTTTTATCCTCTTTTCTCTTTCCTCTTTTCACTTTACTCTTTCTTATTTCTTCTTTCCTTTTTCTTCTCTCTTCTTTCTTCTTTATTTTGTCTTCTTTCTTGTTTATTCTTTCTTCTCGCTATTTTCTTCTTTCCTCTTTGTACTCCCTCTTTTCTTTTTATTCTTTTCTCTTTCCACTTTTCACTTTCCTCTTTCTTCTCTCTATTTTTATCTTTCTTATTTCTTCTCTCTTCTTTCTTCTTTTTTCCTTCTTCTTTCTTCTTTCTTCTTTCTTCTTTCTTCTTTCTTCTTTCTTCTTTCTTCTTTCTTCTTTCTTCTTTCTTCTTTCTTCTTTCTTATTTCTTATTTCTTCTTTCTTCTTTCTTCTTTCTTCTTTCTTCTTTCTTCTTTCTTCTTTCTTCTTTCTTCTTTCTTCTTTCTTCTTTCTTCTTTTTTCTTTGAATGATTTGTCTCTCTATCTTTCTACTAACCTTTCTATCTTTCTTTCTTATACCTTCTTCACTTCGATCTTCAATGGGTCTTTTCCATTTTTCTTTCATTCTTCAACGTTTTCATCCAACATTCTTGTTTTCCTTTCCTCTTTTCTTCTTAATGGTTCCTTTCCATCTCTCCTCTTTCTTCCTTGTATCTATATATCTATATTTATTTCTAAGTACCGACTAGCTATTCAGATTTGATCACCAAATATGACTGATGCCGCTTTAAGCATCGTTTCCATTCTGAATAGTTGTCTCTCACCGGGCGACACGGAGAGTATCGAGTAAAAAATAATAAATATTAATTAGAGAAATATTACGGTCCTTGCAGAGTCAGTCTGCAATAAATAACAACCAACTGAAAATAATGAAAAAATATGATGCCTAGCGGCTTTTTTTTACATTTTAAAACAGTCCGGCCGTAAATGATAATAAAGATGTTTTAAGTCTAAAAATAATCACAGAACTAACTAACTAACAAACCATCATGTCGTTAGGGGTTGGCAGAAAAGATGGACCACCAAACAATTCGCTCTTGGCACACAATCCTTGCCACATTATATTCAAACATGGGCTCATACATACTCTTCTCTTCGGTGACTTTTCACTGAAGTGGAGATCTAAGATTTAATAAAAAAAATCAACCATTAAAAGATTGTCAAACACAATATATTTTCTGTCATAATTATAAAATATTAAATGATTAACCTCTCAGGCTTCTGGCATATTCATTGTTATATTTCTTAAAGTCGCTGTCAAATAATGTGAATTTCCGTTTTGCAATAAAATTTCAAATAGATGGAAAATTGGATGGAAAATCTGAACGTATTCCAAAACTAAAAACGGTTTTTGAAAGGTGATAAAATACGCTTTCAAATTATTTTTGTTGGAAATGAACATAAAAATTTTTACATGCAAACATAAAAAATGTTTAAAAATTGGCTGAATTATCTTAAAAATGAAATAAAATTACTGATAGCAAAAAAACGCATGTTTTATTGGAAAAATGTATTATAAACATTGTTGTAACCTCATTTTCTTATCAATTCACATACAAATACATAGGACGGATTTCGAAGAATTTGAACAATTCTTCTAATTTCAAAGTTAATTTTCAAGTTCTGTGAAAGATTGTTTTGAGTTATGTTATCATCTCAGTTCTGTCAAGCAACTAGCCTATAATGCTATATGAACAGAATATGATTAGGACTATCACAGAACCCGAAAATGAACGTTGAATTTGATGAAATGTTCAAATTCTACGAACCTCAAATTGTGGTCAAAACGTTTGGCTGGATATAGGTGCATATTTTAATTGTCTATAGGTGGATATAGGTGCATATTTAGGTAATTGGATATAGGTGCATATTTTAATTGTCTATAGTTTACTTCTAGATTTCTAACACAGTTTAAATCACATTTCTCACTATGACACTAAGGGGGATACAGCATTTTTTATTAGACAATATGAGCTGTTCCGAAAAGCGAACAAATTGATCGGTTAGTAAGCTGTTTATTTCTAAAACCGAACAAATTATCCTGAGGAGCTAACAATAAATAAATAAATAAAAAATACTCCAACCAGCCGACAGAACATGGATTGAGTGGGTGAAATAAAAACATACATTAATCCACGCGAATTGATAAATCTAAAATAGCGTCAAAGATCTGTCAATGTTTCCGCCCCCCTCTCCCCTCCCCCTCTCCCCTCCCCCTCTCCCCTCGGTAAGATGTATGGCTGTTTACATGTAGGGGAGATTGCGCAAATCGGACACGTACTTATATTCATACATAAATCATTTTAGAGGGCATTTTCATCTCCTGTGATACTTTTTATGGTTGTTGTTTTTGTGATTTAGTGTTGTTGTTGATTTTTGTTTTTGTTGCTATTGTAATTTTTGTTATTTGTTGTTGTTTGTTTGTTGTTTTTTTATTGTTGTTTAGTTTTATTGTTGGTTTTTTTTATTGATGCTGTTGTTTTTTGTTCTTTAAGTGGTTTTTTATTGTTGTTGTTTTTATTGTTTAGTGTCGATGTTGTTGATTTTTTATTTTCTTGTTGTTTAGTGTTGTTGTTTTTGTTTTGTTTTTGTTGTTGTTAGTTTTGTTTTTTTATGTTTTGTTGTTTTGTTGTTAGGTGTTCATTTTATTATTCTTGTTTATGTTGTTTAGTGTTGTTGTTGGGTATTTTTGTTGTTATAGTTGTTTTGATTCGTTTTTTTTTTGCAAATACCGCTCAAGACTTCTAACCGTCTGGAACCAGTGAGACTATGAGTATTAGGGTATTTGGATATACCACACGGAGAAAATGAGCATTGCTAATTTATTAATAATCTTTGAAATTATTGGTAATCCGGTTAAAAACAGGATTATAGGCCTTAAATAATGAATTAACAGGTCTCCTGGTAAATTTTTACTAAATTACGAATATATTATCACGGTTTTGGAACACGTGTTCACGAAAATCCTTATATTTTCGCATGACTATGCAACATTAACATTGGGAGGCACTGTAAAATATAAAAAATACATAGAAATTAGTCAAAACGGGATGATCTCAACCATTGTGGTTTATGAGTACCGCCGCCCCGGGAACCATTTACTGGACAACCAACACCTCTGACATAGGTGTATTGAGAAAATGTAGACTTCAGAATTCATATTTATTTGATTTCAACGGTATAAATATACCATACACAATAATTACATGTTACAGAATAATATTTAACTGTGGCGCTTGACCGTAAAATGACGACAGAAAGTATAAAAATTAATACAAGCTCTAGAAGTATATACAAGTACATACATACAAAATATTATAAACAATTATGAGTAGACCATAGTTTAATTATTAACATAATGATATAAAATATGTGATAGTATAGTCTTTTTGTCCTAGCTTCTCTAGTAATAACTACTATAGTCTATATCTATATATTTTTTTAAAAAGTAAATCTCTCAATCCAGTGTTACGAATAACCTGACAATATTTGAAACTCATTTTATAATATTATGGAAATTACTTTAAAATATACGGAAAAATCCGGTGATAAATTCCATCATACCCTGCTTAGCGTTTGTACCGTATCGCCGTCACTAAATTATATTTAACCTTGGTAAATGTATGCCTGCGTAAAGATCGATCACTTCCAAACGATTGCTTCCATTGTGTATATATTACGGACGTGATGATAATATTATAAATATTATATGAGTCTAAAGTAATGGTGTTTGAAAGCGAGAGTAAGAAAACAGTGTGCAATATAGTTGTTGCTGAGGAATACTTGGAGCAGGTGGATGAGTTTGTGTATTTAGGAAGTATGTTCTAGAGAGATGGGAAGGCTGACAGAGATATTGAAACAAGGGGAAATGCAGGTAATTCCATTCATGGAGGACTGAACGCAGTTGGTGTCAGCATAATATGTAGCAGTCCACAACGGATGCTGGTACCTACCCTGATGTATGGAAGTGAGGCATGGAACTGACAGAGAAAGGATGAAAGTAGACTGAATGCTGTTGAAATTTGATCCCTGAGGCGTATGTGTGGTAAAACCATGTATTATCGAGTGAGAAATAATGCAAGATTGGTGTAGGCGTAATTAATCACATTAAGAAAGGGACGCTCAGATGGTTTGGACATGTAGAGCGAACAAACGAATCAAGGATTATAAGGAGAATATATGACGCAAATTTGAATGGTAGATGAAGTTGAGGACTCCCGAGGAAGACATGTAACAATCAAGTGAATCAAATAATATAAGAGTATGTGTGATACGATGTATGAATGTGAATGAGGCAAGGAGTGTGTGCCAAGACAAAGTTGTTTGGTAAACTGTCCTCTCTGTCTACGCTTTAAAGTTTATTAATGACATTTGGCGTGTTCAATTATTTAAACTTTATTAATGTTATTAAGCGTGTTCAATGCTTTAAACTTGGTTAAAAACATTTGTCGTGATCAATGCTTTAAGCTTTATTAATGACATTTGGCGTATTCAATGCTTTAAACTTTATTAATGACATTTGGCGTGTTCAATGCTTTAAACTTTATTAATGACATTTGGCGTGTTCAATGCTTTAAACTTTATTAATGTTATTTAGCGTGTTCAATGCTTTAAACTTTATTAATGTCATTTAGCGTGTTCGATGCTTTAAACTTTATTAATGTTATTTAGCGTGTTCAATGCTTTAAACTTTATTAATGTCATTTAGCGTGTTCGATGCTTTAAACTTTATTAATGTTATTTAGCGTGTTCAATGCTTTAAACTTGGTTAAAGACATTTGTCGTGTTCAATGCTTTAAGATTTATTAATGACATTTTGCGTGTTCCATTATTTAAAATTTATTAATTTTACTAAGCGTGTTCAATGCTTTAAACTTGGTTGAAGACATTTGTCGTGTTCAATGCTTTAAGATTTATTAATGGCGTGTTCAATTATTTAAACTTTATTAATGTTATTAAGCGTGTTCAACTTGGTTAAAACATTTGTCGTGATCAATGCTTTAAGCTTTATTAATGACATTTGGCGTGTTCAATGCTTTAAACTTTATTAATGACATTTGGCGTGTTCAATGCTTTAAGCTTTATTAATGTCATTTTGAATTTATTTGACGTATTTCTACTTTTTGTACTTTATCGATGTTATTTTTGTGCAATGAAGCGGTGGGACATGACTTATTTTTATTAAGAGCGGAAGCCACCACTTTGTACGGCTCAATTGAACGGGAGCCTGGAGCTCAGAGCGTATTATGAGCAATGATAATACTGTGCTAGCTCGATATGGCTCCCAGATTTTGAAAGATCGTACGATTTTTGATACCGGTATGCCGCCTCATATCACGAAAAAATAAGATGCTGGATGTTTAGAAGGCGTAGATACATCTGTCCAAGTCCAGATGTGAGTATGTAAAAACAATTAATACCTACCTACCTTATTTGACGTCGTTCTATTTTTTAAACTTTATTGGTGTTATTTGACGTCGTTCTATTTTTTAAACTTTATTGATGTTATTTGACGGTTCTTTTTTTAAAACTTTATTGATGTTATTTGACGTCGTTCTATTTGTAAACTTTATTGATGTTATTTGACGTCGTTCTAATTTTAAACCTAATTAAGTTATTTGACGTCGTTCTACTTTTTAAACTTTATTGTAGTTATTTGACATTCGACGTTTTAGTCTTTATTGATGTTAGTAGACGTTATTCGATGCTGTTACTTGTTAGTAGCACTCTTTTTTCGGAATTGCTCCGAACATCGATGATAAAACATCGACAGCAAATTGTTTCTTAATCGATTAATCTCCTTACTAATAAACGTGTTTTAAATTTTACACAACTGATTTGAATAAAAACAATTATTTATATAAATTATTATTGATTATTTAACAGTTGTGAAAAATTTAAAACACGTTTATTAGTAAGAATCATAGCATGTAATTATGGTCATACAAGGTCCGCTTTAGTAACTTTAGGTCATTTTTCATCTCCTACAGATTGTACTACGTACTAAAACTTCAAACTTTTCCTCTCAGGTAATGCGGGCCGCGGGCCTTGTCGGTATTTCACCGAACCCCTGCCGCGTGATACTTGCCCCCCATCATACACCTTTTAATACCCCTGGATAAGGCCGGCTACTGGGTGTGCTAAAAAAATAATCGATTTAAAAAGTTGGACATAGAGACAAAAAAAATATTCGTTCTTTACATTAGATTCGTTTTTTTTAACTGATCCCAAAAACAGATGAAATTATATTTCAATATTTAAAGCGGAAAAGCAATTTAAAAAACACCAAAATCACTTCAAAGGCGTTTTAAAAATATATAATACACTTCTACAATGATCTATGTTATTACTAATAATATATGGAGATAATATACAATACAATACTTACCTGGTAGGTCACTTGAGATTAACACTCAATTAACATTATCTAATTGTTTATTAGCAAAATTTAGATACAGGATTTAGGACATAATTGTAAAATTGTATATAATTGAACTTTCTCTCAGGAATGGTATATTTAAGTTAAGGGTATGACAGCTTAAAAAGGTAAGTTTTTTTAGTTTAGACCTGAATTCTGTTGGACTTGTTATGGATCTTAGTTCCGGAGGGAGTTTATTCCAAGCCTTCGGCCCAGATACTCCGAAAGCGCGATCACCAAACTTAGTATTTGACTTGCGCTTAGGTTCCATCAGTCTGCCTACAGCTTATGATGTTGCTGATCTAAGAGTTGACTGCCTCAGACCAGTGTTTTCCGGCACGCATAGTTCAGAGATATAGGGTGGGGCCATTCATTGATGGATTTAAACACCATCCAGCACAGTTTGTACTGGATTCTTTCAGGGCACTTGAGCCAGTGAAGGTTACAAAGGTGTTTTTAAATGTGCGAATATTTAGAAACCCCGATTATGAGCCGTGCAGCTGCATTAAACACTGACTGAAGTTTTTCAATTTGATATTTTGGAAGGCTGGTAATGTAGTTTTATTGTTCTACTTAATTATTGAAGACAACATTAGCCATTCTTAAAAGAATATTTGAAACAGAACTGCTTTACCAACTGAGCTAATCTCACCCTATTTCCTGTTGTCGTATTTTACTGTCTCATAATTTGAAAAAAAACTACCAAAAGATTCTTCATTTTCTTTTGGCTTCTATCGTTTTACTCATTAAGTTATTCGATTTTTTTTTGTTCCTGCTCGATTGGTCCACACTGTACTTTAACCCTCCTGTAGTAATGAAGTGTGCGGGTACCCGGGGTCTATTGTAGTACAGTATGGCACAATACTGCCTCATAAAGGCTCTGCTGATCGTTGTAGGTGTGAATATATGTCACGTCACAAGGCAACAGGTGAAAGCTGTCAATAAAACTGTATGAACGGATTTATATGGAGTGAAAAATGGTGTGTATATGACATAGGTCGAATATTGGAAAAAATCCCTCATTGTAGTATTTACAAGCGGAGATCGTGTGCTCGTCATCGTAGTGCATTTGGAGAGAAATTTCTTGTTGTTTGTTTTATGTAAATATCGCACAAGAGTTCTAACTGCTCTCAACCGTCTGGAACCAGTGAGACTATGGCATATCCACTGGTATGAGTTGTGAGGCTCTCGTATGGTATATTGTGAGGTTCTCATATGGTTCGTTGTGAGGCTCTCATATTATGGTATGTTGTAAAGCTCTCATATGGTATGTTGTGAAGCTCTCATATTATGGTATCTTGTAAAGCTCTCATATGGTATGTTGTAAAGCTATCCTTTCCCACTACCTTCAGCCCCACAAGGTAATTGGTTATTTTCACTTAACTTTTTATGTCGACGAATGCAATTTCTATACGATTTATAATGGGTCAAAATACCCCCACAGAATATGAAATCTATTGTCATAATTATTTTATCAGTAAATCGGTTTAACCGGCATTAAATCATTTTAAATTGCGAGGGGGTAAAATAGAATCTTATAAATAAGTCGTCTAAACGTGGTTAAAACCACAGTTTGAAAATGGCCTTGATAGCCAAAACAGCTGTAACAATAACATAAACCAAAAAATACTTGCATAACTTAATAATTATATTATTATATTTGATTTTAATTTATTTTAAAAGAAAAATATTGAATACTGTTATTGTTATTGTATCTCTGAAATAATTATGAATATATTAGCTGACGCGATTTTTATGTAAGCCTTTTTAAGATCTACAATTCCGTAGTAAATTATTTTGAAGTATCTCATAAGGTTAAGCCAGCGTTAACAATGTTATGCCCGAAATTATTTATTCTACCACTTGATTTCGAAACCTCGACTTTTCTCTACTCTCTATAAAAATAATATGCATGAATTATATATATAAACCTTTCGGAAATTTTCTAATTAATACAAAATATTCTTCCAAATTTCATTGAGTAGTTTAGAAGAACTAAGCGCACAAACAGACAGAGGCGGATAGGCGACTTTATTTTATACTATTTAGAGAAAAGATCATAAGGTGTTTTTTTAGTGCAGTTGAGTAGTTTTAGTTTGAGTCTGTATTTGGTGTCAGTATATTATCTATTTCTGATCTCCCTATGTTTTGTTCAGTTGAGTGGTTTCAGTTTGAGTCTGTATTTGGTGTCAGTATATTATCTATTTCTGATCTCCCTATGTTTTGTTCAGTTGAGTAGTTTCAGTTTGAGTCTGTATTTGGTCTCAGTATATTATCTATTTCTGATCTCCCTATGTTTTGTTCAGTTGAGTGGTTTCAGTTTCATTCTGTATTTGGTGTCAGTATATTATCTATTTCTGATCTCCCTATGTTTTGTTCAGTTGAGTATTTTCAGTTTGAGTCTGTATTTGGTGTCAGTATATTATCTATTTCTGATCTCCCTATGTTTTGTTCAGTTGAGTGGTTTCAGTTTCATTCTGTATTTGGTGTCAGTATATTATCTATTTCTGATCTCCCTATGTTTTGTTCAGTTGAGTGGTTTCAGTTTCATTCTGTATTTGGTGTCAGTATATTATCTATTTCTGATCTCCCTATGTTTTGTTCAGTTGAGTGGTTTCAGTTTCATTCTGTATTTGGTGTCAGTATATTATCTATTTCTGATCTCCCTATGTTTTGTTCAGTTGAGTAGTTTCAGTTTGAGTCTGTATTTGGTGTCAGTATATTATCTATTTCTGATCTCCCTATGTTTTGTTCAGTTGAGTGGTTTCAGTTTCATTCTGTATTTGGTGTCAGTATATTATCTATTTCTGATCTCCCTATGTTTTGTTCAGTTGAGTGGTTTCAGTTTCATTCTGTATTTGGTGTCAGTATATTATCTATTTCTGATCTCCCTATGTTTTGTTCAGTTGAGTGGTTTCAGTTTCATTCTGTATTTGGTGTCAGTATATTATCTATTTCTGATCTCCCTATGTTTTGTTCAGTTGAGTAGTTTCAGTTTGAGTCTGTATTTGGTGTCAGTATATTATCTTTTTCTGATCTCCCTATGTTTTGTTCAGTTGAGTGGTTTCAGTTTCAGTCTGTATTTGGTGTCAGTATATTATCTATTTCTGATCTCCCTATGTTTGGTTCAGTTGAGTGGTTTCAGTATTAGTCTGTATTTGGTGTCAGTAAATTATCTATTTCTGATCTCCCAATATTTTGTTCAGTTGAGTGGTTTCAGTTTCAGTCTGTATTTGGTGTCAGTATATTATCTATTTCTGATCTCCCTATGTTTGGTTCAGTTGAGTGGTTTCAGTATTAGTCTGTATTTGGTGTCAGTAAATTATCTATTTCTGATCTCCCTGTGTTTTGTTCAGTTGAGTGGTTTCAGTTTCAGTCTGTATTTGGTGTCCGTATATTATCTATTTCTGATCTCCCTATGTTTTGTTCAGTTGAGTAGTTTCAGTTTGAGTCTGTATTTGGTGTCAGTATATTATCTATTTCTGATCTCCCTATGTTTTGTTCAGTTGAGTGGTTTCAGTTTCAGTCTGTATTTGGTGTCCGTATATTATCTATTTCTGATCTCCCTATGTTTTGTTCAGTTGAGTAGTTTCAGTTTGAGTCTGTATTTGGTGTCAGTATATTATCTATTTCTGATCTCCCTATGTTTTGTTCAGTTGAGTAGTTTCAGTTTGAGTCTGTATTTGGTGTCAGTATATTATCTATTTCTGATCTCCCTATGTTTTGTTCAGTTGAGTAGTTTCAGTTTGAGTCTGTATTTGGTCTCAGTATATTATCTATTTCTGATCTCCCTATGTTTTGTTCAGTTGAGTGGTTTCAGTTTCATTCTGTATTTGGTGTCAGTATATTATCTATTTCTGATCTCCCTATGTTTTGTTCAGTTGAGTGGTTTCAGTTTCATTCTGTATTTGGTGTCAGTATATTATCTATTTCTGATCTCCCTATGTTTTGTTCAGTTGAGTGGTTTCAGTTTCATTCTGTATTTGGTGTCAGTATATTATCTATTTCTGATCTCCCTATGTTTTGTTCAGTTGAGTAGTTTCAGTTTGAGTCTGTATTTGGTGTCAGTATATTATCTATTTCTGATCTCCCTATGTTTTGTTCAGTTGAGTGGTTTCAGTTTCATTCTGTATTTGGTGTCAGTATATTATCTATTTCTGATCTCCCTATGTTTTGTTCAGTTGAGTGGTTTCAGTTTCATTCTGTATTTGGTGTCAGTATATTATCTATTTCTGATCTCCCTATGTTTTGTTCAGTTGAGTGGTTTCAGTTTCATTCTGTATTTGGTGTCAGTATATTATCTATTTCTGATCTCCCTATGTTTTGTTCAGTTGAGTAGTTTCAGTTTGAGTCTGTATTTGGTGTCAGTATATTATCTTTTTCTGATCTCCCTATGTTTTGTTCAGTTGAGTGGTTTCAGTTTCAGTCTGTATTTGGTGTCAGTATATTATCTATTTCTGATCTCCCTATGTTTGGTTCAGTTGAGTGGTTTCAGTATTAGTCTGTATTTGGTGTCAGTAAATTATCTATTTCTGATCTCCCAATATTTTGTTCAGTTGAGTGGTTTCAGTTTCAGTCTGTATTTGGTGTCAGTATATTATCTATTTCTGATCTCCCTATGTTTGGTTCAGTTGAGTGGTTTCAGTATTAGTCTGTATTTGGTGTCAGTAAATTATCTATTTCTGATCTCCCTGTGTTTTGTTCAGTTGAGTGGTTTCAGTTTCAGTCTGTATTTGGTGTCCGTATATTATCTATTTCTGATCTCCCTATGTTTTGTTCAGTTGAGTAGTTTCAGTTTGAGTCTGTATTTGGTGTCAGTATATTATCTATTTCTGATCTCCCTATGTTTTGTTCAGTTGAGTGGTTTCAGTTTCAGTCTGTATTTGGTGTCCGTATATTATCTATTTCTGATCTCCCTATGTTTTGTTCAGTTGAGTAGTTTCAGTTTGAGTCTGTATTTGGTGTCAGTATATTATCTATTTCTGATCTCCCTATGTTTTGTTCAGTTGAGTAGTTTCAGTTTGAGTCTGTATTTGGTGTCAGTATATTATCTATTTCTGATCTCCCTATGTTTTGTTCAGTTGAGTAGTTTCAGTTTGAGTCTGTATTTGGTCTCAGTATATTATCTATTTCTGATCTCCCTATGTTTTGTTCAGTTGAGTGGTTTCAGTTTCATTCTGTATTTGGTGTCAGTATATTATCTATTTCTGATCTCCCTATGTTTTGTTCAGTTGAGTGGTTTCAGTTTCATTCTGTATTTGGTGTCAGTATATTATCTATTTCTGATCTCCCTATGTTTTGTTCAGTTGAGTGGTTTCAGTTTCATTCTGTATTTGGTGTCAGTATATTATCTTTTTCTGATCTCCCTATGTTTGGTTCAGTTGAGTGGTTTCAGTATTAGTCTGTATTTGGTGTCCGTATATTATCTATTTCTGATCTCCCTATGTTTTGTTCAGTTGAGTGGTTTCAGTTTCATTCTGTATTTGGTGTCAGTATATTATCTATTTCTGATCTCCCTATGTTTTGTTCAGTTGAGTGGTTTCAGTTTCATTCTGTATTTGGTGTCAGTATATTATCTATTTCTGATCTCCCTATGTTTTGTTCAGTTGAGTGGTTTCAGTTTCATTCTGTATTTGGTGTCAGTATATTATCTATTTCTGATCTCCCTATGTTTTGTTCAGTTGAGTAGTTTCAGTTTGAGTCTGTATTTGGTGTCAGTATATTATCTTTTTCTGATCTCCCTATGTTTTGTTCAGTTGAGTGGTTTCAGTTTCAGTCTGTATTTGGTGTCAGTATATTATCTATTTCTGATCTCCCTATGTTTGGTTCAGTTGAGTGGTTTCAGTATTAGTCTGTATTTGGTGTCAGTAAATTATCTATTTCTGATCTCCCAATATTTTGTTCAGTTGAGTGGTTTCAGTTTCAGTCTGTATTTGGTGTCAGTATATTATCTATTTCTGATCTCCCTATGTTTGGTTCAGTTGAGTGGTTTCAGTATTAGTCTGTATTTGGTGTCAGTAAATTATCTATTTCTGATCTCCCTGTGTTTTGTTCAGTTGAGTGGTTTCAGTTTCAGTCTGTATTTGGTGTCAGTATATTATCTATTTCTGATCTCCCTATGTTTTGTTCAGTTGAGTGGTTTCAGTTTCAGTCTGTATTTGGTGTCCGTATATTATCTATTTCTGATCTCCCTATGTTTTGTTCAGTTGAGTAGTTTCAGTTTGAGTCTGTATTTGGTGTCAGTATATTATCTATTTCTGATCTCCCTATGTTTTGTTCAGTTGAGTAGTTTCAGTTTGAGTCTGTATTTGGTGTCAGTATATTATCTATTTCTGATCTCCCAATATTTTGTTCAGATGAGTGGTTTCAGTTTCATTCTGTATTTGGTGTCAGTATATTATCTATTTCTGATCTCCCTATGTTTTGTTCAGTTGAGTGGTTTCAGTTTCATTCTGTATTTGGTGTCAGTATATTATCTATTTCTGATCTCCCTATGTTTTGTTCAGTTGAGTGGTTTCAGTTTCATTCTGTATTTGGTGTCAGTATATTATCTATTTCTGATCTCCCTATGTTTTGTTCAGTTGAGTGGTTTCAGTTTCATTCTGTATTTGGTGTCAGTATATTATCTATTTCTGATCTCCCTATGTTTTGTTCAGTTGAGTGGTTTCAGTTTCATTCTGTATTTGGTGTCAGTATATTATCTTTTTCTGATCTCCCTATGTTTGGTTCAGTTGAGTGGTTTCAGTATTAGTCTGTATTTGGTGTCAGTAAATTATCTATTTCTGATCTCCCTGTGTTTTGTTCAGTTGAGTGGTTTCAGTTTCAGTCTGTATTTGGTGTCCGTATATTATCTATTTCTGATCTCCCTATGTTTTGTTCAGTTGAGTAGTTTCAGTTTGAGTCTGTATTTGGTGTCAGTATATTATCTATTTCTGATCTCCCTATGTTTTGTTCAGTTGAGTGGTTTCAGTTTCAGTCTGTATTTGGTGTCAGTATATTATCTTTTTCTGATCTCCCTATGTTTGGTTCAGTTGAGTGGTTTCAGTATTAGTCTGTATTTGGTGTCCGTATATTATCTATTTCTGATCTCCCTATGTTTTGTTCAGTTGAGTAGTTTCAGTTTCATTCTGTATTTGGTGTCAGTATATTATCTATTTCTGATCTCCCTATGTTTTGTTCAGTTGAGTAGTTTCAGTTTGAGTCTGTATTTGGTGTCAGTATATTATCTATTTCTGATCTCCCTATGTTTTGTTCAGTTGAGTGGTTTCAGTTTCAGTCTGTATTTGGTGTCAGTATATTATCTTTTTCTGATCTCCCTATGTTTGGTTCAGTTGAGTGGTTTCAGTATTAGTCTGTATTTGGTGTCCGTATATTATCTATTTCTGATCTCCCTATGTTTTGTTCAGTTGAGTAGTTTCAGTTTCATTCTGTATTTGGTGTCAGTATATTATCTATTTCTGATCTCCCTATGTTTTGTTCAGTTGAGTAGTTTCAGTTTGAGTCTGTATTTGGTGTCAGTATATTATCTTTTTCTGATCTCCCTATGTTTGGTTCAGTTGAGTGGTTTCAGTATTAGTCTGTATTTGGTGTCAGTAAATTATCTATTTCTGATCTCCCTGTGTTTTGTTCAGTTGAGTGGTTTCAGTTTCAGTCTGTATTTGGTGTCCGTATATTATCTATTTCTGATCTCCCTATGTTTTGTTCAGTTGAGTAGTTTCAGTTTGAGTCTGTATTTGGTGTCAGTATATTATCTATTTCTGATCTCCCTATGTTTTGTTCAGTTGAGTGGTTTCAGTATTAGTCTGTATTTGTTGTCAGTATATTATCTATTTCTGATCTTCCTATGTTTTGTATACAGCTTTTTATTTTAGAGTTAAATGTTGAAATATTGTTGTGAGTTTTGAATCAGAGTGGTATTTTGTTTTAGAGTTTAGTAGCATAGTATAGGAAGCCTCTTGAACAAATGCCGTATGTTGTAGTTGCTTGTTGGATATGTTGTTGACCCAGAGATCTCGTGTTTCTCATATTTGTGTTAGTTGTTATTTCTTGTGTTTTGTATTTGTGAATGTAAAGAAGTATTGTTGACGATGAGTAGTTTAAGTGACATAATGTCAAGTTTATTGAAGATATCATCGGTGCTAGTTCTTACAGGGACTTTCAGAATAATTTTCAGAAAGATTTTATGATATTGTCATTAGCACTTCCCTATCCGATAACACCATTTTCTAAGAGCGATTGGCAAAGACCCATGTAGATCATTATTAAGTCTGTTTTTGATGGTTTTGAAGAAATAACTTAGTTTTTTTAAATTAACGTTCAGTCCATTTTAAATTTTGATCAATTTTTACATCTAGATAACTTAAATGGTCAACGTTTTTCAATGAAATATTTCTTATAATCTTTTACAAGATCTTAGTAGCAATAGCAAGATTGAAACTTCTGGTTATCTTATATATGCTAGTCCCGCTGGGAAGAGATCGTTTGCAAGTCATTGCCGATCATCATAAAAGCCGTTCATAAAAATCTTCCTTCTCACATGCCTTGTATGAAAACGAAAAAGACAGAAGATCCAAGAATGTCTTTAATCAAATGTTTTTTTTTAATTAATTTGAAGACATATTGCGAACGTATGTTTCTTTCAAATAGAAAATGAATTGAATATAAAATGTCACCGTAATGAAATGGTAATGTAACTTGGCAATTTTGAACGTTTTATTTTTTGAACTTTTTGAATTTAATTATTTTTTTTTTTAAATACCTTTTGAAAATTAAAAAAATATTTCCTTCATGGCGTTTTTCATCTTTGGGAATGCTGTGTGGAGGGTCTTTTTTACAGAAAACAAAAAGAAGTAGAGTAACTACTGGGAAAGTAAAAAGGTATGAGGATAGGGTAGGAATCTAGGAATCAGTGAGTCCAGGAGTGGCGGACATATGAATATATCACTCTCACTGCCGTCGCATCCTGATCACACCTCACTCGAATAACCACGGAACCACTTGGGATGACTTATGGCAGAGGTGTTGGTTATCCAATAAATGGTTGCCCGGGCGGCGGTACCCAAATTCCCAAATTGAGATTTTAAGATACTTATGAATACTGCGCTTTTGATATAAATGGGAACGGAACTGTGCCAAACGGTGAATGGCGTTAGCAAAAATTTTAAGGGCGCAGTATTAGGTATTAAAACGCCTTTGCAAGTCGGTGCAACTTACTAATTTATTAGTAATCGCTTCAAATCATTCGTATTCCTGTTAAAAACGGGACTGCAGGCCCTTACCAAATGAATTGAGATGTTTCATGTTCAATTTTTGTAAAAAAGAAACGTATTAATGCGAATGGAACACGTGTTCATAAAAAAATATTATATTTTCGAATTTCGTCATTATAACTAGGCAAACGAAGGTGCATAATTACTTGTTTCGATATATTTGTAAATTACTAACATTTGTTTAGGAAGTGGCCTGCAGTCCCGTTTTTTACAGGATTTTAATAAATCAGCAATACTTTTTTTTCATGTGTACAGTACCGGCCCTGAGTATATTCTATTGCAAAAGTTCCGTTAATTTTAGAATTATGGTCACTAACTAACTAACCATCACGCCGTTTCCCCGCAGGGGTAGGCAGAGAGGTCGGACCGCCAAACAACTCGGTCTTGGCACAAACTCCTTGCCTCATTCACATTCATACATCGTCTCATACATACTCTTCTATTATTCTGACTCTTGACATGGCCCGACTCTAGTAACTGATTCACTTGATCGTGGCATTTCTTTTTCGGGCGTCCCCGACTTCTGCTACCATTCGCATTTGCATCATATATCCTCCTTACACTCCTTTCTTCGCTCATTCGCTCTATATGCCCAAATCATCTAAGTGTCCCTTTCTTAATCTTACTCATTACGCTTACTTCAGACTTGCATTCTCTGTGGATTTCCACATTTCTCACACGATTGTACATGGTTATACGCCTAAGGGATCTCATTTCAACAGCATTCAGCCTCCTTCCATCCTTTCTCTGCCAGTTCCATGCCTCACTTCCATACATCAGGGTAGGTACCAGAACTCCATTGTGGACTGCTAACTTTGGTCACTGGCATCAATATTAAAAGAACGTTCTTTTCGAATACTCCATGATGACATGCATACGAGCCAGGGCCGACTCAATGTGGCGCAATTGAAGCATAAGCCCTTAAGATTTTTTTTCACAAAAACGGCGCTACACAAATATACAAATCATCCGATTATTATTGATTTTAGTGATTGGCGTTCACTGGTTTTGTCAAGAGGCGCCAAAATTTCACTGGCGCCAGGCGCTGTTTCTTTCAGGGCCGGCCCTGATTCGAGCTCTGCCTAGTACTAAATACTCCAGTAATTATATTTCCTTGTGTCACTTGTTAATCATCTCGCCTTTCTCCTAATTACATAGATGTCATCCTATTGATAATTAATTTCACCTCCATCAACGGTAAGCTATTACTTGTTTCAATCGCCCAGTTGTATAGAGGATAGACTGCCAAATGTTTAATTACGAAGGGTGGATTTCAGTCAGTCTTGTAAAGTAACTCCCACCGCGCCAAGTCAGTCGGGGTCACTGAACTGTATATTAGTAGAATAAGTAGAAATTTTAACTACGATGATTTGTAAGGGAAATTTATCAATTTGGTGGCTTCTATGATCTAGAGGTAAGGTTCTGGACTAGTAAGTCGCCCTGTGGACTTAATTGATCCCGCCGGGGAATGAATGCAGCGGGCATTCTTTGAGCACTTGTCTGCATTGCACCGCATTCACACATCGCAAACTCTTTAAGGCTTCACTTATGCATCGTGAGAGGCAGTGAGAATCCAGACTGTCTCTAAATAAATTTAATTTAATTAATTTGTGTTATTTCATAAATAACTCTTTGAAAATAATGCGCAGTATATTAGCGGTATGTTCCATGGTGGAAGATACTCTTAGTATCGCCCTGGTGTAAGATCACCATTCAGAATTGGAACGTTGCTTTAAATGGATTTGGCTGTGTTTGGTGACCAGATCTGAATAGCCAGGTACTTTCCCACCATCCTCTTTCTCATCTCTTCCCACTCCCCACTTCTTTGAGCATTTTAACATTCGCCAATTACAGATGTGATAGTCTCACTGGCTCCAGACAGTTAGGAGCAGTTGGGAAATAAAAAAACAAAAAATTCATATTTTGTCTTTTCTGCTCGTTTCTACGGCTCATTCTTGAGTTCAAAGGCTCGGATGTGGAACCAGTTGCTGGCCTCTGTGTTTCCTCCCTCTTACAATATCTATACGTCTTTTCGAGACCCATGTTCACTTCTTCCTCTCATCAAAAAGACCTTTCAAGCAGCATCTTGAAGATGATAAAGTAAATTCTAAAGATGATCTTTTGTTACTCTTGTCTTGGACATTGCTTAACCAAATCATCTGATTCACTTGATCGTGCCATATCTTCCTTGGGTGTTGCCAACTTCTTCTAGAGTTCACTTTCGGGTGATGTATTCTCCTTGCAATCCTTTTTAGTGCATCTCTTTGTGAGTGAATATGGGCAGAGACGAATTTAAGATGTTGTAGCATCACAGAGTCTACATTGAGTAGTCAGTGTAGTAGTTTCATCATGATGGAATGCATGTTGGTCACATCACAGTGAGATGTGAATCCGTGCTCAACGCAATGCGGGCGGAGACTGGATGATGAACCTCTCCGGAACGATTCTCGACACTGTAGTGGAGATGATCGGTGGTGAATAACAACACCGTAGAAACGGAGATGAAAGGCAGTGGAGTGTGGTCGTTGCGATGTAGTCAATATTATTCAAGCGCAACACGGTATAATAACCCAAAAATAATCACGATCTTAGTTTAGGCGGTACAATTCTCAAATTAGACACAAAATCGAGCTAAATTCGAGTTCACAGAGACGAACAAGACGCCTTTCTGTCAGTTAATGCGTTCAGTGTTCGGGTGTATTTGAAATGTTGGGTTTGGTGCTGCGACCGCTAGGGGCCACAGTATGCTGGTTTGAAACTTGGCTAAAACATTTTTGTTTTTAAATTAAATAACAATGTTGTCTAATATCTATGTACACTCTTCATTGAACTCCCTTATAAATTTATATTTTATTCAAAATGTTTTTTTTTTCGCTTACATAATAACTTCTGATATTCTAACCTACCGGAGATTAGCTAACATCTTCACAATTATACGGAACTGTACTAGTACCAGTTGCATAGAATACTGATCCATGGAGGCTTTGAAATTTCATTTTCTAAGACACAGATCTACACATTCCTTACTTAAGTCAAAGCTTAATGCTATATCACTATTTTGACTAATTTTTATAACGAATTTGTGTATATTATGAATACCAAATAATATTCTTTAGACAAATTGAAGATTTTCCTATCGTTTCGCTTGACTAGAATAGAAATAAAATAATAATTAACTTATTTAAAAATATAAATGCAAAATACTAAAAAATATTTTTTTTCAATGGAAATGTATGAACGCTTAAATGAAACAACTTTAAAAAAATATAGTATTATAACTAAGATTATCTGTGACAGTTTCACTTGATTAACTTTTTTTGCTTTCTTATAAAATTATTTAAAAAATAAATAAAAACCAGTTTTGTGCTTGAAATCGAACGTTTCTAGACTCCATTTGTCAAGCGATTTTAATGCCTATTACCTACAATATATGGTATACCAAGAATGTACACATTTTTGCTTGTAGCTTTATACATCGACCCAAACATACTCTTGCACGCATGCACTATACCTAGGTGTTGTTTAATTTGATCGTTCCTTGTAGTCTTTCCTGGACGTCCTGAATTATTCTACCATTGAATTGAATGTTAAATTGTTCTTACTCTCATTTCTACATTCATCTCCTCTACATGCCCAAGCCACCTTCTTATCTAGTCTAATTTGCATCTTTTTGAATTTCACGTTTTTTTCGGTAATTCGGCATAATAATAAACTCGTTGTCGATGACAATTATTCGTTTGTTTCAAATAGTTCATTAAAGTTTTGATATATTTTTAGACGTACTTTTGACAATTTTTGGTGAGCTATTTTTATTTTAAAAAAATCTTGACCTACCTACAGAGTAAATATAAAAAATAAAATAAAAAGTTGTGAAAACGAAGTTTTTTGTAATAATTTAATTAAAAAAATAACCATATCAAAATGATTATTTAAAAATTAGTATTTTTTATTTTATGTTTCATTATATTTGCAAAGTACGTAGGCATTAATATATTTTAAAATAATTATCATCAACTCCCAAATAAATGCCAAAGTTGCCTCTAAATGACTAATATTTCATATTTCTTAAAATAAATAATTGCCAAAGTTGTTTCTAAATGGCCTATATTTCATAATATAAACACAAATAATTGCCAAAGTTACCTCCTAATGGTCTATATATCATAATTCTAAACACAAATAATTTCCAAAGTTGCCATTAAATAGCCTATATTTCATAATTCTAAACCCAAATAATTGCCAAAGTTGCCTCTAAATAGCCTATATTTCATAATTTTAAACACAAATAATTGCCAAAGTTGCCTCTAAATGGCCTATATTTCATAATTCTAAACACAAATAAATAAAGTAGCACATATTTGTCATAGATATTTACTATTTCCTTTGATTAAAAAATAAACTATTCAGTTTGGTTGGTTAATTTGGCTTCAAATTCAAATATAAGTTTTGTAAGAAAAAGCGCCCGCAAAAGTACCTCTAGTAAGGCAAAGCACTACGAAGTAATGTCTAATCAAGTGTTTTTGGTTTGAAAATTTCATCATTTATAAATATTTTAAAAACTTAAATTAAATACTGCGAGTAGAACATATCCTGACCTTTGAAACGAAAGGGCAATTTTTTATTTATCTTCTTATAAGCCCAGAAAAAAATAAAGTATCAGACCTATAAAAACTGCTTTAAAGTTCAAAATGTCCTACTTACGAACCCCTTTTCGGTTATGGTTTTATTGTATACTGTGGAAAACTGAGTTCTTTAGAAAATTATCTTAAAACATTTAAATATTTGTGCCAGAACTTCGCAAAATAAAATAAAACGCACTTTTTGGAAATGTTTATTTTTTTAAATATTTTATAGGAACCCCGAAGAAAATAATTTCTCTCAGGGCTTATGTCATGTTTTGGGATGCTTTGTAAAAAGTATTTTTTTTTTAAAGAATGAGAAGAAGTTTTATGAAGGTAAAAGTTATGTGGGTTGGGTAGGAAACTAGGGATCAGTGTACAAGAGTGACGGACATATGAATATATCCCTCCCACTGCGGCGTAAGGCGATGGGTCAAGAGACCAGTTGAAGAGGTCAAAGGGTCTCCTGGGGTCTCCAAAATAGCCCCTGGATTGGGGAGACCCATAGGATAGAGAAAAAACATCAATAAATGAAAACAGGCGACGAATTTAAACCATATTGCCATCTACATAAGGAGTATTATTATTTGTTGCCCGATTCAAAATTTAATTTTTTTTATATTAACTCCACACAGGAGGCCCTGAAGAAAATAATTTCCCTCAGGGCCTATGTCATCTTTGGGGATGCTGTGTGGAGGGTCTTTTTGTGGAGAGGAAGGAGTGAACATGGGTCTTGAAGAGTCCCATGTTGTAGGAGGGAGGAAACACAGAGGCCGGCAGTTCGTTCCACAGCCGAGCTGTTGAACTTAAGAAAAAAATCGTAGAAGCGACCCGTTCTCATGTGACAAGTGTCAACCGTGTACAAATGTTGGGCGCGCGTTTGGCGTGTATCCCGACTACGCAACGGTGCCGAAGGGATCAATGACGCTAGTTCCTCAGAGCATCTTCCATTGTAATACCGATAGAACAAGGACAGCATACCTACCTGACGCCTGTGCTCTAAAGACTCGCAGTTCGTTTGTTAAGATTGGGAAATCTATCAAACGGACCGCCCGTTTTTGCACAGAGTCAATGGTTTTTTTCAGGTATTTAGGGGCTCCGGACAAGAGATGGCTGCCAAATTCGACAGTAGGGCGCACTTGCGATTTGTACAGGGTCAGCAGTTGTGTACTATTAAAGTATCTGCGGGCCCTGTACAGTACGCCCAGCTTCTGAGAGGCCAACTTTACTCTGGCTTCGATGGAGCCCCCGTACCTGAGCTGGTCACTTATAGTTACACCAAGCATATCAATGGAAGGCCTGTTCGGAAGATTGCTTCCGTTGAAGGAGACTAGATTATCATTTGGATCCCTTTTAGACGAATACATGACGTTGTGTTTGATTACTTCTTGAAATAGAAAATTAATATTGCAGCTGAGTAAATTACAGTAGACCTGCTTACTAGGAGCCCATTCTGACATTGATGGATGGCTCAGAGTACGCTGCGCGGTCCGTCGCAGTATATCTTGCTTTCGGCATCGAACTCCCTCCATTAGCAACCCCACCCACCCCACCCATCGCAATACCACCCATTTTACCACCCAATCCACTAGCTCGGAGCACCGCGTTCATTCCATTTATCCACATTATAATAGTGCTAGTTGGAATATCAATCAATTTTCGGATTTTAATTAATTGAGCGAGAAATTCATTACATTTGTCACCAAAAGAAATGTTTTTATTTTTTACGGTAAGTCTGGAATATTTAGTCCCATTAGGGAAAGGCGAACAAACTGAGTTGCGCGGAGCGAGGAGGTGGCGTAACCGTCTCCTTTTCTGTGATTTGTCGATTAATGAATCTGGCACTATACAAGCAACTCGCATTGTAATGTCATCATTTACTCTTGTACATATGTAACAATTTCAATCCATTAAGGCTCTTGGCCTTTACACAATTTACATTTTTTTCTAATAAACAAATACAAACAATATACATAAAATAACCTAACATAAATATACCTAACATAAACATAACATAACGTACTTAACATAAACATTACAAAGATTGTAAAAATAGGTAATTACAAAATTATGAAAATAGGAACATACAATAATAGTGGGTACTATAACCTTTTAAATATCTCTGTATTTATAGTTACTGAACTGTTGACTGTTGAAATCTAATCGTAATCATACAAAATCTTAATCGTTTGTATATTATCATTACAGTAAATTAGCAAAATATTTGAATTTGTCGTAATCGTTAATGTATTAGTAATAATCGTAATCGTTTGTATATTATCGTTTATGTACATTGGCAAAATCATTAAATTTGCCGTAATCGTTAGTTTATTATTACATAATCGTAATCGTTTGTATATTATCGTTACGCTAGGTTAGCAAAATCTTTGTCGTAATCGTTAATGTATGAGTACATAATCGTAATAGTTTGTATGTTATCGTTACGGTACACTATCAGTATAATTATGGACGTAATCGTTAATTTATGAGTACATAATCGTAATCATTTGGATTTTATCGTTACAGTACATTAGCAAAATCTTTAAATTTAGTACATAACCTTTATCGTTATAGTATATTATTGTGGTGGTACGTTACAGTAATCATTAATGTAGGAGAACATAATCGTGATCGTGCATAATCGATATCATTATAGTTTATTTTTATTGTGATGGTACATTACCGTAATCATTAAATTTGCCGTAATCGTTAATGTAGAATATAATCGTTTTCGTCATATTGTCGTTATGGTGCATTAGCCTCATTTTTTAAATGTCAATGAAGGAGAATATTATCATAATCATTCATAATCGTAATCGTGTGTAATTGTAATCGTTCATAATCGTAATATTTGTAGTGTATTATCGTTATGGGACATTAGCGTGATCCTACCAAAGAAGTCGTACATATTTCCAGAGAAAGATATATTATTATTGTAGATAGCAATCACTTTGTGGTTTGACATATTTAATAAAATAAAATACTTTTATGTTTTAAAACCACGATATTTATTAATTTAAGAACCGACCGGTTTCGCTTTACTTAAGCATCATCAGGGTACAAATTAATACTAAACAAGAAGTACATAATGTGTGCATATATATAACAAAATATAGAGGGAGACAACATGATACAAATATAAACAACACAAAGACGGTCATAAAATACATTAACATAAGTGCACAAGTAATGGAAAAACCGCTAGATAATTATGTAGACTAATGGGTTATATCAATAAATCGGGAGAAACAAAGCATCAACTGGCATGGTGGTAAGGAGGTAAGGAGAACTGGGAATTTTTTTATGGGTTTATTGGAAACAGGCCTAATAGAAGGAAGGAAGGAAGATATATTGTTTACTAAATGCTTATTGGAGAAGATTAAATCAAATTGTTAATTACGTACCCTCTCCCCCTGCTCTATATAAGATATAATGTATATAATGGTACGTATACATTTGCGAACTTAAACGCGAACCGAGCCACGAATTACGGAAAAGGACCAAAGCAACTGCAAGCGGCTTTTCGCGTCATTTGCCGTTGCTTCGTTCCTTTCCCATAAGTTGAGGTTCAGTTATACGCGTATGTAAACGTAGCATAAGATATCTCAGTTATTTTCACTAAGGTATTTTTTATGTTTTCAGTCTATTTATGTTTTTTCTGTAGGTAACAAGAATTTTATGTGAAAACTTCACTGGGTAATGCAAAAAAATGCATGTAAAATGTAATTATTTATATAAAATTGTAAAACTGCTTTCCTTAATACACTAAAATAAAATTGACTAATCAACCAATCAATCAATCAAAACGTCAACAAAATAAGAAAATGAATTTATATATTTATGAAAATTCGAAATTTTCTCTCATTGGAAATTCTAACATCAGTCTACCACGCTTTGGTACAATGAAATCTTCAATACGCTGTAATCAGCTGGGGAGCTGCATACAAAACAAATCTACTCCCTGTTAAAATTGTACAACGTCTAATTATAAAAATAATATTGAAAAAACCAAGAGATTATCCAAAACACCTAATTTTTGAAGAATTTAATGTTTTAAAATTTAGTTATCTTGTCCAAAAAAAACATAATAACTCAAATAATAAAAGAAAAACAAAATCACAGCTTTTTAACTGAAAGTCGTACTCATCGAAAACATATATTTCCAACACAAAAATGTAACACCACTTTTTCTCAACATCATTATCAGAGATGTGCAAAATGGGTACCTAAAACCATTTGAAATGCAAAATGGAAATGGGTCAAAACTTTTCCATTTGAAAATGCAAAATGCGAAATGGTTTTTGGAAAAGCATTTCAAATGCAAAATGCAAAATACCTATTTTCAAAATGCATTGAAAATGCAAAATGGTTTCTCAGGTCAAACAATTAAAATAATTATAGAATTTTTAAACGATTTTGTCATTTAATAATGGACATCAATCTAGAACAAATATATTACATGATGGTAAATCGAAAAACACCACGACTACAGATTATGAAACCACAAAAAAATTTGCGGGACTAATTTTGCCAACGTAAAAACATAGAAACTGCCATCTAACATTTAATATTACAGCGTCACGGCCCCATGTTCAGTATTTGAATCAGTATTTTTTGTAATGGTATCACTCAATTGCCAGGGCTTCTAGGGAGCAACTTGACAAATGTAAATTATCTCTCATAGCGAGGTTGAGGACCGACTGATATTTGGGGCTTATGAAAAAAAGATGAGTGGAGATAGTAGGAAGTGCAAAAAAGCATTTAAAATGGAAAATGCATTGAGAAAAGCATTTAAAATGCAAAATGCAAAATGGAAAATACCCATTTTGCATTTCCATTTGAAATGGATTTATTTGAAATAAAGCACATCTCTGATCCATTATACATATCTAGGGAAAAAATACTTCAATAGCCTACCCGAAAATATCAGAACAATAGAAAAGCAATTAAAAAGAAGTTCAATGTAAAAATACGAAAATGATGAAACTATATTTTTAATTAATTATAAATTTTAATATTCATAATTACAAACACTAAATATTCTTAACCTTGATGCTCACCACTCTTCTAGACACAAGCGCCAGCTTCTGTAGAAGAGGAACATTAAAAATCAAAAGCAGTGAAAACTAATTTTAGTTATTTTAAGAGGACATAATCGTAATTGTAATCGTTCACTTTTCTTTTTGTAGAGGAAGACCTGGACGAGCTGGTGATGCACGCTGGGAGACATAGACCAGAGGAGCTTGCAAAACTGGCCGCCATCACCAAGTTCACGAAAAAGGAAATCAAGCTGATCTACAGGGGCTTCAAGCAGGTTATTTTTTCGAATTAAAAAAAAAAGTAAATGCCGCTACTTTGTTCGTCACTGAGCATAATTTATAAGGAAAATGAAAGCCACTTTTCCATTGTAATGTATCCGAGTATGATCCTGTCTTTTATTGTAGCATGTCGGGTGGTGTGCAATAATACTCTTAGGAGATCTATGTACTGGTATTTATTGGGGAGCCGCTAGTAGCAAAAAAGCACACAACTAAGGTGCATCGCCTTTTATAAGATCTTGCAAGCATTCCATCTCGCTTGCACTCATCCACATTTGACAGACATCACATCCATGAACGCATTTATTTTGTTTCAGCGAATCTTACAATAAAATAAAATTAAGTACAGAACAGTGAAATACAATTCATTTTATCTGAAATGGGCAATTTTGTAAACTTTTGTAAACTGTCGCCCGGCATATTTTTTCACTCGACAACTTAAATATATTTATACTCATTTTACTTTTTAGAGCACCTTAAGATCTACACGACAATGCACGAATAACTGATTTAACTCTTTCAATTGCGGAGTTATGACTGATTCTTTGGCCGTAGAGAGTGAATTTTTAAGATATTATCTAAACCCCTCTTCCCGCTCGTTGACGTAAGCGCACAACAAACATTGGTCTATTTTTAGAATATACATGACACTTTGCGCCACAACCATTGGGCCACAATATATATTTAAAACCGTTGAATCTGTGCAGAAACGGGCGATATTTTCAAGGAAGATGCTTCGAGAAGCTAGCGACATTCTGCCACGTTTTGCTATTTACCGGCGACTGTTTCCATCCTTCCTACAAGATGAGACCCAGGTTCACTCTTTCTTTCCCTTGAAAAGACTCACTACACAGCATTCCCGAAGATTAAATTCTAGTGTTCAACAGTTATAGTAGAATATACGTAGTTACAGCGTTGGAGCACTTTCTTCACGGGTACCCCAAGGATCGGTTTTGGGCCAACTTCTCTTCCAAAAAAAATATCGCATCAAAATAATGGAGTCATTTGGTATCTTGTCTCACTGCTACGCTGACAATCAACAAGTTTATTTTTACTGCACTCCAAATGAAACTAATTGTCTCAAAATCCGTATGGCCGAATGTCTAGAAGCAATAAATCGTTGGATGTCTTCAAACAAGCTGAAGCTGAATCCATCTAAGACTAAGCTTCTCTGAGCAGCCACAAACAAACGTCAATATTTCATAGATTATTCACCTATTTCTATTTTTGGCACCGATGTTATCCCTAAAACAACAGTCAAACTTCTCGGTGTCAATCTAGATTCTGGACTTATCGCTTAAAAGTCAAATAAATAGGACTGTAAGCACCGCTTATTCCGCAACTCGAGTCAGCCCAAAGAAACCTTCCTACAGACGCACCACCTTACATCTCTGAACTATGCGTCCTGGAAAACACTGGTCTGAGGCAATCAACTCTGAAATTTGATGAATTCTCTTATTATATCATTATAGGCAAGTTACTAAGAACTGAAATAATAACAGAACTAATAGAATAACAGAAAAACTTTCACAGAACTTGAAATTGCTTAAATAATCGATCTTTAGATCAGCAACATCATTAGCTGTAGGCAGACTGATGGAACCTAAGCGCAAGCCAAACACTAAGTTGCATTTAAAATAAACCTTACTATTTCAATAATAATCACATTTTAATAAGTTTCATAAACGTTAAAAATGTTTCAAAAACCCTCAATATATTTTTAGTTAATTTTTTAATAAACACATTTGTTTTTTTGGGTAATTTGTAAGAAAACTGTAACTTATCTCGTTCATATAATTAAAAAAATATTTTTTAAAGTTAAGATATAAATCATTAAATCATTAGATACAAATCCGCGCAGTATAAATCATTCATTTTAACTATTTTTAAGATTTTATTAATGGATTCCAGTATAAATCTTTGAGGCAAACTGGAAAGAATTATTATTTGTCTTTCTAACGTCAAAAAAATAACGTATTTCCGCGTGCTAACCTCGTGCTGGCACTGTTGGTGAACGCGGTAGTCTCTACAGAGAGAGTCAGTCAGTCGCTGCAGCAGCTTGTCCAGTTTCTTCACCACCTAGGATTCTTGCTGCAGAGTCTCCATCTTCTATCTTTGTTGAACGTCACAGCGGTGCTGCCAAGGTCTGGTATCTATGTGAGGATATTGTGTCAGCGCTTTATTAGCAGCAGACACATTCCTGGACGGATGATGAACCTCGTGCTGGTAATGTTGGTGGACGCGGTAGATTCTGCTGCAGAGTCTCCATCTTCTATCTTTCTTTGCCAAGGTCTGTTATCTATGTGAGAATATGGTGTCAGCGATTTATTAGCAGCAGACACATACCTGGATGTATGACGAACCTCGTGCTGGCACTGTTAGTGGACTCTCTCGCTGCAGCAGCTGGTCCAGTTTCTTCACCACCCAGGATTCTTGGTGCAGAGTCTCCATCTTCTATCTTTGTTGAACGTCACAGCGGTGCTGCCAAGGTCTGGTATCTATGTGAGGATATTGTGTCAGCGCTTTATTAGCAGCAGACACATTCCTGGACGGATGATGAACCTCGTGCTGGTAATGTTGGTGGACGCGGTAGATTCTGCTGCAGAGTCTCCATCTTCTATCTTTGTTTGCCAAGGTCAGGTATCTAAGTGAGGATATGGTGTCAGCGCTTTATTGGCAGCAGACACATTCATGGACGGATGATGAACCTCGTGCTGGCACTAATGGCCGACTCTCTCGCTGCAGCAGCTGATCCAGTTTCTTCACCACCTAGAATTCTTGCTGCAGAGTCTCCATCTTCTATCTTCATGTCACCTGTTCCTGTTCTTCATTTTAATTTACTTAACTTCACTTTATTTTGGTAATATTTATATGTTTTGTAATACCTGCATCAACTCGCCCTGAGGTGATATCTCACAGAAGCGGCGCTAAAAAAATTCTCAAATATTATTATTATTATAGAAAAAATATAAAAATTCTTTTACAAAATACGGACGCCCGGTCAAATATGACCCCAAAACGCTGGAGAGGTTAAACACTAATGTGTTAATTAGCTGTAAGACCCGTAGTCAGCCCACCAATGCGATTTTAATTTAACCTAAGTTTTACGCTGCAAAATGTTAGAATTTCTGGGCGAGTGGCTTCATCCTTTCCTACTTAATTATTCCATTATCCGTCAGCATGGAAAATTAAATAATCCTTAGAAAATATTTTAATATATATACTTGGGGCGAATTTTGATTAGCTGCCTAGAGTTTAAAACAGGGTTGCCACAATATTAAATTTGCTTGTTTATTTATTCATTGATTTATTAAGACGAGACAATACGCTAAAATAAAGCCAGAATCATAACTACGATGAAGCAGGCGTGCACAAACATATTTGAACTGCGGTTGAATTTGCCATACAAAATTTGTAAAATAAAGTTGGAATTTTAACGACATAAGTGATTAAGTCGTGTTAAAACAATATTCGGTGAGCGGCCCAGCGTAATGGAAGGACATTTTGCCCTAGCAGGCCTAGAAAATCAATCTTTCCGAGAGGTTTATTTTAATTATTTATGATGAACGCATTACTAAAATCTCAGATATTTCTAGAGGGATCCTTCGAGAAGTTACTAATACATCGACAAGAAAAATAAAATTTGGTGCTTACCGCTAATTTTACAAATGAAAAAACGTTTTAAAAAATTTTCAAACCCTTTTACATAAAATATTTTTAAGGTAAGTTCTTGTTTTTGTTAATCTTAAATATGAATAACTTCCATCAGCAGAGATCTCTCTAGAAACATTTGAGATTTTAGTAATACGTTCAACAGAAATAATTGAAATGTGAGCGTCGAGCAAACCTCCGTTATCAGAGTCTTGTGTTAACGGTAAACGTAACGTACGTTATAATCTACGCTTTCATAGATTTCGTTAATTTAATTATTTTATTAAAAATCAATTTTTGCAAGTTATGATTTAAAATATGAAGTCGTTTTCTTTATAAACTGCGCCATCTTTTGAAGCTATTGTTTCTCTACATAAACAGACAGATTGCGCCACAGCAGCGCGTGGCGGGGTACAGTTAGTTATTTATAAATACTCATATTGCGTATGTACGGGCACAAATAAATAATTCGTTTAAGAGGAAGCTACAAGCCAGATATGTGTATATTATAGTATCTTAGGTAATAGGCATTAAAATCGCTTGACAAACTGAGTCTAGGAACGTTGGATTTCAAGCAAAAAAATGGTTTTTAAATATTATGATAATAATTTTATAAGAAAGCAAAAAAGTTAATCAATTGAAACTGTCACAGATAATCTTAGCTATAATACTGTATTTTTTAAAGTTGTTTCCTTTACGCGTTCATACATTTCTATTGAAAAAAAATATTTTTTAGTATTTTGCATTTATATTTTTTATTGAGTAATTTAATTTTGTATTTGTATTCTACTCAAGCGAAACGATAGGAAAACTTTCATTTTTTCTAAAGCATGTTTTTTGGTATTTATAATGTACACCAATTTGTTATAAAGATAAATCAAAATAGTGATTTGGCATTAAGCTTCGCCTTAAGGTATGATTTGCAAAAACTGTATTTTAATAACTCCATCTATGAAAGCGTAGATTATAACGTACGTTACGTTTAACCTATAAAACTGAATTGCCTTGTTTAGTTATTAATAGAAGATATCCTCCAATTGTTTTTTTTTTTTATTATTTCTCTCAATTTAGTATTCTGGGTAATGAGAAATACATATGGTAGTTAGTCTCAGAATTTCGGCATTGAAATAAATCTCACGTAAGTAATAATTTTGGGTGTTTTAAATATAGTCATAGAGCAAAAGTTTCCCGACAAATGCTTTAATTGCATTTAAAGATACACTGTGATTTTTTTCATGCCCATAACATATTAAATAACAGAACTGAACGTGTTTTTAATAATTTTCGAAGCTTACTTTGTGATTTATTTCTATCGAGGGAATTTCATATAATCAACGTTTCGGCATAAAATATCTTCAAAAACAACATTTTTTTGGAACTTAAATTTGTTATTTTTATAAGCAATAATTATTAGCCTGAAACACTCATCCACATTGAAAAATCTCCTGATAAAAGATACATGAAGCCAACGGGACTTGAGTTTCAGGCTAATAATTATTGCTTATAGAAATAATTGTTACCCTTTGCATAAAAAATCTTTTCTTAAATTATTAGTTTACCAAAAAAAAAAAAAAAAATTGTTATAAGCCTGTAGACAAATACTTTTTCTCAGTGACGCTTCACAGGGCTATATAAAGGGTAGATATACCAATGCACATATTGAAGTTTTACGCGATATTTTAACCTTACATCTTTTAAATATATATATATATTTGCAATGTTCAACCCTATTTTATTTACCTACACATTACCCAGGTATTCACTTACCAAATTTTACCTTTGGGGGAGACAGGGATAAACCAGTCACCGGGGTAAATTCGGGTCACTTTGTCCGCTGAGAGAACCTTCCCGATGTTCCCTATGACCCTCTCTCCTTTTAATAATTTATCTCATAAAAGAAAATGGAGATATGCCATCATGTTTGGGAATGATACGAAATGACCATTTGATTATTCAAACCTGGTACTGAGTACAGACGTGCGTACATAAAAAATTACTCATTGTAGACAAGATAAGCGATTCTTAAACGAAAATTATAAACAGAAAAAGATTCGGTTTCATCTGGGAATAGAAATTTTGGCAATGTCCTGCAATCTTAAAATTCTGGGTTCAATTCCTGTGTATTTTTCTGAATGTACTATTACTACTTCAAAATTATCGTTTGAGAGTTGTTAATATTCTCTACTTTCAATAAATATTATATCCATGTATTATATACAGGATTTTCCAATAAGAGATGTTATTTTGATATTCAATCGTAAAAGATGAATGGTTTCGTTGCTTGTGTGGCACGTAGCGCCGTCTTGTTGAAAATAAACGTTGTCCAGATCAATACCATCCAATTCTGGCCATAAAAAATCATTAATCATCTCTCGATAGCATAATCCATTCACCGTAACTGTTGCTCCAGCCTCATTTTCTAAAAAGTAAGGTCCAATGACTCCGCCGGACCATAAACCGCACCAAACAGTCACACGTTGAGAATAGAGAGACTTTGAACAATAATTATTGGGTTTTCCAAGCCCCAGATGCGACAATTGTGCTTGTTGACGAAGCCACTGAGGTGGAAATGGGCCTCATCACTCAAGATGATTTGCATTTGATTCACTCAAGTGAATTTTAATAATTTTAATGCGTTGTTGAAGCGTGTATCGTTCAATTTTTATTAATGGCATAGTTTTGACTTGTCAAATGTCAAAAAATGACAGCTTTAAAAGTAACATCTACCGAAATAGTGGGCTATTCAAAATAACACCTCTTATTGGAAAACCCTGTATATAAACCTCCCGGAAGAAATTCTCTTAATGTTAGTGAAAACCCTATCGAACTCCGTTGCATAGTTAAGAAGAACTAAACGCACAAACAGACAGACGCGGATAGTGTTTTATACTATTTAGAGATGCCAATGTGTTGTCACAATTACGAATTTACTAAAAAAAATAATCAGGAAATGGCCTGTAATCCCGTTTTTAGTTCATTATTATCTGGGACTATTCCCGAACATTACAGAATGTTCCGGGATTTTCTGTAATGTTGTGGAATGCTTTCGAATACTCTCGAATGTTCTGGACAGTTCTAAAAAATTTTGGTGGTTGAAAATTTCAGTTTTTATATCTTTAAAAGCACGCCGGAAAAAACGGGAACCTTCTTCGTGGATGGGGGATAGAGTGCTACCACACCATATAACTCCCTTGATCGTACCGGAACTCGTTTTTTACTTTTAGCGGCACGTACATTGTACACTTAAGTTTATTAAAAAATGATCAAATAAAAAATAAATAAAAAAATACCAAGAATTTTACAAACTAATGAGAAATGGAATCAATTTATTACACCTAATTTTAAAACAACACAAATGCAATACCATTATATTTACCAAGCCATAAAAAAACTAAAAAAATCTACCTTCTGAACTGCGCTGTATTGTCAACCAATCAGAACAAATAAATTAAATTAAAATTAAAAAAAAAACTTAAATTAAACATCACATTGAAACATCAATATTCTATACAAAAATATTATTATAAAATAAAACTTATGTAAGAATCGTGGCTCCCTTATCAGGCACAAGAACTCCTCTTTTCTGATAAGGTTTATATAATCAATGATGATCTAAAATGAAATTTTTTAAATATGTTTCTTTCCTTTCCCTTTTTTTCATTCTTTCTTTCTTCTCTCCTTCTACCTTTCAAATTTCATTATTAACTTTCTTTGTTGGTTTTTTCGTTTTATTGTTTCTTTCTCATTTTTTTCTTCTCTTGTAACTCTTTTACTTCCTTCCTTTCTTTCTGTCTTTATTTCTTCTTTCCTTCTTTATTTAATGTCAATTTTCTTAGTTTCCTTATAATACAATTTTATTCTTTTTTTCCTTATATATTTAATGTTTTTTTATTAACGCATTTATTTTCTATGTTTTTTACTATATTTTTTCCTTCCTTTCTATCGTTAATGTTTCTTTCTCTCTCTTTCTTTATTTCCTTCATTCTTTATTTATTTATAAATATTTGATTAAACAAGACCCTCAAGCACTAATAATTACAGCGACAGAAGTGTCTTGTGGTTGGGTCAGTGGGTCAGAAATAATCTCAATATATCATTACTTACTCTGCTAAAATTAATCGAGCATTTATAAAAATGTACAAATAAATAATTTCTCGTACAGATAATTAATATTCCTAAACATAAGTTTTAAACTAATATATTACAATTCCACAAATTTTCTACTCAGCAGTAAAGTTAGTGCAAACAGTATCACGTAATATTTTCGTTTGTGAAATGAATTTACAGTTTGCGCGACTCAACTCAATTCGCCTCCCCCCCAAATTTTCAAAAACAGCGAAATGATTTCAATTAATTAAGCCCGAACCGTGTTCAAATCAACCCTTGTAATTTTCTCACTCGAATACTGAATTATAATATCCTAGATTGTCCGTTTAGCATATATAATAAATATACAGATCATTCATAGTGTTAGATTTAATATCCTGGAGAAAAACTAGTATATTTTATGTGAATAATTGTATGACCCGATCATAGACCACCAATTATCGATCGGGTTTCTCATTAAAAAATATATATTTGAATTTTATTTTGTTTCCGTGATTTAATGCAAATTATGCAAGTTGAAATTAACCCTCTTCCCGATTCCGATCGATCTGAAACTTGGCAGATGGACTCGTCGTTAATGACAATGCATTCTATCAAATTTGGTGATTCTGAATTTCGATGACATTACAGCAGTTTATTTATTTTTATAATATTTTTTTATTAAAGCGACTAATTTAAACACTGTACATACAAAATATCATAATAATAATAATTGGATGACTTGTATAGCGCCGTTTTTGTGCAAAATCACCTCAAGGGCGCTGTATAAACTTATAATACATTTCTACAGTGATCTATGTTATTACTAACTATATATGGAGATAATATACAGTAAAATACTTACCTGGTAGGTCACTTGAGATTAACACTTAATTAACATTATCTAATTGTTTATTGGCGAAATTTAGATACAGGATTAAGGGCATAGTTGGAAAATTGAATATAACTGGATTTTCTGTTAGGAATGGTATATTTAATTTATGGGTATGACAGCTTAAAAAGGTAAGTTTTTAGTTTCGACCTGAATTCTGTTGGACTTGTTATGGATCTTAGTTCTGGAGGGAGTTTATTCCAAGCCTTCGGCCCAGACACTCCGAAAGCGCGATCACCAAACTTAGTATTTGACTTGCGCTTAGGTTCCATCAGTCTGCCTACAGCTAATGATGTTGCTAATCTAAGAGTTGACTGCCTCAGACCAGTGTTTTCGGGGACGGATAGTTCAGAGATGTAGGGTGGGGCCATTTCATTGATGGATTTAAACACCATCCAGCACAGTTTGTACTGGATTCTTTCATGGCACTTGAGCCAGTGAAGGTAACGAAGGTGTTCTGAAATGTGCGAGTATTTTGAAACCCCGATTATGAGCCGCGCTGCTGCATTAAAAACTGATTGAAGTTTGTCAATTTGATATTTTGGAAGGCTGGCATAAATGCCGTTGCAGTAATCGAGACGTAAGACTACGTAATAGTTGATAAGTAGTTTTGTTGCTTCTGTAGAAAGGTTTCTTCGGACAGACTTGAGTTGTCTTAGGTGAAAAAAAACGGTGCTTACAGTCCTATTTATTTGACTTTTAAACGAAAAGTCTGAATCTAAATCATATTAAATATATGAATAGTAAATTTTATTTCTAAGTCCTTCTCACTAGGGTGACCTGTGCTGAGGCGGATTAAAGTTATTCATTTCTGTTTTAATAGTGTTCTATGTAGATTTTTCATTAATCTCTTTCAGGTAGATTTTTATTCTTGATTTTTGATCATTCATTCATCAGGAAGTATGTTGTGGAGTTTCGTTGAAAAATAAATATAATTTCTTTATCCGAATGTGGTTTTATGACCTGGAATATTTTTTGTGTCATTGTGATTTGACCTTGTTTGATGAATACGCGGTATTGTAGAGGATTCAGTGTTTTTGAATTGTTTCAATTGTATATATTTAGCATATATTTGTTTACATTTGGTACATCAAAACTATTGAAAATTTCGATCGAAGTTCGAAGGCGTTGGTTTTGTCCAATCGAGATTTGGCTTATTTGGTAGAGTTGTCGACTATGGTTTCTGGATAGGAAGGTTCAGTCCCTTTTGTAGTTTGAATATACAGGGTTTTCCAATAAGAAATGTTATTTTGAATAGCCGCTATTTCACTAGATGTTACTTTTGAAGCTGTCATTTTTGGACATTTGACAAGTAGAAACTATTTTATTAATAAAAATGGAACGATACACGCTTCAACAACGCATTGAAATTATTAAAATTCACTTGAGTGAATCAAATGCAAATCATCTTGAGTGATGAGGCCCATTTCCACCTCGGTGGCTTCGTCAACAAGCAAAATCGTCGCATTTGGGGCTCGGAAAACCCAAGAGTTATTTTTGAAAAGACTCTCTTTTCTCAACGTGTAACTATTTGGTGCGGTTTATGGTCCGGCGGAGTCGTAAGACCTTACTTTTTCGAAAATGAGGCTGGAGCAACAGTTACGGTGAATGGATTGTGTTATTGAGAGATGATTAATATTTTTTACTGCCGGAATTGGATGGTATTGATCTGGACAACGTTTAATTCCAACAAGACGGCGCTACGTGCCACACAAGCAACGAAACCATTGATTTTTTACGATTGAATATCAAAATAACACCTCTTATTGGAAAACCCTGTACATTTTAAATATTTCTATCAACTGTTAGATCAGTCAGCGCCTGTGATGAGCGAGAACCATAGATAATTACATCTTGTAGACCAGGCGTCTCCAATATCGTTCTTGCGGTGAAGAAAGAGAGATGATAAGTTTGGATCTAGTATCTAAATCTGATCTTTTTAACAATTGGCATACCCATAATCCTTCCGGCTACTGAGAACTGGTTTTAACAGTAACTGTATAAAAGTTACTGGATAGAAGAAACGCAGTGACAATCCATTTTAGATTACCCATCATTATTTCCGTGTAGCGATAACGACACTCGAGATGCCCAGTCTAGACTATTTATACATCTATGATCTATCTACCTCCTACATCAATCTGTCTATAGTTTGTTTGAAAGTACCCGATCACTTCGCCAATGGGTCATGTTCGACCTGGGTCGTGTAAAATGATCTATTGACCCCGGACTAGTCCTGTGTCATTGGACCTATGACATCCTTACTGGCAGACAATACTGTAATGCGATGGAGAAGGAAAAGTTTCGAAAAGTACCTGGCCATTAAGAATCTCTTAAATTTTTGTTAATCCATTTAAAAACGGGAATGCAGGCTATACCGAATGAATTATTAGGTTTCCTAATACAGTTTAAGTAAAATACGAATGATGTCACGTGTCCATAAAAATCCTTTTTTTTCGCATTTCGTCATTATTTCAATTTGGGAGGTGGGTTTGGGTTTTGGGTATTGGATAACCAAAACCTCTGCCATAAGCCACCCAAAGTGCTTCGCTACGTTTGTTGATTCAGCAGGGGTTTATCGGGTGAGGTGTGTTCAGGTTGCGCTTGCACACCATCTGCGTGGTCTGGGAGAGGCTTGTTTGGGGAGACCCTTTGACCTCTCCAACCGGTGACCATGACCATAGATTGATACGCCGTCACTCCTGGACACACTGATATCTAAATTTGTATCTCTTTTCTTCCCAGGACTTCCTCTCTTTCCTTTCACAGGATCGTCCTCAAAGATGACATAAACTCTGAGGCAAAATCTTTTCCTCGTTGCCTGTGCGGAGTTAAGTTAATTTACTAAAAGTTTATCAGGAAACGGCCTGCAATCACGTTTCTAACCGAATCTTTAATAGTTTGAAGAGATTTTTAACAACTCATTTATTTCTGTGCAACCTTCTTTCGGTGTCTTCGGTGAATGAGACCATCTAGTGATATTTAAGTCAGTGGTTTCATTAAACAAAGGCGGGTTGAATATCGGCGCGCATTGTTTTGAAAATAATAGCATTTTTGATTTATTTAAGTGAATTATTGTTTGCGTATAACTGGGGCTAAGTGACTAACAGTGGCGCATTACACAGGCGCCAAAAGGGCACCCTCGAAGACTCTTTTTATGAATGACTGGAATTTGAAAGAAACGGAACATTTAATTATTTAGGAACAACTTTTCTTTTGAAGGTTATACATTATGTAATATATCATTGAAGAAAAATATAATACTGATCAATCTATACGACACATGAAAGACACATAAAAATATAAAGATAACGGACACAACTAGGAATCGAACCCAGGATCTATTGTCTACCGGGAAAGGCGTCTTTACCAACTTGATCACTGTGTCATATTTACTAAACATCATATTTTTCAATCTCATATTTTAAATTAAGAATTAAAAATATTTTGCAACTAATTTTTGGTATCAATCTTTTTTGTTGTTGAATATACATTATATTGATGGTTAACCTTTAAAAAAAAATTATAAGAAAATGTGGTTCCTGAAAAATTCGGAAATATTTATCCGTGACACTATACAAATAAGTTACAAATCAATTTTGCTTCCTTTAAAAAAATATATTTATTGATAAATGCCAAAAATATGGGAAAAATAGTTGTACGATGATACGGTTAATTTTGAATTTGAAATATGAGATCGAACAATATGACGAGTTGTGTCCGTTATCTTTTTTTCCTGTATCTTGTTCTGTTTCATTATTCAATGATATTTAATTACTTATTTATTTTATGCTGCTGTTAAAACTTTATGAAGCAATGGATTTTTGCATTAGCTGTATACGAAATCTTCAATACTTTGTTACATAAGCAGTCGATTTAATGCTCACAATTTTGTTGCATTTGAAATCTATGAAATGTTCACAACTTTGTAGCATAAAGAGTCCAGGAATTTTCACAACTTTGTTGCATCAGCAGTCCAGGAAATGTTCACAACTTTGTTGCATCAGCAGTCCAGGAAATGTTCACAACTTTGTAGCATAAAGAGTCCAGGAATTTTCACAACTTGGTTGCATCAGCAGTCCAGGAAATGTTCACAACTTTGTAGCATAAAGAGTCCAGGAATTTTCACAACTTTGTTGCATCAGCAGTCCAGGAAATGTTCACAACTTTGTAGCATAAAGAGTCCAGGAATTTTCACAACTTGGTTGCATCAGCAGTCCAGGAAATGTTCACAACTTTGTAGCATAAAGAGTCCAGGAATTTTCACAACTTTGTTGCATCAGCAGTCCAGGAAATGTTCACAACTTTGTAGCATAAAGAGTCCAGGAATTTTCACAACTTTGTTGCATCAGCAGTCCAGGAAATGTTCACAACTTTGTAGCATAAAGAGTCCAGGAATTTTCACAACTTTGTTGCATCAGCAGTCCAGGAAATGTTCACAACTTATTAGCATAAAGAGTCCAGGAATTTTCACAACTTGGTTGCATCAGCAGTCCAGGAAATGTTCACAACTTTGTAGCATAAAGAGTCCAGGAATTTTCACAACTTTGTTGCATCAGCAGTCCAGGAAATGTTCACAACTTTGTAGCATAAAGAGTCCAGGAATTTTCACAACTTTGTTGCATCAGCAGTCCAGGAAATGTTCACAACTTTGTAGCATAAAGAGTCCAGGAATTTTCACAACTTTGTTGCATCAGCAGTCCAGGAAATGTTCACAACTTATTAGCATAAAGAGTCCAGGAATTTTCACAACTTGGTTGCATCAGCAGTCCAGGAAATGTTCACAACTTTGTAGCATAAAGAGTCCAGGAATTTTCACAACTTTGTTGCATCAGCAGTCCAGGAAATGTTCACAACTTTGTAGCATAAAGAGTCCAGGAATTTTCACAACTTTGTTGCATCAACAGTCCAGGAAATGTTTATAACTTGGTTGCATCAGCAGTCTAGGAAATGTTCACAACTTTGTTACATCAGAAATCTATGAAATATTCAAAACTGTGATACATCAGTGGTCTAGGAAATGATCACAACCTTGTTACTTCTCATCTTCTTCTCCTCTCCCCTCCCTTCAGTCTCACAACATACCTCACTTGTGGATGCCATAGCCGCACTGCTCCAGGCCGTTGGGAAGTGCGATATTCACATAAACAAATAAAAACCCATAATAGTTGATTAAATATTCGATGAAACGGGGTAATTTTAACTCTCTTGGGATTTGAACTTTGACCGTCTTCAGTTATGATCAAGGAATCAAGCTATAATTTATAAATTAGAAAATGAACTTATAAAATACTGAGATATACCTAAAAAAGTTTGTTGGGGCATACTCGTATATAATCACTTCTGCTGTGATTGATCAAACATTTTCAAATATTTATTCTACAGACGGTCGATTCCCGCTAAAAATTATAATTGTTTCTTATTTCCTTCTATCTTATCTTTTGTTTCTTTCTATCTCTCTTTGTTTCTTTCTTTCTTTAAAACCAGTAAAACTATTGCATCCCCAATTGGGATATGCTGCGAGGTAAAAGGTGGTAAGGAGGGGAAGGAGAAGAGAAAGATGATGGTTAGACAGAACCTGGCTATTCAGATCTGGTCATCAAATACGTCTAAAGTCATTTCAAGAAAAAGTTTAAAATCTGAGTGGTGGTCTTACACCAGGGCGATACTGAGAGTATCTTCCACTCAGGATTTTAGCTGAAGTATACTATATATTATTTTTTAATTTATAAATTGTGAAAAAACACAAATTCTAAAATTTACTTGCGCACGCCGGGATTTAATATACCTACTGGCTTGTTGCTCGGGGCTACCAATGATTTGGAGTGAAGTTTTGTCGTTTTGAATTCTAGTGTAACTGAAAACTGAAAAATTAAAAAGTTTTCTTAATATAAGTTTTTGTTTCACTTGATCGTGCCATTTTATTCTCGGGTGCCCCCGACTTCCACCATTCACCAATGTATATAACATTATACCTAAGTATTAAAAAAGTACACTGTATCGGATTTTATTCAACTGTTCCTGGGCCGTCCCCGACTTTTTATACCATTAAAACCAGTCTCTAAACACCCCTGACACTAATAAGAACAAACTTTGAAATTTCTAGCAAAATCGGTCCAGTAGTTTTTAAGTATATAGGGGTCAAACACAGAAACATAAATTTCTAAATGTATATAATAATCATTTTTTTAAACCAAGTGTTCGTTGTTAAATTTAGCCAATTTAACTTCGTAAAAATGACTACCACAAAACAGATACATTCCTAGCGTGGGTGACATAACACTCGATATAAAACTCTAATAACGGGGGTTCGCTCGACGCTCACATTGTAATTATTTCTGATGAACATATTACTAAGATAGCAAATGTTTCGAGAGGTATCCATGCTGATGGAAGTTATTTATATTTATTATTAATAAAAACAACACCCTACCATTAAAATATTTTATGTAAAACGGTTTGTAAATTTTATAAAACTTTTTAAACTACAAAATTAGCGGTAAACACCAGATTTTATTTTTCTAGACGATGAATTAGTAACTTCCTGAGGTATCCCTCTAGAAACATTTGTGATTTTAGTAACACGTTCATCAGAAACAATTAAAATAAGTCCCATGGGAAGATCGAATTTCTAAGCCTGCTAGGGCAAAATCGACCAAAAGTCCATCTATTTCCTATGTTGTTAAGATTCCTAATTTATTTAAGAGATTTGATTTGACAAATTCAACCTTGGGTCTGTCCAATAAACCAGTACCGCGCGATCTATATTTTTGTGCACGACTACTTCACTTACGACGTTAAGATTCTGGCTTTATCTTAGGGTATTGTCTCGTATTAAATGAAATTATTCTGAGAATATCTTCCACATTGTTGACGCGAGGGATTCTCCATGCACAATTGATTATTACTGATTGATTTTTATTGTTTCAGGAATGTCCTTCGGGTGTCGTAGACGAGGACTGCTTCAAACATATTTTCGCCCAATTTTTTCCACAAGGAGGTAGGACTTGTTTTTAATCTTAATAACATTTAAAACAGAATTCAGGGGTAGAGACATGCCATTGCTCTGTTATTATTCTGACTCTCGACATGGGCCGACTCAAGTGTTTGTCACTTGATCGTGTCATGTCGGGTGTCCCCGAATGGCATAATTCAGTGGGGTTACTGCCAAAAGTTGGTAACATTTTTTTTTGGTTTTATGAGTTAGCGATGATTTTTAAGTTTTTTTGTATTATAAGTTGGTCAACAATTGGTAACAAATCTATCTGTGGGTACTGATTTTTTCGCGGAATATATATTTAATTTGTATTGGTATTTCAGGCCAATAATTTTCACTTAAAATAATTTGTTTTCCTCTAATTTCGATAGGCAAGTTTTTTTTATAAATCTTTTATATAGACAAGAAAAATATTATAAAAGCACTAAAAATAAGCACGTTTATTTAAAAACAATACTAAAATATAGTTAATCTTTTTAAAATCTGGTCAAATTATTTCCGAGTTTTGTTTTATTGGGTTCCTAACAAAATATCACTATTTTTTTGTTTTTGTTTTTGGGGTGTTATGCCGTGTTGCGCTAACTTCTTCTTTAGCCAACGTTTCGGAGAGCATTGCAGTGTCCATCATCATGATGTGAGGCGGACTGTAGGTTGTTGTATGTGTGTTGATCATGATTTCCTCACCTTCTAATTTATTGGTTCCCACAAAATATAAAATAAACTAAGCAAAAATTATTTATGTTTGTTGTCTGTAGGTTACGTTGGGGTTGCTTCATAAATTTGAATGATTTCCTCATATTACGATATTATTTTATTTTCCAGATGCAACGAAGTACGCCCATTACGTTTTTAATACCATAAAACGTACACAAGGCAGCAAAATCAACTTTGAGGTGAGTAAAAATATATAAATTAATATATTTTATAACAGCCCCACGTTGGGCGCCACTGTAAAACATTAAATTTAAGTACATATAAACTGTGTTGGAAAAAATGATTTTATGAAGGAACGACACATCTCGCTACCTGTATCAGGTCTTGAGCTTAACATAGGATAAGGATCTCTGCTCGTTCAAGGCATAGCGTCCAGTTATATAGGCCGTCCGTTGTAAATCATTCGGCAGGTAGCATGGAGCTTGCCTTTTATCAGTTGGCTTATGATTTGCGTAACCAATATGAGATCTACAATGTACTGCGTTGGTAGAAAGGGATGCCGTAATAGATGTGAGCAAGAAAGTATTAGAGTCATGCGGTTTCGTCACGTTACATATTATATTAATATATTTTTAGGTGAATTCCGTATGCGATGTAGATTTTTAACTGCTCCTAACCAGAGCTTGTGAGATTTTGGCATCCTCAATTAGGGCATTTTGTGAGACTGAAGGTAGTAGGGGAGGGAAGGAGGTGAAGAATTAGATTCCTGGCTATTCGGGTCGGTCACCAAACATGGCAAAAGCCATTTAAAGCATCGTTTCGATTATAAATAACGGTCTTTCGTCATACCGGCGTACTTAAATAATATATCTGGAACGTTTTTAAATTAAAAATTTATGTAAAATAACAGAAAATGTGTTATATTACAAAATGTAATTAAAAAATCAATTCGACAGAACAATTTACCAAATGGACAAAACGAATGTCAAAATGGACAGAATGAATGTCCAAATAGACAGAATGAATGCCCGAATAGACAGAACGAATTTCCAAATGGACAAAACGAATGTCAAAATGGACAGAATAAATGTCCTAATGGACAGAATTAATTTCCAAATGGACAAAACACTACTTCCATTCACTACTATATAAATAATGTAAATAGTTAAATAAGTTGGAGGCGCCTGAGAAAGACATTAGCAATAGCGAAGCACTGCGAGGGATCCACTAGTATACTATTATTTATTTATTTACGGACAAATAATATAATCCATTACAAATAAATAAATTAATATTTGTACGTATTAGAAGCAGAGATGGCAGTGAAAGGAGAGCATGTGTTAATGATGCGCAATTAATTGTCATTGAAATTTTTGTCGTTACACATGATATAAAAAGTACAGATGGAAGACAATTACAAGGGGTACAGGAAAATTACAATTATAATGAATGAAGAAGATTTAAAGGGCTTCAAAAATTACACATTACGTATCGACTGTCGAAATTCATTTAGGCTTACACCAAAATATTCAATGCTTTGACTTGACGGTGAGTTGACAAGTCTCGACAATCAAGAAAAAGGAGAATTGTATAAAAAATAATATAAATATTATTTTGTAATGTATAATCATATTTTCTATTTTTTTTAAATTATTTATTCTTAAATATATTTATATTACAAAGGTATAGTATATTGTCCTCCACGCTAGGAGTTCACCTGTGTTGTGGAGGGCTTTTTCAATTGTAAAGTTATATAATACTAAAACAATACAGTGGAGTTAGTTACACAGAGTAACAATAAAAATTAAAATATAAAATCGATTTTTCCATAGTTATAACAAAAAAAATATGACATATAAAAAATTAAATATTAAAGGGATTGTAGCCAGTTCCATATGTGTTTTTTGTATTCTGTAATATAATAGTTTTATAGCCTGGAATCTGTAGTGTTTTTGTCCAAAGGATGTGTTGGTTTTTGGTATTAGTAGTTGGTGTGCATGTCTTGTTCTAGTATTGCGAGAAATTTGTGAAGTTTTAAATGTGTTTAGGTTCTTGTAAAGGAAAGTAAGTATTTGTATTGATTATAATTTTTGAATCGTCGACACTGGGAATTTTTTGAATATGGTTTAAGTAGGTATTAGTATAGGTACTTTAAGTATTAATTTTATTAAGGTTTTCTGAGCTTTATACAGTGTGTCTATATAAATAAATAAGTGCAAACGTTCAGGGCAGTCAATTATTGGATTTATGATTTTATATAAACAGTCGGTAACTCATCAAATTCGAACTTGAACTAGCAGAAAAATGCGCCAGTTTCTTGCGGTTGACAATACAGAAGAATAACTAAATGAAAGGAGAAGGTAATGAAAAGAATGAATGCTATTTTTTGTTATTTTTATTAAAAAGCTTGTCTTGAAAAGGGAAAGAAATAAGTCAGCTAATACCAACGATTTATTAAAACGTCCGGGGTACAGGCTTGCTAAAAAATAACTGATCTATTGAATTTAATTTTTATTTACTTTTTCCCCATACGTTAGGATGTTGTGTGGGGCGTCTTTTTTAACTCTTGACAGGCCAAGATACCAAACAAAACGTCTGTAACCAATTGGGTCTTCCGACGACCCCATGCATTTTTCTGTCTTATGGGCTTTTAAACTATAGAAATCCCAACTATTCAGTCAATTTTATCAATGGTAACTTATGTATTTGGGCAGAAATACGTAAAATACTAAAGTGAGATGTCAAGTATTTAAGCTAATATAAGGAGGATAGTAATTAATAAGGGGGATAGTAAAACAAATTAAGGAAAGGAAGTTCTGGGAAGGTAAAAGGTATGAGAATTTGATAGGAATCTAGGGATCAGTGATTCCAGGAGTGACGGACATATAAACATATCCCTCCCACTGTGACGAAAGGCAATGGGACAATCAACTAGTTGGAGAGGTCAAAGGGTCTCTCAGTCTCTGGTTTGGGGAGACACAAAGGAGAGAGAGAGATGCATCCAAACAAGCTACTGATATGTATACAGACAATGTTTTAATGCCCTGAGTTTGATGTCTCTGAAACAATTATATTCAAAAAATATTTCAATTTGCGCATTAAAAACCAGGATAACTTGGCGCATACAAACTGAGAACTATTCACAAAATCCTCATTACAAGATACATTCTACCAAACTAGAACGACTTTTGGATAAAGAAAATTGTAATTTAATACCCTCCCTAGAAACCAAAAATAACAGACTTCAAAAGAAGTATTTAACACGGATTGTGGACACGGGAAGGAAAAACATAGACACAAAGTTGTAACCTAACAAAGATTAACTCTTTGTTATGTTTTTCTTCTAGATACTGCTTTATAAATTTTCTTTTGTAATTTTTAAACATACTTTCAAAAACTCTCTTAAAAATTAAAAAAAAGCTTGACCTAATTTACAATTCTCACACAAAACCATTTACATAACGTACATAAAAACTTGACTTAATTTACAATTCTCACACAAAACCATTTACATAACGTACATAAAAACTTGACTTAATTTACAATTCACACACAAAACCATTTACATAATGTACATAAAAACTTGACCTAATTTACAAATAATACACAAAACCATGTAAATAATGAACATGAAACCATTATTTCATTATTTTAAATTTATACAAACATCTAAAGTTGAGCTGTATGAAGTACAATTTGTGAGGCAATCGTGGGTACCGCCGCCCGGGAACTATTAATTGGATAGCCAATATAGATGCCATTCATAGTTCACCCTAAGTGGCAAACTGAAGACCTCCTAGATACGTCCGTCACTCCTAGACATACTGACCCACAGATTACCTTTTCCATCCCAGAACTCCCTCTCCTTCCTTTCATTAAAAATACCGTCTACACAGCATCCTCGAAGATGAAAAAAGCCCTGAGGAACATCATTTTCTTGAGTACTTCTTTTTTGAAGTTAATGAACTAAATTACTTTTTGTTACTTCCTCTAAAATCGATTTAATATTTGCGAAAATCGATGAAATTTCTTGAACAAATTGTTAATTTCATGAACTTGTTTGAGACCTAGGAGTTAAAAGGTCTTTAGTAAATCATGTTATTGGGTTTATAAAATGAGTGCACTATGAATTATTTAATTATGCTATTAAAATGACCCTATGAGTCATCGTTTGGGAATAACTAACATAAAGACATTCAGTCAAATTTAAACATTACACTAATTGGGGAAACTTTACTGGGGTAATAACCATTAATAATTTCTAATATTTTACTCAGAAATCAATTAAGAAATCAGTAATTGAAATTAAAATACCTACCTAGAAATAATATAAATGTATCGTCTGTAAGTGGGCTACCCACAGTTTGATAATGCCTTCAGAGGGCGAAACAGCTGTCACGCGTAATAATAATTACACAGCAGAACTTGTTTAAAAATAAACTGTCAATAACAATATTATTGAATATATAAAAATAAAAAAATGGAGTTCTACAAATTAAACTTAACAACAATAAATAATAAATTTAGTAAATCAGTTTTCTTTCAAATCACACTTTTACAGATTATCTCTTTTATCTTCAAATACATTAATTCAGCCCTTCAGTATTTTAAATATGTTGTCATATAAGTCTCAAGCAACATTGAAATTGTCATTAATTTTAGGAATATTTCAATATTCCTATATGAAATCATGCATTTTGTCATTTTTTGGGTTTTTTTTTTCCTTTGAATCGTGTACAAATATTCCAAAGACCATAAGTGAATTCATTTCGTTCTCTCAGACATAAAATCACAAATGTTCGCATGAGAGGAAGAGAGATATCTAACATTAAATAATGTATGGTCGCTCTGGAACAATATTGGTTACCTGCATTCACAGCGGCATATGAAGTTTGGGACCACATTTGGTTTCCTAATAATTAACGGGTAATAATACCTTTTTAAAAGGTGTGCGTTAATTTTGTACCGCCCTGTCAAACAGAAAGTATATTTTTTCTAACAAAAGAAAGACAAATTCTGTACTCCAAGATGAATATTAACGTAAATATTTCATGGCACTAATTCCTTGCGCTATTTACATTCATACATCGTCTCATACATACTGATTAATCATCTTCGAGTTTATTTGTTTCAAATGCTTATTTTAACTGAAGAGCCAGGTTACTTCCCCACCTTCCTCGTTCCCATCTCTTTTCCATCCCCACTACCTTAAACCTCCCAACACACCCCAATTGAAGATGCAATAGTCTCACTGGTTCCAGACGGTTGGGAGCAGTTGGGACTCTTGTTTAATCGGTTTAAAGCAAAAAAATAACCTAAAGTAAATTGAATAGCCTCTCCCGATCCGGCCCGCTACGCAGCATGTGGTCAGGCACATCCGCCGCCAAGAACTGAACACACCTCACTCGATGTACCCGGGTACAACTGCTAAGTCACCAAACGTAGCGAACCACTTCAAGTGACCCATAATAGGTTGGTTATCCAATAAATGGATACCGGGGCGGCGGTACCCATACCCACCTCACATGTTCTGTATTTTCAATGTTCTGTTTGGTCAATGGCGTTTCTCACTATTTTGGTTTTTAAATGTTCTCTTTTGTAATGTCCCCGAAATTTTGTTTGAAATGGCTTTAGCTGTGTTTGGGACCAACCCCAACCAACACCTTCAACCCCATAACATACATCAAACGGGGATTCTATTAAGTCACTTGCTCCAGGCGGTTGGGAGCAGTTGGGACTCTTGTGCAATAGGTACTCACAAAAAAAACTATGAAAATTATCGTAACCATCTAAAAAATATGAAAAAAATTAGTGGAAAATAATATTGTTCTGAATTTAAAATATGAGATCGACAAATATTACGTAAAAATGACGACGCAATGGCCGAGTAGTTAGAGGCGTTGTCCCGGTAAGAGGGAGATTCTGTGTTCGATTTCGTTTTTACATATTAATATTCTCTGATGTTTCTCATCATCTTTCTATCTTATTATGTTTGGTTAGTCTGACAGATTTGTCTGTATGAGAATACCATATTATACCGTGTTATATTACACGGAATGGACTGTAAACCAAATCAACAAGGAAGCGAAGATATAAAGCACAATCAATTGGGTTTTAAAATCACGGGAAATGCGGAATGATGGAAACAGCCTACCTTGAATTCCCATGAATCCTTGCAGTATGGCTCTCGACAAACTGGCACTGTAGACCAAAACGAGATGATATTTTGCAAACAGAGCACAAAGCATGTGAATATACGACTCCGATTCACGACGACAAAACGATAGCAACTGCTTGCCACGAATGCGAATATACTGACTTGCGATAATTTACAATGCAACCAAAATCATCTTCTTCTTTCCAATGTGGGTAAGGCTGTTTTAAGGAAATGGATAGTAGGAATTATAGTATATGATGGGAAATGATGGTAGGTATTATCCCAAACTGTTTCAATACTAAACACCCATACTAGCATCATTTGATAAATTATGAAAATTTTCCATTCATTCAATTCTTATAACAGAGTCGCGTTCAATAAATCACTCCTATACAAGTCACTTTAACTGACGCTTCTGTAGAATTTCTCCATTAATTTAGTTAGGTAAAACATATATTTATATATGCCTTCTAACTTATATGTTGTAATACACATGGTGTTTGAAAGAGAGAGTACGAAAACAGTATGCAATATAGTTGTGAATGAGGAATACTTGGAGCAGGTGGATGAGTTTGTGTATTTATTCAATCTATACATGGATAATTGTATGCAAGAATTGAAAGAAGTGGGATTGGGCGCGAATTTGAGTAATCTGAAAGTATGTTGCCTATTGTATGCTGATGATGCGGTGCTAATTGCTAATAGTATGAATGATCTGCAGTCTCTCGTGTCTAGGATGAAGGAAGTATGCATGAAGAACGAGTTAATTATAATGTAAGTGAGTCTAAAGTAATGGTGTTTGAAAGAGAGAATACGAAAACAGTGTGCAATATAGAGCTGTGAATGAGGAATACTTGGAGCAGGTGGATGAGTTTGTGTATTTAGGAAGTATGTTCTAGAGAGATGAGAAGGCTGACAGAGATATTGAAACAAGGGAAATGCAGGTAACTCCATTAATGGGGGACAGAACGCGGTTGCTTTCAGCATTATATGCAGCAGTCCACAATGGATTGCTGGTATCTACACTGACGTATGGTGGTGAGGCATTAAAACTGGCAGAGGAAAGTAGAAATGAGATCCCTGAGGCATATGTGTTGTAAAACCACGTATGATCGTGTGAGAAATGTGGAAATTCCCAAAGAATGAAAGGTTGACGTAAGTTTAATAAAGAAACACTTAGATGGTTTGGGTACGTAGAATGGAGTGAAGGGAATATATATAACGAAAAAAGGAATGGTGGAAAAAACCGGCGATGCCCCATGAAGACTAATGCATTATCTTTGCACTAGAAGAAAATAAAAATCCGAATTAAAATCGATAAAAGTAACATTGTGAATTTAATGACACTATATGAAGCTAATGGTACACGTAGTGTCCACAGAAAAACCAAAATAACCATATATAAGACCATTGTAAGAACTGTATTGGCATATGGATGTGAGGCGCTGACACTGACGGTAAAGATGGCTGAAATGCTGGATACTTTTGAAAGAAAGGTGCTGAGAAGAATATGTGGACCCGTGAAAGAGGGCAAACAGTGGCGTATCCGGCACAATATAGAATTGTACGATATATATAAGGCCCCTAGCATCTCTGATCACATGAGACTCCTCAGGCTGAGATGGGCTGGGCATGTACAGAGAATGCCGGATACACGCGTCCCAAAAATAATTCTGACTGGTCACCCAGGTGGAAAGAGAAAAGTGGGAAGACCCAGACTGAGGTGGGAAGATGAGGTAAGAGGGGATGCAGCACAGCTTCTCCAGGTGACAAACTGGAAGTCAGCCGCTGAGGACAGGAGGAGTTGGAGGCGACTGTTGCAGGAGGCCAAAGCTCGATATGGGCTGTAGCGCCATCGAAGAAGAAGAAGATATGAAGTGAATGGCAGCAGAAGTCGGGAACGACCGAGGAAGACATGGCACAATCAAGTGAATCAGATACTTGATTCGGGCCATGTCATGAGTTAGAATATGTATGAGACGATGTATGAATGTGAATGAGGCAAGGAGTGTGTGGTGTGACCGAGTTGTTTGGCGGTCCGCTCTCTCTGCCTACCCTTGCGGAAAAACGGCGTAATGATAAGTTACTTATTTATTAAATTCAATCTTCTGTCTATTTATGTAAAGAAGAGTGTCTGTGGCAGGAGAGGCGTGGATTTAATTTATGTACAAATCTACATTTTTATTTTGAGACTGATAAAATATTGCTCACTTGACCTTCAAAACAAGAGGAAAGTCACCGTCTTCACTAGATTTTGAAAAACACTGAGTAGATCCCGGGTAACGCCGGGAACTGCAGATAGTAAAACTTAAATTTTCTCCTTTATTTAGATTTTTTTAGTACATTTGTTGTTATTTCATTAAATCTGTTCTTATACCAACATTTCTATTAAAATAATGACGAAAGAGATAAGAGAGTGTGTTTTAAAAATATTTTTAATTTAACTTTTAACTCGAAACTCGTAAACGGATAAAACAGAACATATAAGTTATGTAAGATTTAGATTATATAATTTTAATTTCGTATGTGTTCCATTTTTTTGTCAGTGTTCTTTTTTTAAATGTTCTGTTTTAGTAATATCAAATTTTTCGTTTGGTCACCGTCCTGTGTTGATAATGTTATTTTTGATTAATGTTCTTTTCTGCCGACTTTCTATTTCTTTAATGTTCTTTTTTTCAATATTCTTATTTAGTCACTGTTCTGTTTTATTTTGTCAATGTTGAGTTATGTTAATGTTCCGTTTTGTTAACGTCCCGTTTTATCAATGTTCCATTTGATCACAGTCCTGTGGTGGTAAATTTATATTTTGTTTTTGCTTTGTTTTGTCAATGTCCTCTTTAGTAACCGTTCTGTTTTGTTTTGTTAATGTTATGTTTTGTTAATGTTCCGTTTTTTCAACATTCTGTTTTGTCAATGTTTCTTTTGGTCACCGTGCTGTGTTGATAAAATTATGTTTTGTTAATGCTTTGTTTTGTTAATATCCTATTTAGTCACTTTTCCGTTTTCTTTTGTCAATGTTATTTTTTTTCTTATTATTCCATTTTGTCACCATCCTGTTTTTTCAATGTTCTATTTGGTCGCCGTTCTGTGTTGATAATGTTATGTTTTATTAATGCTTTGTTATATCAATGTTCTATTTTTCAACGTTCTGTTATTTCACCAACACTTAAGGTGACACAATACCCTGATAACGGGGATTTGCCCCGACGTTCACATTTTAATTATTTCTGATGAGCTTATTACTAAAATGTTAAATGTTTCTAGAGGGATTCGAAGGGATGCAAGTTATTTATATATAAGATTAATAAAAACAGGACCTTATCATTAAATATATTATGGAAAAAGGTATATACATTTTATTAATTGTAAAATGTTGTAAGATAAGCGGCAAGCACCAGATTTTATTTTTGTAGACGATGAATTAGTAACTTCCCGACGAATCTCTCTAGAAACTTTAAAGATTTTATTAATGTATTCATAAGAATTAATCAAAATATAACACTCTGAAATTTCCAATTTCTATACCGCTAAAGGAAACACAGCCGTAAGTACTTTAATACTGTAACGCACGCAACTGTATTCGTGTGCAGGTGCTGAAGTACTTAGACCGTTCCAGGTCAGTGTCGGCCAGAGCTCAAGCCGGAAAGGTCGTCTTTGTTCCGGCCCGAATGTACGGTGATTTCTTTTACGTATTTATTTATTTAATCAAACGATTACTTTTAATTCTATTAGTGAAATTTGCTGTTTTTTATAATTTAACTCCTTCCTCAAGTGAGTAAAGGTTTTTTGTATGTTTCACCAATATAAAAGAAAACATTACTTTTTTTCAATTGTTTATACTTAAAATGTGCACAGTGGTCATGTTTCAGATAAATTTGGACATTGTTAAAAAAATATGAAAACAGTTGATTTGGTAGAAGTGTTTTTAATTCTTAAGTTTCTTTATTTTAATAGTTAAATATTACCTTAAATATTTTTTTGAATAAAAAGTTCCGCTGTTACGTGCGATTTTTATTTGGAATTGTCACACCTAAAAATGATTATCAAGTAAAACTTATTTCATATAAAAAGTATTTCAAATATAATAATTATAAACAATGTAGTTTCTTTTTACATATAAATTATATTATTTGGGTTTCAGTCACACCAATTTTTGGGCACAGAAAAATTGGAACTGATTGTGAAGAACTCAGACATGCCATAAATACCTAATATAATATTTTAACCGAAAATTGCTTTACTTTAAAATGCAAACAGATTTTTAAAGAATTAACTGGGTCTGCCCTAGTATAAGGTATTATACAAAGTGACCGGTATAAAATTTTGGAAATTCGAAAGTTTTTTTTCCATAAAACAAATACTCTACATCGAAAGTTTTTCTCCATACAGACAATTAGACATATGTTACCTATAAAGTACCTAAAGTCATTCGAATATTAAAAAGAGTTATTCATCTTTTAAGTTTAGATTGTTAGATCATTTGTTGTAGATAGAATTGTACAATTATCTTCCCAAGTTACTGCACTTACTTACGTTGAAATGATTTTCAAATTTAAGGTAAAATTGAACCAATTTATAATAAATCTCTTGGCTAATATATTCGTACGTTTCAGTTAAATATGGGAAAACAGAAGACAAAATGAGTTTTATCCCGAACAAAATGACGGCACCAAGGAAAATGCTTAACGGAATTGAGACGGTACTACATAAATAAACACTTAAAAGTAAATTTTTGGGCTAAATTTTCTACAGAACTTAATTGTAAAATGACAGCTTAATTAATTTTATATATCTATAAATATGTAGGTATATACATGTATACGCACTCAATAAACTTCCAGCGATTCCTGAGCTTATTCAATTTGGAGTATAAGAAGTACATTCATTTTGGTTTCCGATGACATATTTTTTCCACTTCAAAAGAAAAACAAAGCATTGGACGGTGAAGGTTTTTTGATATCGAAATACTGACATAAAATTTTACCCATTAAATCCCACCTATGTATTGTAAATTCCTCTCGTCCTACAATGAGTTCTGTAACTCATCGGGATTGCTCTAGCAAGAAATAAAATCTAAAATCTGAGATGTAAAAAAACTGTAATGTACGAACTATTTTCTATGTCTATGTTTTATTAGTAAAAATATTTTATTTTTCTATTTTTGTACTGTTTCGTATGTGAAACTTATAATTTTGATATCAAAATACCAATGTAAAATTGTACCTAATTACTCCCACCTGTGTATTGTAAGTTCCTCCCGTCCTACAGTGAGTTTTTGAACTCATCGGGATTGTTCTATCAAGAAAAAAAATAATAACAAAAAAGTATTTGTGATTTATGATTATTTGGGATGCCTTGCATACTGCAGATGATTATATACTGTATGTAGATACCACGATTTTCAAAACACCATGCAAATTATGCAATTCATTAACTAATGCCAACAATAATGAAAATTATTATTATCATTTTAAATTTATAATTATAAAACTTGTCCGTGTGAAATCAAACTATGTCACACTGTGCGAAATTTTGACCAACGCGGGGCGTAAACGAAATGTTTTGGGCTATAGTATTACTCTAAGGGCTATAGCCGCGCCCACTAAAAACGCCCATAACTGATATTATTTTGACGTCTTATGTCCTCTTAAGGTTCACTTCTCTAGAAAAATATAATATATTTTTAAAGGAATTCATGTCTGCGCTGAAGTTACTACTTGTATAAGCTCGAGTCGTTACAGATTATAAAGCTAACGAGAAAAGTTTTAACTGCCAATCGTTTAGCAGGCAAGTTTAGGAAAGGTTTTACTTTAACTGATGGAAAGATGATAATCTACACAATAATCTACGTAAATAATAAAAACTTGGATGCGAAATTCATCTGTTACCAATGACAGTTTTCTCAAAAGTGCCCTTTTACTGTGAAATTTAATTTAATTTTTTTTTAATGACAAACATTCCCATATTACGAGTAAACTGACAATCTTTGAAAATCTACTACTACCACCACAGTAAGCTGAAAATGTTGCTTGTGTTGTGATGGAGGACTTAGCCAGCCGAGGAATTGAACACACTACGCCTGAGTGGGACCCAAACGCAATGTCAACTCGGCCACCGACCGGTGAAATATATCATATTAATTTATTATCGCCCCTTTTAGGGGTTTTTACATGTGCTGGTAAAACTCAATTGATAGTGCTAACAAAAAAAATGTCCAAAGAAGCGAAACTAGCAGTCCACAATAGATTGCTGGTACCTACCCTGATTTATGGAAGTGAGACATGGAACTGGCAGAGAAAGGATGAAAGTAGACTGAATGCTGTAGAAATGAGATCCCTTAGGCGTATGTGTGATAAAATAATGTATGATCAATGGTAATGAGTAAGATTAAGAAAGGGATCCTTAGATGGTTTGGGCATGTAGAGTGAATGAGAGAAGAAAGGAGTGTAAGGAGAATATATGACGCAAATGCAAATGGTAGCAAAAGTCGGGTACACCCGATCAATTGAATCAGTAACTAAAGTCGGGCCATGTCAAGAGCCAGAATAATAGAAGAGTATGACTGTGAATGAGGCAAAAAGTGTTTGCCAAGACCGAGTTGTTAAAAAATTAAAAATTATACAGTAAGTGATAAATCAAAGATGTCCACTGACTCGGTATAATTATTTCTCTCCATAAGTATTCTGGGCAATGAGGAATACATATGGTAGTTAGTCCCAGAATTTTCGCACAAAAATAAATCCTGACTTCTAGTATCTACTACCTAGTGGAATCTGAAAGCTTTTCAATGCAAGCAATTCTGTACTATCAAACGCATTTTTTAGAATTTTGTATTTCTATATAAAATTCTAAATGATGAAGAGGAGTAAATACGGCTGAAAAAACTGATCAAATGAATCAAGCACTTTAAAAGGTCTATTTTTTCAAGTGTTTGAAATAATATTATATCCATTTTTTTAATGTTCCCATGTTTCAGATATATTAGAATTCAAGACCTCAAAACTTTATTCTAATCCCTAGTAACCCCAAACAACGCCGGGGATACTTCAGCTAGTGATATATAATAATAAGACAAACTTGTTTTTTTTTGTATTACAATTTCACAACACCACAGTTCCCTATTTAAATTCCATGCAATAAAATCCACCATTCGTTTTAATACTGACCGAGAGTAAATTTGAAATGCGTTGTAGATTCAGCGACAACGGAACTATTTATGAAATATGTAGTTTATACAAAACATACTTGTGACCGTACGAGCCTTAAGGTAGAAACACACTGGGCCAACGTACGCTACGTAAGCAACGCATTAAGCCCCCGCATACCCAATTTTTACCGATTTATAACAAGTCTCTCGTTAACTCTTTAATCATATAAGTTCCAAAAAAAAGTTATTTCTTTACTTTGCTATGCCGAAACGTTAATTAATTTATTTATTTTATATTATAAAAACAAACAGTACATGATTTACAGAGATGAAACAATATACAGGAATAAGATACTTCATGTTGTGTACCTATGATTTGTTTCCTTGTAATGTCTGCTAAATGGTATGTTTATTCCTTAATTACCATGTGACTTGTGTAGTTTATAGGTGTGTGTGTGACTTGTGTAATGTATGTATGCGCATTGAATACTTTAAATTATTGACATGATGTCACGTTTAAATTTGGGCAGTGAATCCGAAAAAAATGTCAATGTTAGAGTTAAGACAAATATTATTTAGAGTATGAAGAGCTCGGTTAATTGGCGAATTAGATGCTGCATTTGTTTTCTAATGAAGCGTGTGGAATAGCATTGTATGTCGTGTACGTCTCAAAGGTATATTTAAGTTAATAAGGGACAGAAAATTAGTTTAGTCAATGTAATTGTTTAAAATTCTATGCATAAATATTGAGTCAGCTACTGCTCGTCTTCGCTGCAAAGTTTCAATCTATGCATCTACCGTTACGTTTGATATATCTATGGTTGTTTGTTTTGACATTTGGCTTAATAAAATAATGAACTAAGTAAATCGTAAATAGACGTGACAAAGCTACGAATAAATAAACATAACCTAAAAAATAATCGTCGAATCTCACTCGTCACGTGGTCACACGCGTTCGTTCGTATGCCCGTTAATGCGTGCGTCGCGTAAGTTGACCCAGTGTGTTTTTTTCTTAACCTTTCCTTATCAGTGGTGTGTATTTACTACACATTACTTCTAATAACTCTATAAATATAATAAATTCTGAGTTCAGATTTTAGGTATTCCTCCGTTATACATTTATGCACTGAATTAAAAAAATAATATTTTACATAGTTTTCAATTTCAATTAAAAATCGTAGATTTTTGTTAAAAATCGGGAACAAATACACCAATACAATCAACTGTGTGACACTGCTATGCGTAGAGTGTGCGAGGAAATGACACTCTATTGATGTCCCGCTTTAGTTCTTTATGCGGGAACATGAGAAATCCACACGTCCGCAGTTGTATTTTGATTTAGACCATCAATATCTACGACCGCATAGCTGTGTGTGTGCCAGCCTCCAGCCGCCAGCCAGTCGGTCGCGGACCGTCGTTAGATGTGGACCCCTCGCACGTTTTTTTAGCATCTGCCGATGGTTTTTTCATGTTTTCAGCAATTAAATTACAATTATTATCACTTTTGATTTAAAATATAATAAACATAGGCGACTAGCTATGAATATTTATATTTTTCCGATATTAAATCGCTTATTTTGAGATGTGTATTGACTACACAGCACCGGAACGCGTGGATTTTTTTAGCACAGTAAGGGAAAGGTTAAGGAATTTGGCTGTCTGGGTGCGCAGCGACTAAGAGAATTTTTCTCTGCAATTTTCGTGTTTTAAGTTATTATTAAAATAAGTTCATTAATAAAGATATTCATTTTGTGTATAAAAAAATCACAGCCTAAAAACCTTTCTCCAAAGCATTCACAACCCGAGGAACTCCGGGTACACGTCAGCTGTTCTTAAATATAAATAACTTACATCGTATGTGCATCCATTTAAAAAAAAAAACATTTCAGATAAGAATTTGTCAAGCCTCGGACAAACCCCCGTTGTGGCGTTTTAAACGGTACCGCCGGCGTGTGATCTCGGTCATCGAATAATATTTTCCAGCTCTGCATAGAGAAGGTTAAAGCAAGCTTTCATAACTTGACGACGCATCGTTAAACCGGGCCTAACTGTAAACATGTTGATATTATTTTTTTCCGAAAAGGGTGTTGATATTTTTGAAGGAAAATATTTTTGTTATTATTATTCGTTCCGATCCAATGAAAACATTGGGCACTTTGAAGGGTGCTAGAAAAATACGTATATTTTAACTTAACACCAAGCAGAAGTGTCCCTCAGTGGTAAACAGAGAGGATATACCGTAACACAACACCCATGTTACATACTCCTACGGACTAAAGTTATTCATTTCTGTTTTATTAGTTTTCTATGTCGTTTTTAATGTTTTTTTCACCGTTCTTTTCATTAATCTCTTTTAGCCAGATTTTCAACCTTGATTTGTAATCATTAAAATTTTCTATTCGGTTTATATCTCAGGGGGAAGGATATTGTTGAGTTTCGTCGAAAAATAAATATAATTTCTTTGCCCAAATGTGGTTTTATGACTTGGAATATTTTTTATGTCATTCTTTGTTTAGTATTGAAACAGTTTTGGATAATATCTACCATTTTTCCCATCTACTGTAACACCTACCATCCATTTCCTTCCTTAAGAAGAAAAAGATTTTTTGTTGCATTGTAAATTGTCGCAAGTACAACATTCGAATTCGTGTCTTGTAGCAAGAAGGTGCAATCGTAGTGTTCTAATTGTATTATTCACATGCTTTGTGCTCGGTTTGCAAATATAAAAATCATATTAAAGATTATCTCGTTTCGGAGGAAATTTCACAACGAACAGTGCAAGTTCGTCGAGCGCCCTATTGTCGGGATTCTGGGGAATACAAGGTAGGCTATTCCTTAATTCCACTTTTTCCCGTGATTTATTCAAAACCAATTGAATGAGCTCTTTACTGTCGTATTTCTTGTGGATTTGATTTGCAGTTCATTTACGTGTAATCGAACACATTACATTGTGATTTGACCTTGTTTGATGAATACGCGTTACTGTTAAGGCGATGCACTACGTCGTGTAATATTTTAAATTGAGCCGCTATCAATAACAACCCTTACGTAGATGGCGATAAGGTTTAAATTCCCGCTTAACACCATCCGCTTGTTTTGATTTATGCATGAAAAAAACATGGCCAAAAAGTGCCTTTTATTTTATTTTGTGGATGTTCAGGCATAAATAGTTAATTTTTTTTTCGATCATTTCATAAATAACTTAATTTGCCACATAATACAATAAAATTATAACCGAAAATGGGTTCATAAGTAGGAGATTTTGAACTTTAAAGCAGTTTTCATAGGCCTTTACATAATTTTTTTCTGGGCTTATAAAAAGACTTATCTAAAAAATAATCGATTATTTCAAAGGCCAAGATGTATTCTACTCGCAGTATTTAATCAAGCATCTGAAACATTTCTAGGCGACCAAATTTTCAAACCAAAAACACATGATTTTGCATTACTACGTAGTGCATCGCCTTAAGGATTCAGTATTTGTTGTACATTTGGTACATCAAAACTATTGAAAATTTCAATCGAAGGCTTTCTTATGGGTACTTTCAGTAAAGGTCTTAATGATTCCTTTTTTAATGTGTTCAGGTTATGTATATACTTAGATACAGCAGATCTCCATCCTATAATTCCATATTCAATCCTTGCTTCATTTATATTGACACATACTCTGTTATTATTTTGACTCTTGACATAGTCTGAATCAAGTATTTGATTTACTTGATCAGGGCCGTTCCTTAGCAAATCGGTGCCTGGCAAAACAAGTATGTAGACGCCTAGGTAGGTGATTACTGTAATCAATAATATTCGGATGATTTGTATGTTTGTATAGCGTCGTTTTCATGAAAAATAATCTCACGGACTATGTGTTAGGATTGTTAGAAGTTAGGATTTTTTTTATTTATTTTTTTTATTATGTGCATCTATATAAAAGGTTTACAATTTTTTTTTCACTTTGCCTGTCTCACTAGGAAATCCTGTGCCGAGACAGACTAGTTTACAAATATTTTATAGTATTAAAATAAAGTACATTTTTCAATAAAGCAAAAATATTTGACAAAAATTTTCAGGTTGTTAGGTAGTGGTAACAATAATGAGATAGAGGATTATATTTGGGTGAGGTGACTAATTATTGCACGACCTTTTTCGATGATCCATTGTTTGATCATCGAAAAAGGTTTGATCATAGATCATTTGTTAATATTATTCGATTTTTTTGTTTTTTCAGGTAGGTTATTGTATATTTTAGACGCAATGTATTTGAAATTTCTTTGACCAAATGTTGTGTTTGTTTTAGGTGTTTGTATAAGTTCTTTAGTTTTGTGTCTTGTGTTTACAATATTTTGGGTATTTTCATAAAATAGATGTGTTTTATTTTTAAACAGATGAGTTAAGATAGTTTTTGTGTAAATTTGTCGAGTATCTAATACACGGAATTTGTAGACTATATCTGCAGTACTTGTTACTAAGGGAACTTTAAGAATAACTTTCATAATTAATTTTTGTGCCTTCGATAATGAATCTTTAGCTGATAGTGTTGCACCTTCCCGTGCGATTATTCCATACTCAATGATAGATTGACAAAGAGAGTAATAAAAAATTTTCATAGATTTGGAGTCTAGTATGTTTCTAATGTTTTTGATGAAATAAATATGTTTTCTAAGTTTATTGGTGATAAGTAGGCAATGTGTATTCCACTTAAGATTTTGATCAAATGTAAGACCAAGGTATAATATTAGTGCCTTGGCGCCTTGATAATTCTGCGTACGTCACCGATTTCTTATACCATTCACTTCCGCGTCACATAAATATTCTCCTTCCTCTCCTTTCTCTGTATACATAAGAGTCCCTTTCTAACATTTTTAACATGGTCAGGTTATACATACGCCTTAGGGATTTACCACTATTTGTAAGACCACCAATTAGAATTAAAACGCTGCTTGAAATGACTTTAGCCGTGTTTGGTGACCAGATATGAATAACCAGGTACTTTCCCACCTTACTCTTCCCCATCTCCTTATCCTCCCTACTACAGCATCACAACATACCCCAATTATTGGGGATTCCATAATCTAACTGGCACCAGAGAGTTGGGAGCAGTCAGGACTCTTATGCGATATTCACATAAAAAAATATGGGCATCTGGGACTCTTGTACGTTATTCACATAAATATAATCTTTTGACGTTTTCACTTCACTTTAAAAGGAATTTATTATTCCTATTGAGAAATGTAAAAGAGATCTGGTTTTGTCCATTCATACATGCATACAAAAAAATGAATGCCATTCATGATTTTCAGTTTGTAAAGAGGTCAGTAAAAGAAGATGAATTCAAAATGAATGAAACGAACTTCTTTTTGAAAAGCTGTTTTTGAAAGCTCAAAAACGCTTTGAAAAGTAATTATTTTTCGCTGCAGTTTTTTTTTTTTTTTTCCTACCAGTCCTGGTCGATCGTGAATGACCCGCTCATTTAAACCCGCTCACAAGAGCTTCCAAAGAGCGAGCGGGTTGTTTTTGGTGTGTCCAGGGTGACGGATGTAGAAATACAGCTGGTGCATAGACATATGAATATTAGTAGACCTGCCCTAAGTGATTAAAAGCGTATTATTTCCCACTCCCCATACCGGTTCCATTGGAGCCGGCTGTGCTCGCGTATGGCCCTAAGTGAATTTAGAAAACGTGACGTCATCATTCTTGTGCGAACTATGGTCGAGGCATCATCGGTTCATTTTACGAAATAACACGGCAAAATGGTGGCTTGTGGTATGAAAACTTATAAAAATAGATGTGAAAAAGAGAATAAACCCAATTGTCGTATTACATTCCATATATAAGCATTATTTTACTTTATTTTAAGCATATTCACATCGTATAATATGGATCAGTTGTTGTAGAAACATATCGAGATACGTCTGGACGCGAAACACAAAGCTGGTTGGTTGCTGGGAAGTAAATTATGAACATTTATGAAAGTGTCTTAACTAAATACGTAAAAGAAATATTCGACTCTGAAAATAGAAGAAATTTATTATGCCGAATTTGGACTTCGCAAATTTGTTCATAACGTGGCGAGTAATTTGCGCTCCCATGTAAAAATGTCTATTCATTCAAAAGCAGATTTTGCTTTTAAGAACTAAATGGTGATATTATAATGCGAGATGCCTATATACTGTCAGATTGATTTATTGACGAATCACAGTCAGCTTTACCCCCTTCGTTCTTCAACAGTTGATTTTACCCCTCATCTTTAATTTCTAGTCTATATATTCATATGTCTGTGAGCTGGTGGTAAGACTCATCCATCGCCAAGACCCGGACAAACCTCACTCCATGAACCTAGGCACCCCTGATAAGTCAACAAACATAACGAAGCACTTGGGGTGACCTGTGGCCAACGTGTTAGCGGTACTCAAACCACCTCGCAAATTGAAATTGAGGCTCCAATTTCCAATTACCGGAGACCTACATATAATATAGAACCGGTTCTATCTTCCAGTTACTTATTTTTTTTATTATTTATTTATGTCTATTCTTGAATACACATTTTACAAATGATTACAGTGGTTTATATTGTAGTACAGAGAAAAAAGTACAGAAAAAAGGTATAAAAAATAAAGAACATAGGTTGATATAGGTAAAACTGTGTGTGGGTGATATTGTATGTTACGTGAACACCTCACTAGGAGAACCTGTGCTGAGGTGTTAACATGTTTGTGATTAAGTGTGACTGGTATTTTTGTGTTGTAGTAGAAAGTTTTTTTTTTTTTTTTCACAGACATATATTGAAACATGAAAACACACATTTATATGTGAGTGTATGTATTTTTGGATAATTCTTGAAGAACGTGTACAATATTTAATTTTACTTATCATATTTTCTTTATGTTTGGTTTGGAATTATAATCTTTTGAATAAAGTGAATATCTTGATTTTTTATCCAGGCTACGATATGTTTTTTGACAAAGTTTGTAGATGTATTTGTAGTCATTAATTGTTTCAAAGTAATGGGCATACTGTTAAAAAGTTTGGTTGCGTAGTATTGAAAGTGTCTTTGTCCGTGTGTGGTGTGTGTTATCGGAATGTTCAGTATTTTATTTGTTGATGACCTGGTTTTTATTATGGCTTTTGGTTGATTTGTAATATGAAGATTATTATGGATGAGATGTAGGAGAGCAGTTTTGACGTAAAGTTGTCTTATTGACATGACGTCTAGAGTTTTGAAGATTTTGTTTGAGTCTGTGTAGAATGGTACTTGCTGTATGACTTTTATTATTGCCTTTTGAACTTTTTGAATTGGGTCGATTTTTGTGTTTGTACTTATGGAACCAGTTCAGTCAAGGTTGATAAAAAATACAAATTCTTGTAATGAATATGTCATCTACCTACTTCAACGGTATTGGGTGACGGGTAATCGTGTTTCGGGTAATTTTCTCAAAGAGCGGGTAAAACGACCCGCTCATGACGCTAGTGAATTGTGCACGAACCAGGTCGTTAAAAGATCGATTGACCCAGCTCTAGTCCAAGTTCCAGTCTAGTTCACGGTTGTCCGGAGTCAGTGAACCAAAGCATCCTCAATTCTTCTAGTATGTTATGTATGTTAGTACTTGCTTATTCAAAACTATGTATTTTTTTAAATTGCCAATTCACGACAGTAATCCTTTATTTCAGCAGTGTCATCAGCTATCGTAAGGCTAAAGAAACTAAAACGCATAGCAGATACTAAGTTAAGTAAGCTGGCTTACATACTGTCAGGACCTCATGCCAGGGATATTGGATGACTATACAATATCGTATCGATATGCGGTAACTTCTTCTTCCTTCGTATGGTGGGAGCACCTTGGAGAGACCTATGGTGGGAGCACCTATGGGAGCACCTTAGCCTATTGATGGTGGACCAGGTTTTGCGTGGCAATGAGAACCCAGGCTGTCTCTCGGTGGGGTCCTGTATGAGATGGGCATTTTCCACGTTGGCCGTTTGCCACTCAAGTTTCAACCTATCTCCTGGAGTGAGAGGTAATCAGAGGAGCCTCTCTCCTTCTGCCCAGAAGGGCTATGCCTAACTAATGATGATTTTACACCGATTCCCAAAGCATGGTTGCGATTTTTGATATCCAGACCGATGTCGATAAATCAGAATCTATATACACTGGCGACAATGGCGCATCTCTCTATGAATTGACATGCCTAAACATTAGAAGGCTACGAAAGTGTTAAAAATACTAATAAATTGACATTGTCGAATTGAAATCTTTTCTTTATACGTTGGCAGTCCGCATGTACGTTTTAACACTAAAAAGAGAAACCCCTTCACGGCCGCATTATTGTTTACACATTTATAAAATATATAATTCTTGATAATACCTCAGAAAATTATTTGATTTTTTTTTTCTTTGTTCATTTGGATTAACTTTGGACGTCAGAGGGTATTTTTTAAATAGTAAGGTATAATAAACATAACACAAAAGTAATACAAATAACTGTTTCATGTCAAAAATCCACATTTACAAGGTAGCGATAATCTCTAAGATTTGAAACAAATAATTAATAAATAAAATTCATTCGGAAATAAATAAATAAGCTAGGATCTTTATAAAATTTCTCTACAATAGTCGAAAATGTGTCCATAACTAACAGTGTTAATTTGAATGAACATTGAAATTCATTTACAATATTCTGGCAAATGACTGTGAACAGTGAATTGAACTGATGTTATTATTATAGAACACATCTTTATGTATTAAAATATGTGTAATTTGTGTAGAAAATATTGAAAACTCACCTTAAAATGAAGTAATCAATGACGGCAGAAATTCGATGAAACTCACAATCAGCAGATGTAAAAATATTTATCATTTTTGTGGCGGAAATATGGATTTCAACAGAGCGAAAAATATAGACGCATCAGAAAAGATTACAAGCTATAAGAAAACAAAAATATGTTTTTTCTAAATCGCAACCATTACGGTAAAAAAAATCACAAAGTTTGTGTTAATTTGAATTAACACTGGGGCTAAAAGAATTGATTAGTTCGCAGGGTCATTAGCCATAAATAATAGCATTCGTTCTTCGAAGTTGGAACGGTTGATAGCATCAATTCTTCGATCAATTGATAGCATCTTAGACAAATTGATTAAGTCTTTAATCACTTCCATTCATTATTAAGCCAGCTTTTTTGTATACGAACGAAATTATCCAAACTTTGTGTATATTGACAGCGTTTCTGACACCTGCAAGCAGTGACTTTTGTTTAGTGACTGTCAGCATCATTTCGACGGTCATTAGCTGAGTTGGCATCGCATTTCGGTCCCACTCAGGCGTCGTTAGTTGAGCCTCCATCAAGACACAACATTTTCCGCTTGATCTGGTGTTAGTAGGAGATTTTTAAATCTTGTCAGGTTATTCGTAACCCGGAAATGTTTGTCTTTCTTTAAAGAAAATATATTTTGACAGTGCTCGCAAATATCACTTACTGACTTATTAATTTAGAGTTGTATCGATCGAACGTGTGAGTAAATAATAAAATTGGATAGAACCTTGGAACTCATAAGAGTGATTTTCACAAAAAACAATAAAATACAAATTATAAAAATAATTATTTTTATGAGGTAGTGGGGAGGGCAGTAGAATCAGATGGGGAAGAGAAAGGTGGGTAATTACTTTCTATCGTGCATGGTTCATTTTCCGATTAAATTCACTCAATTCCACCAAATGCATATAAAACTAATTGAAGCGCTCTATAACTGCAGAGAGCCTGCATATAAATTGGGCTTTTACCAGGTAATGAACGAAAGCCTGTTTTACATATCCCGGAGTTGATGGGGAAAGAAAGAGCATTACCTATATTAAGTTAAAAACAATATTCTCGTAATTATAAACATTCAACTCGACGAGTTATTCTTATTAAAAGAACTAACGAACTCCGCAATGCTATTACTAATGTCTTTCTCAGGGGCCACCGACTTGTTCAAACAGAATTAAAACAGAATTTTGCGAACACAAACATACGTACGCTGAATTTTGTATATATTATGATTGAGTAGTATTTAGTTCCCTCTGTACGGACTTTATCGTTTGTCTGAATTCTTCAGTTTTGAAAATGTTAACAAAACTGTTCAAAGATAGTTCTAAAATTCATTGAACAGGAGTTACAGACAGAGGCACAACCGAAATTAATATTTTTACAAACACCACTCAAGGTTCAGAAATCTCATTACTATTGCATTCTGTTTTTTATCCGTGATTTTATAAGTTGTAAGATGAGAATATGACGAGAATGAGAATCGTAGAAGTCGAGGATTCTGTAGAAATACACGGTACGAAGTACTTGAGACAGGAAAAAAAGGTTTCGTAATTTATTTATTTATATTGGGTTTTTACAAATAATCTCACTTACGTGAGAACAAGCCAGTTATAAAAACACATTTAATACAGAAATTGGTACCATACAATTACAAAAATTTATACAGAAATAGGATACATTAATTTGCATTCATCTAAATAAATTTAAAAAAAAAACGAATAAAAAAAACCAATAATGTAGGAAAACTCTCTAAAAGGACCAATAGTACAAAAATAGGTAGAAGGCAAAAGATACACAAATAGAGATACGATAGACACAAATGGAGATATAAAAGATAAACAAATAGAGACACAAGCGACAAAAAATAAAGACATTAGAGACTCAAGTAATACATTATATAATTAGTACAACATATTTTTTAGGAACAGAAGAACATTTTTTCTGAATCGGTACAAATTTTCAACACAAATGTCTACTTCACCACAGACAAAAGAGACACAAATAGAGACACAAGAGATACAAACAAAAACACAAATAGAGACATAAAAGAAAAGACACAACGGTCACACATAAAGATACAAGTAGTACATAATATAATTAGCGCAACATATTTTTAGAAACAGCAGAATATTTTTTCTAAAGCCATATTAACTATCGACAAAAATGTCTACTTCAGCACACTCTATCTTATTATATAGTCGACATATTTGGGTCACAGCGCTTCAATAGGTGATATTATTTTTACGTGAAACATGCTATGGCGACAATCGGAATTAGGAACATTTATTTAAATATTGGAAAGACATAATACAGTATCTAGATGGCCGTGAATTCTTTGTGTAAACATATTAGATTAGTCAATTGTCTTCTAACTTTAGGTGTATTTATTAACTGTGACGTATTCAAGATGTATATCGTATGATCTAAGATGGTCATGTATGAAGACAACATTTGAAAGCATTTTTTTAACCGATTTTACAATGTTTTCATTTTTGCATGAATGCGTTTTATCCTCTCTACCTACGACTTCAGGAAATGGCATGATGGTTATAAATTAGTAAACCAGTTTTATTCGAAATGTTGACATTATTATTTCATCCCGGATGTGGACAAATTCAACGTGAATTGGTACAAAATACAACATGCCATGCCACTTCCGTTCCAAAAATTGTCCAACAGATTTTGTGGATTTAAACTTGGGAAAATAATAATATTCAATTGAAAACACATTGACTGTAGTTGTACTTAGGTATGCTGCAGTAGAATAGTGTATTTTTGTGTTGTTCTTTTGGGTATGGGTGAGTTTATTAGTTTCAGGAGTTCATAGTAGTATTTTCAATTTTTTTAAATTTATATCGTTCATTCTTTTTACGGTCACATTTAACTTTAACATTATAAAAAAAATAAATGATAGAGTTAAAACTTTTTTTAACAGTCGTAGGAACTCCTGTATTCCTTAAAGAGGGCTCGTTCCCTATTAAATAGCCAATGTTGAATAATAAAAAGGGATATAGAATTAATTGACTTTGTATCGGTGTTCAATGCATTGTATATTTTAGGAGAGATGAACCAGAATTGTCGCTGGGCGAATGTGGTTCTAGTTTTAGGGAGTACGCATCCCAGGTTTGATAAAAAGCGGTGTGTGTTTTATGTTGTGGAGACACCAGCAGGATATAGGGAGCACGTATCCCATGTTTGATGAAAAGCGGTGTGTGTTTGATGTTGTGGAGACACCAGCAGGATATAGGGAGCACGTATCCCATGTTTGATGAAAAGCGGTGTGTGTTTGATGTTGTCGAGACACCAGCAGGTTATAGGGAGCACGTATCCCATGTTTGATGAAAAGCGGTGTGTGTTTGATGTTGTCGAGACACCAGCAGGATATAGGGAGCACGTATCCCATGTTTGATGAAAAGCGGTGTGTGTTTGATGTTGTGGAGACACCAGCAGGATATAGGGAGCACGTATCCCATGTTTGATGAAAAGCGGTGTGTGTTTGATGTTGTGGAGACACCAGCAGGATATAGGGAGCACGTATCCCATGTTTGATGAAAAGCGGTGTGTGTTTGATGTTGTCGAGACACCAGCAGGTTATAGGGAGCACGTATCCCATGTTTGATGAAAAGCGGTGTGTGTTTGATGTTGTCGAGACACCAGCAGGTTATAGGGAGCACGTATCCCATTTTTGATGAAAAGCGGTGTGTGTTTGATGTTGTCGAGACACCAGCAGGTTATAGGGAGCACGTATCCCATGTTTGATGAAAAGCGGTGTTTGTTTGATGTTGTCGAGACACCAGCAGGATATAGGGAGCACGTATCCCATGTTTGATGACAAGCGGGTGTGTGCTTGATGTTGTGGAGACACCAGCAGGCTAGTTTTAGGGAGCACGTATCCCATGTTTGATGAAAAGCGGTGTGTGTTTGATGTTGTCGAGACACCAGCAGGTTATAGGGAGCACGTATCCCATGTTTGATGAAAAGCGGTGTGTATTTGATGTTGTGGAGACACCAGCAGGATATAGGGAGCACGTATCCCATGTTTGATGAAAAGCGGTGTGTGTTTGATGTTGTCGAGACACCAGCTGGTTATAGGGAGCACGTATCCCATGTTTGATGAAAAGCGGTGTGTGTTTGATGTTGTCGAGACACCAGCAGGTTATAGGGAGCACGTATCCCATGTTTGATGAAAAGCGGTGTGTGTTTGATGTTGTCGAGACACCAGCAGGTTATAGGGAGCACGTATCCCATGTTTGATGAAAAGCGGTGTGTGTTTGATGTTGTCGAGACACCAGCAGGTTATAGGGAGCACGTATCCCATGTTTGATGAAAAGCAGTGTGTGTTTGATGTTGTCGAGACACCAGCAGGTTATAGGGAGCACGTATCCCATGTTTGATGAAAAGCGGTGTGTGTTTGATGTTGTCGAGACACCAGCAGGTTATAGGGAGCACGTATCCCATGTTTGATGAAAAGCGGTGTGTGTTTGATGTTGTCGAGACACCAGCAGGTTATAGGGAGCACGTATCCCATGTTTGATGACAAGTGGGTGTGTGCTTGATGTTGTCGAGACACCAGCAGGTTATAGGGAGCACGTATCCCATGTTTGATGAAAAGCGGTGTGTGTTTGATGTTGTCGAGACACCAGCAGGTTATAGGGAGCACGTATCCCATGTTTGATGAAAAGCGGTGTGTGTTTGATGTTGTCGAGACACCAGCAGGATATAGGGAGCACGTATCCCATGTTTGATGACAAGCGGGTGTGTGTTTGATGTTGTGGAGACACCAGCAGGCTAGTTTTAGGGAGCACGTATCCCATGTTTGATGAAAAGCGGTGTGTGTTTGATGTTGTGGAGACACCAGCAGGATATAGGGAGCACGTATCCCATGTTTGATGAAAAGCGGTGTGTGTTTGATGTTGTCGAGACACCAGCAGGATATAGGGAGCACGTATCCCATGTTTGATGACAAGCGGGTGTGTGCTTGATGTTGTGGAGACACCAGCAGGTTATAGGGAGCACGTATCCCATGTTTGATGAAAAGCGGTGTGTGTTTGATGTTGTCGAGACACCAGCAGGATATAGGGAGCACGTATCCCATGTTTGATGACAAGCGGGTGTGTGCTTGATGTTGTGGAGACACCAGCAGGTTATAGGGAGCACGTATCCCATGTTTGATGAAAAGCGGTGTGTGTTTGATGTTGTCGAGACACCAGCAGGATATAGGGAGCACGTATCCCATGTTTGATGACAAGCGGGTGTGTGCTTGATGTTGTGGAGACACCAGCAGGTTATAGGGAGCACGTATCCCATGTTTGATGACAAGTGGGTGTGTGTTTGATGTTGTCGAGACACCAGCAGGTTATAGGGAGCACGTATCCCATGTTTGATGACAAGTGGGTGTGTGCTTGATGTTGTGGAGACACCAGCAGGTTATAGGGAGCACGTATCCCATGTTTGATGACAAGTGGGTGTGTGTTTGATGTTGTGGAGACACCAGCAGGTTATAGGGAGCACGTATCCCATGTTTGATGACAAGTGGGTGTGTGCTTGATGTTGTGGAGACACCAGCAGGTTATAGGGAGCACGTATCCCATGTTTGATGACAAGTGGGTGTGTGTTTGATGTTGTGGAGACACCAGCAGGTTATAGGGAGCACGTATCCCATGTTTGATGACAAGTGGGTGTGTGTTTGATGTTGTCGAGACACCAGCAGGTTATAGGGAGCACGTATCCCATGTTTGATGACAAGTGGGTGTGTGTTTGATGTTGTCGAGACACCAGCAGGTTATAGGGAGCACGTATCCCATGTTTGATGAAAAGCGGTGTGTGTTTGATGTTGTCGAGACACCAGCAGGTTATAGGGAGCACGTATCCCATGTTTGATGAAAAGCGGTGTGTGTTTGATGTTGTCGAGACACCAGCAGGATATAGGGAGCACGTATCCCATGTTTGATGAAAAGCGGTGTGTGTTTGATGTTGTCGAGACACCAGCAGGATATAGGGAGCACGTATCCCATGTTTGATGACAAGCGGGTGTGTGTTTGATGTTGTGGAGACACCAGCAGGCTAGTTTTAGGGAGCACGTATCCCATGTTTGATGAAAAGCGGTGTGTGTTTGATGTTGTCGAGACACCAGCAGGTTATAGGGAGCACGTATCCCATGTTTGATGAAAAGCGGTGTGTGTTTGATGTTGTCGAGACACCAGCAGGATATAGGGAGCACGTATCCCATGTTTGATGAAAAGCGGTGTGTGTTTGATGTTGTCGAGACACCAGCAGGATATAGGGAGCACGTATCCCATGTTTGATGACAAGCGGGTGTGTGTTTGATGTTGTGGAGACACCAGCAGGCTAGTTTTAGGGAGCACGTATCCCATGTTTGATGAAAAGCGGTGTGTGTTTGATGTTGTCGAGACACCAGCAGGTTATAGGGAGCACGTATCCCATGTTTGATGAAAAGCGGTGTGTGTTTGATGTTGTCGAGACACCAGCAGGTTATAGGGAGCACGTATCCCATGTTTGATGAAAAGCGGTGTGTGTTTGATGTTGTCGAGACACCAGCAGGTTATAGGGAGCACGTATCCCATGTTTGATGAAAAGCGGTGTGTGTTTGATGTTGTCGAGACACCAGCAGGTTATAGGGAGCACGTATCCCATGTTTGATGAAAAGCGGTGTGTGTTTGATGTTGTCGAGACACCAGCAGGTTATAGGGAGCACGTATCCCATGTTTGATGAAAAGCGGTGTGTGTTTGATGTTGTCGAGACACCAGCAGGTTATAGGGAGCACGTATCCCATGTTTGATGACAAGTGGGTGTGTGCTTGATGTTGTCGAGACACCAGCAGGTTATAGGGAGCACGTATCCCATGTTTGATGAAAAGCGGTGTGTGTTTGATGTTGTCGAGACACCAGCAGGTTATAGGGAGCACGTATCCCATGTTTGATGAAAAGCGGTGTGTGTTTGATGTTGTCGAGACACCAGCAGGATATAGGGAGCACGTATCCCATGTTTGATGACAAGCGGGTGTGTGTTTGATGTTGTGGAGACACCAGCAGGCTAGTTTTAGGGAGCACGTATCCCATGTTTGATGAAAAGCGGTGTGTGTTTGATGTTGTGGAGACACCAGCAGGATATAGGGAGCACGTATCCCATGTTTGATGAAAAGCGGTGTGTGTTTGATGTTGTCGAGACACCAGCAGGATATAGGGAGCACGTATCCCATGTTTGATGACAAGCGGGTGTGTGCTTGATGTTGTGGAGACACCAGCAGGTTATAGGGAGCACGTATCCCATGTTTGATGAAAAGCGGTGTGTGTTTGATGTTGTCGAGACACCAGCAGGATATAGGGAGCACGTATCCCATGTTTGATGACAAGCGGGTGTGTGCTTGATGTTGTGGAGACACCAGCAGGTTATAGGGAGCACGTATCCCATGTTTGATGACAAGTGGGTGTGTGCTTGATGTTGTGGAGACACCAGCAGGTTATAGGGAGCACGTATCCCATGTTTGATGAAAAGCGGTGTGTGTTTGATGTTGTCGAGACACCAGCAGGATATAGGGAGCACGTATCCCATGTTTGATGACAAGCGGGTGTGTGTTTGATGTTGTGGAGACACCAGCAGGCTAGTTTTAGGGAGCACGTATCCCATGTTTGATGAAAAGCGGTGTGTGTTTGATGTTGTCGAGACACCAGCAGGTTATAGGGAGCACGTATCCCATGTTTGATGAAAAGCGGTGTGTGTTTGATGTTGTCGAGACACCAGCAGGATATAGGGAGCACGTATCCCATGTTTGATGAAAAGCGGTGTGTGTTTGATGTTGTCGAGACACCAGCAGGTTATAGGGAGCACGTATCCCATGTTTGATGAAAAGCGGTGTGTGTTTGATGTTGTCGAGACACCAGCAGGATATAGGGAGCACGTATCCCATGTTTGATGACAAGCGGGTGTGTGTTTGATGTTGTGGAGACACCAACAGGCTAGTTTTAGGGAGCACGTATCCCATGTTTGATGAAAAGCGGTGTTTGTTTGATGTTGTGGAGACACCAGCAGGATATAGGGAGCACGTATCCCATGTTTGATGAAAAGCGGTGTGTGTTTGATGTTGTCGAGACACCAACAGGATATAGGGAGCACGTATCCCATGTTTGATGACAAGCGGGTGTGTGCTTGATGTTGTGGAGACACCAGCAGGATATAGGGAGCACGTATCCCATGTTTGATGAAAAGCGGGTGTGTGCTTGATGTTGTGGAGACACCAGCAGGATATAGGGAGCTCGCATCCCATATTTGATGAAAAGCGGGTGAGTTCCTCATGCTGTGAAGACATCAGCAGGTTATTTTTGGTATTTAGCAGAAGCTTGTCTTATTAAATTACTGGCAAATATCTAAGACCCTAATTTTAGCAAATATTTCGTTTGAGGGGTGGGCAGGTTGGCATTTAAATATAATCCTTATGAGTTTTTGTAATGTAATAACTGGATTGATAATAGATTCAGCACAGCCACCCCGTCCGACAATACCATATGTTGCTACGGATTGTAAAAGGGCAAAATAGACGCTTCTTTTTGAATTAGGATTGAAACTTTCTCCCCAGGAACTGACCAAAATGAGTGAACACCGTCATCATTTAAGCCAAATCTGGATTGGATGTTAGCGAGTTTCATTTTGTATATTATAACTGCTGTATTTTTGTAGTGATTTTTGATTTTTTCTACCTCTTTTGACACCGGTAAATAGTCAGTTGTGTATCTGTTGCAGGAATTCCTCTCGATCCTTTCACGAGTGTCCCGTGGGAGCAGGCAGGACAAACTGCAGTGGGTGTTCGCGTTGTATGATGTTGACGGAGATGGACGTATCAGCAAGGCGGAAATGACCGAAGTCGTTGGTTCCATCTACGAAATGCTGGGGAGAGCCACGGCACCCAGCGTCCAGGACACCTCGGCCAGAGATCACGTGGACAGGATCTTCCACGTGAGTAAAAATTTTGTACCTTTTGTTTTGATCCAGACCGAAACTTTGTGTGTTTATTAATAATGTAAATGATTAAGAGGAGAAAATAGAAGCATGCTATTTTGAGAATGATTTTTTAAAAAAAAATTTTAATTAATCTTATTTTAGTAATTTGTACATTTAAGTTTACAAATTACTAATTAATTTGTTACTATATTTTTTCTTGCTTTATGTGGCTCCTACACAATATCTTGAACTTTCCGATTGGGGCCGACTTTAGGTTTTCCGGCAGCGCGTTAAAGTATTTCATCCCTTTATATAGTATACTATTCTGAGTATTTGCCTTGTCCTTTTTTGGTAGCCTGATTTCATTGCACGTCCTAGTTTTATGTTTGTGTATGTCCTTGTTGTATACAATTTTATTTTAAAAATATTTGTGTAGCAGGTTGTTTACTATTTTGTGTACAAATATCATCTATTTTTATTGAAGCAGGTTGTTCACTATTTTGTGAACAAATGTATAATACAGTGATTTATTTTCGTCCCAAACGTTGGCTAAATAATGAGGAAGCGCAACACGGCATAATACCCTAAAAATAAATCACTATAATACTTTTGGCCGTGAAAATCTCAAATCATATCATTCTTTGTCAATGTTAATTTCCTTTCACCTCCCTCGCTTCCCCCCGCTCACTTCACTGATTCCTAGTCACGCCTCCACCCCCACTACAACACTTTGAAATATATTATGTTTACCCATTTTTTTGTAATGTCTAGCTGTGTTTCCGAAACCGGTTGGCATTTATTAAAATAAATATTGTGGTTCAAACAAGTTACAATTATTTATGGTAGATAACCAGTACAAATAATATGGAATTCGTCCAAAAATTTAATTAGGAAGCCACCTCTGGGCTGGAACCTCAAATTACTTGACTCTGTGCAAAGGATTGGGGTCCGACCTATTGACAATCCGTTGATAATATCCAGATTGCCATTTCTAATGCACTGACGCGATGTCGACATTCTGAGTCTGTTCTATTGGTATTTCAATGGAGTCTGCTCTAAGGAGCCAGTGGCATTGATCCCTTGTACTGTGGTGCAGTTCTCATCTCTTTCTACTCCTCCATATAACCCGGGCCTCTTCAAGACTCGCATTATCAAATGCCCCGTATAGCCCCTACTCTAACCCGCCTCACGATGCTGCCCAACTGTCACATAAAAAAAATTGGGTAGCATAATTTACTGAATCACCTTCAACGTACAAATTATAACTATTCGATTGAATATAATTTTAAATTTCAACAAGTCATTCAGACACTCGCTTGTAACTAGATTGCATGCAGTTGGCAATACATTCGCAGAAATAGTACGTATATGTGTTCAACTGCACGAAATATAGTTACAAGAAGGCTATAATAACATACCTCAGTAATAATAACAATTGATTTAAAAAAAAAAAATTTTCTTTTCATTGTATATACCCGGCGTTGCTTAGGGTTATCCTTAAGAGATATACATATATAATTCCTGACTTTTCTGTAGACCTATTTAAGATATACAATTCCGTAGTACTTAATTTTGAAGTACCTCATAAGGTTTAGCCAGTGTTAGCAATGTAGTGCCCGAAAATATATTTTTACGACTTGATTACAAAACATCAACTTTTCTCTACTTTCTATAAATATAATATGCATTTTTTATATGTACAAACCTTCGGAAAGAAATTCTCTAAATGATAGTGAAAATTTCATCAAAATCCGTTGTGTAGTTTAGAATAACTAAGCGCACAAACACAAAGACGCGGATAGCAAATTTATGTTATACTTTTAAGAGATTATTATTATACAGGGTGTCCGGAAACTCGTAGTACAAGCGGGAAACTGGTGAATCTACATCACATTTGGAGTCGATTTTGTACTATTTTTTTTTTTTTGATTTGAGCTTTCGTTATCGAGTAAATCGAGTTAGAAGTTGATTTATTTTTTTTTTTTTTAATCAAATTCTTATAAATTATTACTGAAGATCAAAGTACCCAACTTATTAAAACTATTTGAAAGTAAAACAAATGAAGAAACTCGGATTTGAAGCATTATTTTGAAATCACCCTTCATTTAATCCGGTGTAATCATAAAATATTTCTGCTCTGCAGGGTTAAAACATCTGTTGTTCAACCCTAAACACCAGAAAAAACTTTAAGCCTAAAATAGCCGAAAAATATATTTTTTGGTTTTTTTTTTTTGTGAAAATGCTCAAATCAAAAAACTTTATGTTTATTTGGGTTCCCCATGTGGTGTAGATTCTCCAGTTTCCCGCTTGTACTACGAGTTTCCGGACACCGTGTATAGTCCGTACGGGCGTATAATGGATAAATAAAAAAATAATTGCAAGACAATTACGATTCCACCCCACCAACCAGCATCACCCCATTTTACTAGCACATAAATATTGTTGGCGAATTTGATGGAAACCATCCTGTTTTGACAATAAGCACTACATAAAAACCATTTGGAATAAAATTTTTGGCAGACAGCCAATTTTTTATAATATTTTCTATGTCTTATTTGCCATAGAGTCGAACCCTTAAACAAAATTCCTTTTTGACCATAGACATATAAAATCATAGACCTGCCAGTCAGGTAAAGGGAATAAACCAAGTTGCGAGGAGCGGGAAGGCGGCTTAATGTATCTGACAGTATACAGGCAACTCTAAGATTACGAATTACTAGTCATTTTTACAATGGTGCCCAAATTGCTGGCTGCGTAAAAAACTTTACTACTAATAATAATAATAATTGGATAATTTGTAGAGAGCCGTTTTTGTGAAAAATCACCTCAAGGGCGCTGTACAATTAATTTCCTAGGATCTACATTTGTTATTTAGAAAAGATACCAAAACATACTTACCTGGCAAGTCACTTCCGACAAACACGTTTATGCTTATAAAAGATAAAACTGCACGCAGAGGACACTATATCAAAAAACACTGGTCATCGCATGACCTTAAGTCTGCTATAGTTTTTATTTTAATTTAACTGTATTTTAACTGTCTTAAAAAGCCTACAAATTGTTAGTTGTTATCATTTGTATTTATTTATTTTTAATAATTATTTTTATTTATTTTATTTTATTTTTAGTATTTTTTTTACATTTTGTCAATTTAAATTGCCGTCGACTGTGAAAGTGGAGGTTTCTGAAATTATGGATACGACTGCAAAAAAGGTGCGTTTTAAGTTTAGACATAAATTCTGTCGAGTCTGCGATCATTCTCAAATCATGTGGCAGTCCATTCCAGGCTTTAGGTCCTGACACGGCGAAAGCACGCTCACCGAACTTAGTATCTGGTGTGCGCTTTGGTTCCTTCAACCTTCCGATGGCTGATGACGTTGCTGCCCTAAGGGTTGACTGTCGGGGATTGGAATCTTCTGGAATACACAATTCTGATAAGTAAGCCGGAGCCATTCCGTTAAGTGACTTAAATACCATCCAGCATACCTTGAACTGGATTCTTTCAGGACATTTGAGCCAGTGCAGATTTTTGAGATGCTCTGAAATGTGGGAGTATTTAGATACTCCGGCGTTGAAAACGGATTGTAATTTGTTGATTTGACATTTGGGGAGACTTGCATATATATAAACATCCCTATTCCAAATTTGATTACTATTGTTGCACTATTTAGTCAGATACTTTTATAATTTACCCATCTCACTCATTTTTTGCTTCGATTAGCGGTTCAGTTAAAAACGAACATTCAGATTAACTCATGGAAAAAAATGACTGATGATATTTTCATCAGTCATTGATTTCGTTTTGGACCATGATTCAAATCCCGAATCTTAAATTTCATCACGTTTGGTACCATAGAGCCTGAAAAAATCGCTTTTCAAGTTCGACCCCAAGTCTGAAATTAGTGCCCATAGGAATGATATTTGCAGAAATTAAAATTTATGAAGATTTTGTGATTGATTTCGTTTTGGAACATGATTTTTATCACGGTTCCAAAATTTCAGCCGGTTTGGTACCATAGAGACTTTTAAAGTTCGAACCCAAGTCTAAAATTAGTGCCCATGGGAATGATGATTTTTCCAAAGGTTCAATTTATGCAGATTTTGTGACTGATTTCGTTTTGGACCATGATTCTTATCCTGAATCCGAAATTTCAGCCCGTTTGGTACCATAGTGCCTGGAAAAATCGCTTTTCAAGTTCGAACCGAAGTCTGAAATTAGTGCCCATATGAATGACGATATTTGCAGAAATGAAACTTTGTAGAAATGAATGTAAATATTGCAAATTTACTAAAAATTTCTTAAAATTATTCGTAATCTGGTTAAAAACGGGATTGCGGGCACTTTACGAATGAATTGATAAGTTTCCTAATATTTTTTTAGTAAAATACGAACGTACTGTAACGATACGGAACACTCGATAATATTCAATGACGTATTTCGTCATATTATTTTTTATTTTTTTTATTTTAGTACAATATTTGTTACATTTCATAGTACAATCCAGTAATGTTGGCCTCAAAAATATAATGTACATAATACATTATTTAAGGCGAAAATAATACATTTAAAATATAATCTTCTGTGTTTGTGAGTGATCTGTGTTTTATATTGGTTTTGTGTGTTACGTATAAGTTTTTTTTTATTTTATGTTATGAAATTTTGGTAATATTGTTTTTTTTTTCTTTAGTCCATTTTGTAAGTTTGTGTCTGAATTTATTTTTGTTTTCCTCAATTTTATTTTCAAGCGTTAGACTGTTGAATGCTTTTATAGCATGGTATTATTGGGTCTTTGTCCAAAGCTTGTATTTACTGTCGGAGTTTTTATGTTTTCTTTGTACGCTTGTCTAACTATTCTGTTAGTGATATTTTGTGTATGTTAAAATGTGTTTTTTTGTCAAAAATGTGGTTTTTGACGTATAATTGGCGTATATCTAGTACGTCACAACTGTTGAATATTTGGTCTGTATCAGTCGGTCAATGTTTTTTCTGTGCTTTGATAGCTGAGTTTTTTGCTCCTCCCCAAGCAATAATTCCATATTCTATGTTTGTTTGGCAAAGTGCAAAATATATCGTTTTCAATTGTTTTATTTTATATATGTTTAGGAAAATGTGTATTGTGTTGAGGAGTTTATTTGTGATTTATTTAATGTGAGGTATTCTATCATTTTATATTATCAATAATGGGTTCATGAACACTTGTTCTGATATTGTTAGGAATTTACTAAAAGTATTTCAGCAAACGGTCAGCAATAACGTTTTTTATCGGGTTACAAATAATTAAAAGAATTTTTTTATAAATTGGCCATAATCATTTTTCTCAGTCAACGTACGACTTATAACGTGGTATTTTCAAACTATTCTCGAACACTGCTGGTGCCAAAAATATGCTCACATGGTTTGACTCCAGCCCGTCAAAATAATACACAGTTTATATGTTAGGGCAAGTCTATTAATTTAGACGTCTGTGCAATTGACTTTCTTTAATTTGACCTTGTCTACAATGAAAATTATTTTGTCTATAGACCGGTGACATGATGCTTGGTAGCTGAGTTGGCAAAAGCGTTTAGTTCCCACTGTGGCTATGCGGGAGCAGTCTTCTGTTGACTAAATGTTCCATCATTACACAAACAACATTTTCCCCGCTATAATTATTGTAGAAGATATTAGATGTTGTCCAAGTATGGAGTGAATACGAATCTCACTCAGGCAATTGCTTCTCTGTATGAGGGAAGCGTTGCATGTGTTAGGGTAAATGGTGGTTTTACGGGGTGATTTCATATCACAAAAGGTGTTAAACAAGGCTGCGTAATGTCACCATGGTTATTCAATCTATACAAGGATAATTTGAGTAATCTGAAAGTATGTTGACTGTTGTATGCTGATGATGCGGTGCTGATTGCAAACAGTATGGATGATCTGCAGTCTCTCGTGTCTAGGATGAACGAAGTATGCATGAAGAATGAGTTAATGATGAATTTAAGTAAGTCTAAAGTAATGGTATTTGAAAGAGAGAGTACGAAAACAGTGAGCAATATAGCTGTGAATGAGGAATATTTGGAGCAGGTGGATGAGTTTGTGTATTTAGGAAGCATGTTTACGAGAGATGGGAAGGCTGACAGAGATATTGAAAGAAGATTCAATGCAGGTAACTCCATTAATAGAGGATAGAACGCAGCTGGCGCCAACAAAAAAATATCCAAAGAAGCGAAGTTAGCAGTCCACAATAGAGTGCTGGTACCTAGTCATAAGTTTAGATTTATGATTGTTACAGAACAATAATCAAACAGAACAGCAACGAAACAGAACAGTTACAATACACAACAATGGTAAAAAGTGAAAATGAAACTGAACAGTGCCAAGATATGAATTATACACACATAATAGTGACAAAAAAACAGAGCAGTGCAAAACAAAAAAATCACAAACCAGAACATTATTCGTAAAACAGAACAATGAATAAACATAAGAGTGACAAAATATAATAGTGACAAAATAGATTTATGATTGTTACAGAACAATAATCAAACAGAACAGCAACGAAACAGAACAGTTACAATACACAACAATGGTAAAAAGTGAAAATGAAACTGAACAGTGCCAAGATATGAATTATACACACATAATAGTGACAAAAAAACAGAGCAGTGCAAAACAAAAAAATCACAAACCAGAACATTATTCGTAAAACAGAACAATGAATAAACATAAGAGTGACAAAATATAATAGTGACAAAATAGAGCAGCAACAAAACAAAACAGAACAGTAACAAATCAGAACAATGAATAAACCGAACCGTGACAAAATATGATTTTATTTATTTATTTATTGGACAATTTGTATAGCGCCGCTTTTGTGAGATCACCTCAGGGGCGCTGATCTATACAAACAAACTGTGATAAAAAAGCAGTGCGAAACGGAACGTTGACCAACCAGAACAATGACAATACACAACAGTAATTAAGTACACAACAGTAGTTACAAAACAGAACTGTGAAAAACCAGAGCAGCAACAAAACAGAGCAACAACATAACAGAACAGTGATAAAACAGAACGGCAACAAACAGAACAATGATTTAACCGAACAGTGACAAAATATGATCTATACATACATAGCAGTGATAAAACCGGAACAATGACAAATCAGAACAGTGACAACACACAACATTGGTGAAACAGAACAGTGATTAAACATAACAGTGACAAAACATTAGATATTAGATATAATAGTAAACTGATAAACTAAATATGAAACATTTTTAGTAAAACATGTAACAGTAACATAAAATAATATAGAAACTAGAACAATACTACATATAAAACAAATCACTAAAACTACATTACCAAAGCTACTATAATTTGTAGGATTCAACAAAGTGCTGGTTTAGATAAATATATTAATAGTACCTACCCCCAAACTTGTTGCCCAGATCATGCATCATATTGGTTAGTGAGTGTGTCTGATAGTTGGTTGTTGTTGGTTTTTTTGGCTGATGGATGGAATTTAATGTGGCAACGATGGCAGGGCTGTCAATGAAGTTGATAATGACTCTGAATGTGAACTGTAATAGAAGTCGAAGATGCTCCAGGAAGACATAACATGCCTGCGATTCTGGAGTTAAACGATCAATCGTTTTCGTATGCGCCGTCTTCGAGTGAAAAACTACTAGTCGTCGCGACTAACTTTTTCGAATGTTTCAATTTTACGTATTCTTGAGCGTCGAACGGTCGAAGTTGGTAGAAGAGATAATTATATTGGCACCCCTGTAAATATTGTCTATGTTCCTGATGTTTTTGGGATTTCTATGGTGTGACTGTCAAACAGACAACAGTTATTCGTTATTCAAAACAGAAATGGCTGCGGGACATATTACAAATTGCCAAAAGCAACTCTTAATTGAGCTTGTAAGCTCCGATAAAGACTTAGTAAGTGGGAAATTTTCACCTCTTTGCGGGTCCGAACGTTCGCGCGGTAAAACAAAAATTGACAGCTAAACTAGATTTTGACAGCCAATTCCATAGAAACGCCAACAACCTACCACTCGCTGCCCTGTTTCTACTGGTTATACCCAGTAGTTGTTGTGTGGAATGACTTTTGACGTTTGGCATCTATGTATGTACCTTCGACCAATTTCGGGAATAGCAACGACGACCAACGTACGTACGTCGTCGGCGATTACGAGGGCCCTCGATTCAGGAATAGAGCCCCTGAAGGGTATAATATACGAGACGATGCATGAATTCTAATTAAGCAAGGAGTGGGACCTTGGCGACGATATATATAACAAGTTGTTTGTCTGTCTGTTACAGCTGATAGATACGGATCAGGATGGATGCGTCTCGCTGGACGAGCTGAGCAGTTGGTGTAGCAGGGACGCACGTATCATGCAGAGTTTCGACACGCTTGACACCATCTTGTGATCTACAGTGCGCGCGACCCCTAGTGACGCGCGCAGGTACTATCTGTACATATATATAAGAAAATCGACTATGTATCTCATAATATTACTTCTATTGCTAACATGTCTATGAAAAATTAGGGTTTTATAGCAAGGATTTCCAACGTTTTTAAAAACCATCACTTATTAAGAAATCTCTCATAAAAAGCTTTTTAGAATTTACCCAGCTTACTCATTTTCAATATCACTACGCCAGGCGGTTAGTTTAAAAACGAACATTCAGATTCTGCGCAGAAAGAACTATGCTTTACTTATCGAACTTTAATTTTCTGCGCAGGATCTGGTTATTTCAACGTACACTCTTAGGCAGTCAACTTAGGACTGATGGCGTAGTTTAATACAAAAAATTATTAGCCTGCTTAGTAGATACTTCTTCCCGTATGAACAAAAATTTCTATTGCTGTATATAATGATGTGAATTACGTTTTTCAGATTACAATCCGAAGCTTCAGAAAACGACCACGAGATGGCAGCAGGTAGCTCGACTCCTCAGATTCTCCACATGTACTACAAGACCTATCGAGACGATTGGTGATGGCCGAATTTCTGTTGGTTACCAAAAGCTCTCTTTCTCTCTCTCTCTATCTCTTAACATAGTCATATTATTGTTTCCTCGTAGCATAAAGGTTGGGTTGTTCGGAACTCTTCCACGACAAACAGAACAGTGACAAAATCGAACAATAAATAAACAGATCATTGACAAAAAACAGAGCACTGCAAAACAGAACTATAATCAAACAGAACAGTTACAATACACAAAAATGGTAAAAGAGAACAGTGATAACATCACACTGACAAAACTTAACAATGACGAAACTGAACAGTGGCAAAATATGAACTATACATACATAACAGTGATAAAAAACTGAGCAGTGCAAAACAAAAAAATCAAGAACATTATTCGTAAAACTTCTTCTTCTTTATGTGCCGTATCAGGTCTCCCCGACGTTGGCGATCACTCTAGAAAATGTCTCTTTGTCTTGCGCTGCCCGGAATAGCTCCTCCACACTTCTAATGCCGGTCCACTCTCGTATATTTCGCAGCCAAGACATTTGTCTCCTACCAGGCCCTCTGCGACCCTCTATCTTACCTTTCAATATTAACTGGAGAAAGTGATACTTCTCCCCTCAAAGTACATGACCCAGATATGAAATTTTCCTGATTTGTATTAATCTAAGCAGTTCTCTCTCTGCTCTAGCCCGCCTGAGAATTTCTGTGTTGGTGATCATGTCGGTCCATGGGACTTTGAGTATTCTCCGGTGAAGCCACATTTCAAAAGCCTCTAACCTGTTCATGGTATTTACTTTCAAGGTCCATGTTTCACATCCATACAACAAGACCGACCACACATAACATTTTAGCATTCTCTGCCTTAGTTTTAAGCTGATATTATCATTGCAGAAGAGGGATTTCATTTTACTGAACGCAGTTCTTGCTGCTTCAATTCTGCACCTAACCTCTACATCTGGGTCAAGAGTCTCCGTGAGAATACTGTCGAGGTATCTAAATCTTTCGACCTTTTCGACATTGCAACCATTTAACTGTATCACTGATTCAGAGTGATCTAGTCGTCCAAATGTCATCCATTTTGTTTTATTGATTCGTAAAACAGAACAGTAAATAAACATAACAGTGACAAAACAGAACAATGACAAAAGAGATCAGCAACAAAACATAACCAGAACAGTGACAAATCAGAACAGTGATTAAACCGAACAGTGACAAAATATGATCTACACATACATAACAGTGACAAAAACGAGACAATGACAAACCAGAACAGTGACAATACACAACATTGGTAAAACAGAACAGTGATTAAACATAATAGTGATTAAACAATACATAATAGTGACAAAATATAACAGTGATAAAACAGAGCAGAAACAAACAAAACAGCAACATAACAGAACAGCGACATACCAGAAATGCGTCAAAACAGAGACAGAACAGACAAGAACAAACCAAAACATGACACTACAAAACACTGGTAAAACAGAACAGAGATTATACAAAACAGAGCATTAACAAAACAGAACAGCAACGTAAGATAACTGATGCAAAACTGAACTGCGACAAAACAGAATAAATACGAAACAGATGAGTGACAAAACAGGACAGTGACTAAACAGAACAGAGACACGGTGTGAACCCTTTAAATATCTATTTACCTAAACTAACTTCACTTCATCTAGCAAAACTTTTTCTAATGTTAACATTTTGTAATGACTTATAAATCTGTCAACGAAATTGAATTTAGTCGTTGAAGACAATAGAAAATAGAGGAAATATTAAAACCTTCAGTCAGATGCGACATCTTTAGTCTTCTGCCTTGCGGGGTAGTGATTTGACCACGAAGCTAATTCGACTACATCAACTTAGCAAAGCCCTCATTCAAAGTATTATACAGTTAAAAAACATTATATTGTCAAATAAGCTCAGTAATCAGAGTGTACTCCGCAAGTTGGAGCTGAGATTCAATTCACAGACTCAACCGAATCATTTTCTGTCATTTTTTCTTTCACGTAATCTTCACTAATGTGAAGATCACTAATCAATAATCTTCAATGATTAAAAATTACAATTTGATGTTAAGAATAGATTAAAACACTATAAAAAATATCCATTTATTTATATTAAATGTGGTTACTTTAATTATTTTATGAAAACACACATTTTGCAATTTACAAATTATTTGTTGGTAATATAAGTATGAATTTTGTCCGTATTAAAAACTCAATTCTTTCAAGAAAGGAATACAAATACAATATAGTATTACGTGATTCAATTCAATATAGTATGCAGACAAAACTATTTATTCAATAATAATTCGTTTTAATATTTTAAAACATAACTTGCACAGAGCGTATTTCAATAAATTAATTAAATTAATGCTATCTATGAACGCGTAGATTATAAAGTACGTCGCGTTAAACCTTATAGAATAATAAAATTGTAGATAAATTAACATTTTGTCATTTCTTTAAAATTCCCAAATAATCAATTGGGAGAAATAATGATACAAGTATAATATATGTAATGTAATGTAATAATGTAAATAAAGCAGCAATCTTAAATACATACTAAATACCTATTATAAGCATGACTTCAATTGGAGAAGAGAACGCAAGAGAATGAAAGTGTGTGATAAGTATTGCAACATTTTGCTGGTGGAATAGAAATTAAATATTGTTTTAGACTTGAATGTGGCATATTATGAAAGAGCACCCTGTACTTTGTTTGTGTATGTATATCTGTGTGAACGTGCAAATGTATGAATTTGCGAATGTTAAAATATATGCGAATGAACGCTTGTGTGAATGTGCAAATGTGGAGATTTGTGAATGTTCGAATGCGTCAATGTGTTAATGCACGAATGTGTGATTGCGTGAATGTGTGAGTGTGCGAATGTGCAAGTTTATGAATGTGTGGATGTGCGAATATGCGAATAGGCACATTTTGTGAATTTTTGTATGTGCGAAAGCGCGAATAGTATTGTGTCAATATGCGATTGTAGGAATGTGTAAATTTGTGAAAGCGTGAATGTGCTAATTTGAGATATGTGTAAAATTTTGAATGTGTGTAAATGCGAATGCGGGAATGTACGAATGTGTAAATGTATGAACGTGTGATTTCTCAAATATATGAATATACGCGTATGTGAATTTGCAAATGTGGAAATGTGTGAATGTTGGGATATGTCAATCTGCAAATGTGTCAATGTGTGAATGTTCAATGAATACGCTAATTTGTGAATGTGTGACTATACGAATGTGCGAATTTGTGAATATGCGAATATGTACATTTGTGAATGTGTGACTACACGAATGTACAAATTTGTGAATGTGCGAATGTACAAATTTGTGAATGTGTACATTTTTTAATGTACGAATGTGTACAGTTTTGAATGTGTACATTTGTGAATGTGCGAATGTCTACATTTGTGAATGTGTGCCTACACGAATGTGCAAATTTGTGAATGTGTACATTTGTGAATAAAATATGAATGTATGAAAGTGTGAGTTGATAATGTTGACAAAGATATTATAGGGAAGGGAATGATTGTTAAAGAATGTCTAAAAAGTGTCGGGTGGAGATATCAATGGTTAATTTACCACCCCAGCGAACAAAGAATAGAACAGTGGATGGGAACGTAGGTACGGTTAGTTAACGGCATTCTATCCTCTCTGCCTACAGCCATATTGTAAATACGTAAAACAAACTATCTACATAAATATTGCATAATATATTGCTTTTTTTTAAATGTTTCTAAAAATCTTATCCATTGATAGAAACAATTGTGATAACATTATTATCTGCAACAATTATAATATAATAATTAAATAACCAAATTTAAATGTTGCTTGATTTAAAAATTATAGTAATTCATGTCATTTATGCAAAAATTACCTTTCCAATGTACCTATTTAAATATATCAAAATAAAACCAAAGTTATTATGAAATATATGCAACTGGGGCGATTATTATAATGTGTCAAATTTATAGAACCTAACCATATGGGATAAACGGCGAAATCTATGTGGATTCATTGGCTTTAAATCTCAGTTAACCGAAATCTATGTGGATTCATTGGCTTTATCTCAGTTAACCGAAATCTATGTGGATTCATTGGCTTTAAATCTCAGCTAACCGAAATCTATGTGGATTCATTGGCTTTATCTCAGTTAACCGAAATCTATGTGGATTCATTGGCTTTAAATCGCAATTAACCGAAATGTAGGTGGATTCATTGGCTTTAAACCGCAGTAAACCGAAATGTAGGTGGATTCATTGGCTTTAAACCGCAGTAAACCGAAATCTAGGTGGATTCATTGGCTTTAAACCACAGTAAAACGAAATGTAGGTGGATTCATTGGCTTTAAACCGCAGTAAACCGAAATGTAGGTGGATTCATTGGCTTTAAACCGCAGTAAACCAAAATGTAGGTGGATTCATTGGCTTTAAACCGCAGTAAACCGAAATCTAGGTGGATTCATTGGCTTTAAACCACAGTAAAACGAAATGTAGGTGGATTCATTGGCTTTAAACCGCAGTAAAACGAAATGTAGGTGGATTCATTGGCTTTAAACCGCAGTAAACCGAAATCTAGGTGGATTCACTGGCTATAAACTGCAGTAAACCAAAATCTAGGTGGATTCATTGGTTTTAAACCACAGATGTAGGTCACAGTTCCACTTCGGTGTTATTAATTCGTTACTATTCATTCAGATGTAGGTCACAGTTTCACTTCAGGGTTATTATTAATTCATAACATTTTTCAATGTAATTCATTCAAATATTACAACACTATTTCTACCTCGTTATTTATTTATTTATACTAAAAACACTTTGTTGTTTTAATAATATTTTTGACACATATCGATCAAAGCACAAAATTCTTAAATTCAGATGTTCTTACGAAGATTTTCATTCATAATTCATTTAATTGTAGCTGAAATATTTCCATATATATTGTTTAAATTATTCACCGAATAATATAATAGTTGAATTTCAATGTAATTATTTGAATTAGCAATTTAAACTTCTTAAATATATTATAGTTTAATTTTAGATTTAGAAATCTTAAATGGTACGTGTTTTATACATATATTCTAGCTGATGTGTACCCAGCCCTTTTCTTTTCTGTACTTTATATAAATATAATATCCATATAATATGTAAACCTTCCGGAAGAAATTCTATGAATGATAATAAAAACCCTATCAATCTCCGATGCATGATTTAGAAGAACTAAGCGCACAAACACACTTTGTTTTATGCTATTTAGAGTTGTACATTAAAATTTCTTTGCTATTTAGTAAAACATATCAAGGAAATGACAAAAATTGAGTTACAAAATCCAAAATTATTTATTTCAAATTCAAAAAAGAATATGATTTTCAATATATAGTTCAATTTGTTAAGAATCACAGTACAAACCTACAAGGAGAAAAATAAGACAAAATCTTTAAATTATTCATATTTTGTTTAAAACTGGATTTGCAAGCCGTTTCCTGATAAACTATTAGCCAATTCCTAACACATCGGAAAATGCGGTAATATTATGATTTTTATGTCGTCTGATTATATCAGTAAATTCTTTTCAATCCCGCTTTTAACCGGATCACGAATAATTTGAAGAGAATCGTAACAACTTAGCAATATTTCATATCAGTAAGATTTCTCGTACTATTATTAGAATTAACTTATCATGTGGTCAACGAATGCCCGCTCCATTCATTCCCCGGCGGGATTGATGTGGTCCAAATGGCGACGCCTGAGGCCCAAGACTGGCTCGCAGACCTAGATGTCCCCCTCTAACCCCCTCACCATACGAAAGAAGAATTAACTTATTTACTTCAAAACTATATTTATTCCTAAGTAATAATAGGGCCTTTACCGGTGCACTCACCCAAATTCAATCGTAATAAGATATGTTTATCTAAAGACACTATCTATATTGCATTTAGTTAAAGTTCAATCTTGGTATCATACATAAAGATATTTGCCAATAAAAATGTGCGGTGAGAAAAATGAAGACAAGGTTTGTAGTTCTTATTCAAAGTATGATACAGTTAAATATGACCGAAGGAGATAGGGTCACATTAGCTCAGTTGGTAGAGCGGTGCCCTGGCAAGGCAAGGATTTGAGTCTTAGATGTGACCGTATTTTTTTCTGATTTTCGTTTAGTTGTATTTACACATATAACTTTTTTTCTTTTGAAAGACCTTTTCCTCCTAAAAGTTTTAAAATCACTAATTCCAACCTCAGTCCACTGCTTATAAGTAGATTTAAAAAGTAAACCATAAAAGCAAACGTACCAATACGTTCATTTTATTGCACCCGCAAAACCACTAACAAAAATTATAACTTTTCGTTTTAAAATATCGTTTTTAACCTCTTTATTTTTCTCTATTGTAACATAAACTAATTATCACATTATTTGAATACGTTTGTCATGAATCAATGAATTGTTTGCGATTTCTTTCAATACGATATCCACAAAATTAACATTTTAAATTATTCCATGCAAATTTCATAAAAAATGACATAATGCAAGTTCAAGTTGGCTATAGTTTATCCCACAAAAAACATTCGACTAACATTTTTTCACGTCTCTCTTTAATACCTTAATAATCCTCGGTCGTAGATATCTCTATCTCACAGCGCTCATGTCCAAAAACACCTTAAAATAAATTTTGTATGATACTGAGCATACGTCAGACATGATAGTGTTTACCTCCTTGTGTCTCTATAGCAAAGAGAAAGAAAGGAGATTGGTTTGGGACAAAATTTAAAGTGACTCCTGCTAGGACCTGCAATAGCTTCTCATTTGGACACTAGATGGCACTGAAACAAATCGAAAAAACGTACGAATCTGCACGAATAAAAACTATATCAACAATCGGATACTTTGTTAAATCCTTTTTTATATTACTACTGTTGCAGAATATTTTCGATAGGTCATTGGCCAAATGACCTTCTAAGAAGAGCCGCCACTGCTTACTAGTGACATATACAATTTGCAGATGGTGAAGATATTGTGATCATCTTAAAATAAAGCCCAACATTTTCAAAGCTTATTCGGATGATTAATAATAATTATCTAAAGATTATTGTAAAAATGTGTTTTTTTATCCCTCCTCAAAACCGGGTCATTACATTATTTCCAGGAACCCAAATCAGAGTTTTACAAGAGCTTTGAATGCAGGCTATAATGTCAAAGAAAACAAGGGAATTATCAAAACGAGGTTCGATTATATATTTCAGAAATTCTATTAATACAATGCAATAATTTAATGTTAGTCGTTCAAATATAGGGCTTTCCAATGAGAGGTGTTATGTGTATAAAATGATTTTTTATGGCCGGAATTGGATGGTATTGATATGGAAAACGTTTACTGTCAACAAGACGGCGCTACGTGCCACACAAGCAACGAAACTATTGATCTTTTACGGAAAAGTTTCCGGACCGTGTTATCTCTCGAAGAGGTGATCACAATTGGCCACCGAGATCTTGTGATTTAACACTTTGCGACTTCTTCCTTTGGGGCCACGTGAAAGAGAAGGTCTACGCCAACAGCCCTGCGTCGATTCAAGACCTCAAAGATGAAATTCGTGAGGCTATCGAGAACATAAGGCAGCCACTTTGCGATTTGGTTATGGAAAATTTCATGAAAAGGATATGGTCCTGTAGGCGTGGTAATGGTAGTCATTTGACTGATGTTATTTTTCACTATTAACGGCATACCTTCCTCTTCATAATGAATAAAACATTAGATCATTTATGTTAAAAAATGGCATTTTTCTTTGAATATCAAAATAACACCTCTTATTAGAAAACCCTGTAATAATAATAAGTCGTTAAATTTCATTGCTATTAATTAAAAAGAATTTGGCATTCTCAGACTATAAAAATATTACCATTGGTTATTTCGGCTACTGGCATTATACCTAGCTCTCTAATTAAAAATTTAGGCGTATTAGATCTATCAAAAAAATTATATATAAAGATGCAAAAGTCAGTCATTTTGAATACATGTAGGATAACAAAAGATTTTTAAAATATTTATGTTGAGGGATCAGTATGATTTATAGGCCCTGTTAGAAGTTCTACCGAGCCGAACCCTCTGATATGAAAATATCTGGAGTCGGTGAATTATTTTCTCATTTGATCTCTGGTGAGTTGACGTGTTGTTCTTGTATTGTTTTGTATTTATTTTGCTTATATAATGCACTTACATAATGTTGATTGACTAGATGATCATTTGTGGAAAAGTGAGTGGAAGGGTTAAGTTTTTCCTTTGGGGAAGATTTAACCCGGACAACTAAATAAGGAAGCATTAAAAAAAAAAAAAATAACATATCATAAGAAGTTCAAAATCAAATTATGTTTATAAGAATTCAATGCTTTTATTTGTTTCAGAATATTTTAAGAGAAAATTTTAAATATATTTCCTTCAATAATTCAATAGTAATAATTCAAAGATAATTACAAAAATTATTTTAATGTAAATTAAAAACTATGGGATTTAAATGTTGATTTTTTAAATACCATGGAACAATAATAATTTTAATAAATAAAGTTAAAATACAAATTTCTTCTTTTCAAATAAAAAAGTTTTTTGTACAATTATTTCATTTCTTCTGGGGTTTTAAATTCAATCATATTTTTTATGATAAGCGCAATTTTGAATATTGATATTTAAACGATCTCCGTCAAACGCCGATTCTGTTTAAGATTTTGAATAAATACCTGACAAAGATAGCAGCGGTAACTCGGCCCGTTTCGCATGTTGATCAAGTTGTGATCAGCTTCCAAGCATTGTCATGCTTATCAAATGATTAAAAGTTGAAGCTAACCGAAAAAAACGGACAACCGTCTAGTGTAAAAAAATCAAAATGGCTTCGTTTGACGCCGATTCTCGGCCCATTTAGGCTTTTGAAGAAATGTTGGGGTTTTCTCGAAGCTCACATTTTAATTATTTCTGATTAACGTATTACTAAAATCTTAAATGTTTCTAGAGCGATCCCTACGGATCTAAGTTATTTATATTTAAAATTAATAAAAACAGGACCTAACAATAAAAATATCTGATGTAAAACGTTTTGAAAATTTTATAATACGTTTTTCTACTATAAAATTAGCGGTAAGCACCATATTTTATTTTTCTAGACGATGAATTAGTAACTTCCTGAGGTATCCCTCTAGAAACATTTGTGATTTTAGTAATACGTCCATCAGAAATAATTATAATCAACCCCACGGAAAGATTGATTTTATAGGCCTGCTAAGGCAAAGTCGACTGTAGGTCCGTCCATTATGCCGGGCCGCGCACTGAATATTTTTTTTATACGACTTCATAACTTATTTCGTTAATATAGGTACCCACTTTATTTTAGACATTTGAAAGGGCAAATTCAACCTTGGGTCTGCTCCACTTATGTCGTTAATATTCTAGATTTATTTTATTATATTTTCTCATCTTAAGCATAAAGGTTGTGTTGTTATTCTTGTCAGCTGTTACCAGTTTGATCAAAAGCTGAAATTGCCCAGAAATCGCATCGCTTAACGGAAATCGTTCTAATGTCAGAAATTTAAAATGGCGTTTATTATTGATTTGATATAACATGATATATATAAAATTTAAAAAAATACGTAAGTATGTATATCTTACTCATTTTTATATAATTATTAATTTGACACAATACATATTTCAAATCTTCCAAAATTAGAAATTAATATTACTCGCTTTAGTACAAAATTATTGCTACAAAATTGACAAATATTTCGTAAAATTTCAAATCTAAAAAATCTTATGATTAAATGTTCTCGTTTTAAAATACATAATTCAATAACTCTTTAGGGACCGAAGTATTATATTAAAATATTCTAAGTATTATAACTCAAGTAATATATTCATAAACTCTATGTATTATGACTTAAATAACACATTAAAATATTCTTTGAATTTTAACTCAAATAATGTAATTAAATAATCTACGTAATATAACTCAAATAATATATTCATAAACTCTATGTATTATGACTTAAATAATACATTAAAATATTATTTTTATTTTAACTCAAATAATGTAATTAAATAATCTACGTAATACAACTCAAATAATATATTCAAATAATCCACTTATTACAACTCAAATGAAATATTCAAATAATTTACTTGTTACCACTCAAATGATATATTCAAATGATCTATGTATTATACTCAAATAATATATTCAAATAATCCTTTAAAATATTTGGATGATTTGTATAGCGCCGTTTTTGTGCAGAATCACCCATGTATTATAACTCAAATAATCCACGTATTACAACACAAATAATATATTCAAATAATCCATGTATTATAACTCAAATAATATATTTAAATATTCTTTGTATTATAACTCAAATAATATATTCAAATAATCCACTTATTACAACAAAATTATATGTTCAAAAAATCTATTTTCTAAACTCAAATAATTTATTCAAATAATATTTGTATTATAATTCAAATAATTCAAGTAGTATATTCAAATATTCGATGTATTATACATAGTCGTCGCTTCGCAGCGAATGTTGATGTGAACACAGTATCTACTCTCAAAAATGAATTGCTAGCATATAGCATGTTTCACACATGTTATCCGACTTAACAACATAAAATTGCAGTGAAACTAAAAAAAAACTTCAGATTAGTATGAAAAAGTTAACACTGCGATGATTTTTAAAGAAAAAACTTGTAGACTCATAGAAAAATGGCAAAACTACATCACACGGAGAACCCAAAAAACTTTACTTTTGCAAAATTATATTTTTTTAATTCGCTTCGGGAATTTTGAAAAGACATTTATTTAACAGCTAATATTAATATTAACCCCCTATTATTATGAAAATTCATTGAAAAAATGCAACTTCGTACTCGATTTACTCGAAATCGACAACATAAAATAAAATAAAAATTCTTCTACAAAACAACTCCAAATGTGACCTCGATAAAAAAATAACAAAAATAGACGTAAGCGAGACAAAAGCTCTTTCTCAGTGACGTTTCGCAAGCATATCACTCTCAGAAGTGTATACATAATCGTATGTTCGCATCAACCCTAATTGCGCGATCTATAAAATTGAATGAGTTTCATACAACATGTAAAATTAGTCCTCTTTTTTACAGTCAAGGTGAAGAGTTTTATTTTTTTTACTACTGACGGTAGAACGGCAAACAAGGAATTAAACTGGTTCTCCTTTTTACCGCCAGTGGCTGAACATACAAAATAATTCAAATATTTATCCGAGTTTAAGATTGTATCATTAATTATATTATTATCTTGTAAAATAAATAAGAATTAGATATTTATGATATGACTTGTTTTTTTTCTAACCTTTCCTTTACCAAGCTGGAAATCTCCTTCCGATACCAAGCTGATACGCAAGGGTTACCTAGTAAGTAGGTATTCTTAAATTCTTAAATGAAGCATTTTTATTTATAACATGCGTTTAAACAAGAATTTAAACGATTATTTAACCTGTTTGTATAAAATCATTAAATCAATGTTTGATACCCCTGATTTATTATTTATAATCTCTTTTCATACTCCAAGCAGGTCGGTTACAAGACAGTACCTACCATATTATTGTAGCAATTCTATAATAACGTCCCAATATCACACTCCTATGTGATGGATTCAACAGCTAGGAAACAAATGCTCCGATGTTGTTGATATATTTAGTAAATCAATTTCTTTATATAAGTATACCTAATTGAAGTTTTTTTCATCAAGTAGGGGAATATTTTGATAAAGCTATTTAAGGCGATACACTACGTCGTGTAGTATTTTAAATTGAGCCGCTATCAATAACAACCCTTACGTAGATGGCGATAAGGTTTAAATTCCCGCTTAACACCATCCGCCTGTTTTGATTTATGCAAGAAAAAAACATGGCCAAAAAGTGCCATTTATTTTATTTTGTGGATGTTCAGGCATGAATATTAATTTTTTTTTCGATCATTTTATAAATAACTTAATTTGCTACATTAAACAATAAAATGATAACCAAAAATGGGTTCGTAAGTAGGAGATTTTGAACTTTACAGCAGTTTTCATAGGCCTTTAGATTATTTTTTTCTGGGCTTATAAAAAGACTTATCTAAAAAATACTCGATTATTTCAAAGGCCAAGATGTATTCTAGTCGCAGTATTTAATTAAAGCATCTGAAACATTTCTAGGCGACCAAATTTTCAAACCAAAAACACATGATTTTGCATTACTACGTATGGCATCGCCTTAAATTGAGAGTATTACAGTATTTTGCACGTTAACAGTATTTTGTCGGCTGAAAGAATAAAAATATTTTCGTGTTTTTATATTTATATTTTGTACCTACATACTGTGTGGATCAAATTTAACAATATTTTTTTTATATTTGTGTTTTAAACAGTAATTTTCTGCACTATTTAAGAGTACAATTTTTTAAATATTGTTATATATGTATGTAAAAGTCTTAATCGGCGTAAAATAAATAAATAATTAACGGATTAAACCAGGATTATTATTTTACGCTGAAGGTTGTGGGGAGGGGAAGGAGATGGGAAATAGGAAGGTGGGGAATACCTGGCTTTTCATATCTAGTCATCAAACACGACTAAAGCCATTTTCAGCAACGTTGTAATTTTGAATGGTGGTCTTAAACCAGGGCGATACTGTAAGTATCTTCCAATCTAGAATGCATCGCAAGTACATTATGGGTTATTTTTAATTAATAAATTATGAAATTACACAAATTCATATAACTTACTTACGCACGCCGGGATACGAACACGTGACTTTCGGATTGCTTGTTGAGAGCCTTACCCCTCGACCAAGGAGGCCATGTGATGATATTACTATATGTTGTAACGTCATTGGTATATGGCATAATATAAGTATATGAGTTATAATTATCGGGTAGATTTACGACAGCATTTGCGCAAATCACATGAAAATGTACGCTTTTCAAAAAGTTTGAAAAAATGCATTAATCATCAGTTATTCTTTTTGACAAGTCCAGTTTTCCAACTTCGCCATCTTTTGCAGATATACATGAGGATGCTTAGAAATAATAATGGCGGCAACAACAAAATTACCGCCACGTCTAGCATGAGTATTGACAGTAGCCCCCTGTCCGGTGGTGACAGGTGGCCAGCCCCACGTGTTTTTATTACGTGCTCTGAGTAGAAGTTGACCATTTCTCTTGGAGGCATCGGTCTGTCAAAGAATGACAGTTGAATCTGCTTAGCAACCTTCCTGTAACTGAAAATAAATAAAAAATATTTGATTAGCGCATTACCATCAGTGTTGCCAAGTTAGCATATTATATGCCAATTTTGGCATAATTACTCCATGTTTAGCATAACTATTATGCTTTTAGCATATAGCATATTTATTTGGCTTATTTTTACAGAAACATGAAAATAATAAAAACCTATTTTTTAACTAACAAAAATGATATCGATTGAAAAACTGGTGTCTCAATGGAGAAACATAGTTCACATTAAATGGGAATCCTTGACTTCCACTGTAGAGTTTTGGAATAAAGTCATGCAATATAAAAATGCAGCTAATAATAACCCCTTCGGTGATTTATGTCAGTTTGCAATGTCTATTTTAACATTGCCGCATTCAAATGCGGACATTGAACGTGTATTTAGCCAAATGAGTCTGGTCAAAACAAAACTCCCAAATCGTTTGGCGGTGAGAACCCTGAATGCCATTTTGTACGTGAGATTTGGCCTAAAGAGAGCAGGAAAGTGCTGTTATTCTTACACTGTTCCTGACGAAGTACTACGCTGCATTGGGACCAAAGAAAGTTACGACTCCGTCTCTCAGCCTTCCACATCAGCTGCTGTTAATGAAGAAGAAGAAGATGAAGATATTGATATTTTATTTCACTGATTTTATTTCTAAGTTAAATTTATGTTAGCTTTTTTTGGCATTTTTTAAAGTAATTTAGCATTTTTCTGGCATATTTTTCCCATCACTCTAGCATATTTTGAAGTAGTTGAGTTGGCAACACTGATTACCGTAGACGCAAACCTTGTGATTTTAGAATAGACGTGAGAGGATATAATATCCTAGATATTAGTTTAAGTGGTTACTCATAGATGGCACTAGTAACAAATAAAGCTGTCGATAGTAAATACAGGGATTGAGAAAAGTCAACCATAGAAAAAATTTAATATTATCATAGTTATGTTAGGAAGTAAATTATGAAACTTTGTGAAATGTGTTTTAATTATTTTTACATGAAAAGACAAAAAGTGAGGTAGCAGTAATGTTTACAATACATTTGTCTACTAAAATATGTCTTTGTTTTTACGTATTTTTAGTTATAAATAACTTAAAATTAGCTATTATTTTTTTTTGATAAATTAATGTTTTAAAGACAAGATTTTATTTATGCATAGCACAAAGGATAACAATTATTTTTATAAGCAATAATTGTTCGCCTGAAACACTCATCCACATTGAAAAAATCTCCTGATAAAAAATACATGACGCCAACGGGACTCGAATAAGTATAATAATAATAATACTCAAATAAGCCCCCATTGCTCAGTGGTCAGAGCTTTCGACCGGAAATCGAATGGACACGGGTTCGAGTCCCGTTGGCGTCATGTATTTTTTATCAGGAGATTTTTTCAATGTGGATGAGTGTTTCAGGCGAACAATTATTGCTTATAAAAATAATTGTTATCCTTTGTGCTATGCATAAATAAAATCTTGTCTTTAAAACATTAATTTATCAAAAAAAATAATAATTAATATTTGACAAGTCCAAGTATTTCACCTAAAAAATGTATACAATTTGTATCAACGCCATCTAGTGAGAGATTTAGCACTTACAATGCCTTTCTCATATAAAAATAAAGTTGGTTGTTCTCAGGTGAAAAAATGTAAAAAGCAGTAATTGTTGAATGAAACACTAGCATATATTGAATATTTTCTCGGGTAAGAAATAAGCCCCCATAGCTCAGTGGTCAGAGCTTTCGACCGGAAATCGAATGGACACGGGTTCGAGTCCCGTTGGCGTCATGTATTTTTTATCAGGAGATTTTTTCAATGTGGATGAGTGTTTCAGGCGAACAATTATTGCTTATAAAAATAATTAAAATTAGCTGTTTTTAAAACGTTTTAATGTTTGCATTTAAAAAAAAAACTATGTTTAAAAATTAGGGGCGTTGGGTGGAATAATTCAGATTGTCTCACTGATTATAAACAACTCGACCTACCTATGTACTTGCGAGTTACTACCGAGAACTAATCGTAAACAACGCGACCTACCTACGACAATACGTTGCCAGTTGGTCTGGCACATTACGCCAACTCGCTAGAAGGTTTCAACCTATCGCCTATGCGTAATAGCAGCGCCACCGAAAGTTCCAGTAGAACCCAGTCTAAGCGAGTGTCTCCGTTTTACTTGCGATCTCGCCTACCTACTGTTGCCGTCGGCTGTACCGTATAAATAAGCCCGACGCAGCGAGCAGTCAGTCAGTCATCAACCAGCCGTCAGTTAACAAGGCTCAACGAGGGCTCAGCACATCAATGCCTGCATTCCGGAGAATTCAACATCTGTCCTACGTCATCTCATCACGGCTACCTGACTCAATAAAACACGGTCTTTCACGACCGTCTTTCATTTTGTGCCTCTCACCAGATCCCCAAATGTATATTTTTAATAATAAAATATTTTAGTAAAAACAGTTTATAGTTTTCAGATTCAGGTACGATCAGAAATATTCCATTTTATTTGATTTTATAGCAAAGCGGAAATAATCTTACCATTTGACAGAATGTTCCATAGATCTGAGTGATTAATGAACTAACCTGTCTGTATTTAAGACCTCGTGCACGGCCCATCGCACTGCCTCAGCTGTGAAGTTGGAAATTTCCACTATTACACCCTGACCGCGACTTCTTGCGCCCTCCGCATTGTGTATCTGATCACCATACACCGGCAATAAGACAAGCGGGACTGCCGCCGCACTCGCCTCCGTCATGCTTAGCATACCACAGTGGGTGATAAACAGTCTCACGTTAGGATGAGCTGTAATTAAAAAAAAAGCATTGGCAGAATATTGAAGGAAGGTGATTTCTTACCTAACTAACTAACTAACCATCACGCCGTTTCCCCGCAGGGGTAGGCAGAAAGGACGGACCGCCAATCAACTCGATCTTGGCACACACTTCTTGCCACATTCATACATCGTCTCATAAACACTCTTCTATTATTCTGACTCTTGACATGGCCCGACTCGATTATCTGATTCACTTGATCGTGCCATATCTTCCTCGGGCGTCCCCGACTTCTGCTACCATTCGCATTTGCATCATATATCCTCCTTACACTCCTATCTTCACTCATTCGCTCTACATGCCCAAACCATCTAAGCATCGCTTTCTTAATCTTACTCATTACGCTTACATCAGCCTTGCACTCTTTGCGGATCTCCACATTCCTCACACGATCAAAAAAATGGTTTTACCACACATACGCCTCAGGGATCTCATTTCAACAGCATTCAATCTACTTTCATCCTTTCTTTGCCAGTTCCAAGCATCACTTCCGTACATCAGGGTAGGTACCAGCACTCCGTTGTGGACTGCTAGCTTGGCTTCTTTGGACAATGTTTAGTTAGCGCCAACTGCGTTCAGTCCTCCATTAACGGAATTACCTGCATTTCCCCTTGTTTCAATATCTCTGTCAGCCTTCCCATCTCTCTAGAACATACTTCCTAAATCCACAAACTCATCCACCTGCGACAAGTATTCCTCATTCACAATTATATTGCACACTGTTTTCGTACTCTCTCTTTCAAACACCATTACTTTAGACTTACTTACATTCATCATTTACTCATTCTCTGCTACCATTCGCATTTGCATCATATATCCTCCTTACACTCCTATCTTCGCTCATTCGTTCTACATGCCCAAACCATCTAAGCGTCCCTTTTTTAATCTTATTCATTACGCTTACATCAGCCTTGCACTCTTTGCAGATATCCACATTCCTCACACGATCAAACATGGTTTTACCACACATACGCCTCAGGGATCTCATTTCAACAGCATTCAATCTGCTTTCATACTTTCTTTGCCAGTTCCATGCTGGTTGTGGACTTCTAACTTCGCTTCTTTAGACAATTTTTTGTTAGCGCCAACTGCGTTCAGTTCTCCATGAATGGAGTTACCCGCATTTCCCCTCGTTTCAATATCTCTGTCAACCTTCCCATCTCTCTAGAACAAGGCTGCCCAACCCCAGGCCCGCGTGAACCATTTAAAAAAAAACCCGCCAATCCGCCAATTTGAAAAAGTGTCGCGGGCCCGCGGTAAAACAAACAATGCAGCTTGCGCGCGGTCATCAGTGTTGCCAACGAAGGCGATTTATCGGTATTTAGGCTACTCAGAACGAGAATCAGCGACGAAAAAATCTAACCTGTTGAACTTACTTTTTAAACAAAAATTCACCGGTTTTTGATTTAATATTTTTTTGCGTCCGAAATGGAATCTTGTAGCCACCCCCCCCCCCCCCCATGGAATTCGAAAAAATGTTGTGGGAATCACATATGATGTTTTTGGGCGCGCGGAATTTTTACTCAGCGAAGTTCCGTAACAACCCCCCCCCCCCCCATGGATTTAAAATATTTTGTGGGGAGGACTCATTTTGATTTTTTTTTGTGGGGAATTATGTTTTATAGAAATTCTCTAACAACCCCCCCCCCCCCCATGGAAATAGGAACCGTCAGGTATTCAGTGGCCCGCCAGTGATTCAAAATCGTCAATTTGGCCCAACTGTTAAAAAGGTTGGGCAGCCTTGCTCTAGAACATACTTCCTAAATACACAAACTCATCCACCTGCTCCAAGTATTCCTCAGCAACAACTATATTGTACACTGTTTACGTACTCTCTATTTCAAACACCGTGACTTCAGTCTTACTTGCATTCATCATTAACTCATTCTTCATGTATACTTCGTTCATCCTAGACACGAGAAACTGTAGTTTTCTTACCTAACCTAACCTAACCTAATTAACCTGTGTTTTAGATTGGCACAGAATATTCTGTGAAAAATAGGTATGATTTGAGATTTTCACGGCCAAAAGGATTATAGTGATTTGTTTTTGGGGTATTATGCCGTGTTGTTTTATATACCTCCTTATTTAGCCAACGTTTCGGACAGCATTGCAGTTTTCATCATCAGGGCAGATGTGTAATCTGATTACGCAACTGTTCGAAACTTTGGTTAAAGAAGGAGGTAGCGCAACATGGCATAATATCTGTGGAAAATAAATTCCCTCGGGGCCTATGTCATCTTTGGGAATGTTGTGGGGAGGGCTTTTAAAGAAAAGAAGGAGAGAGGAAGTTCTAGGAAGGAAAAAGGTACAAGTAGTGTGTAAAAATCTAGGATGATGCAGGAATCCATCCCCTCCCATTGCAGTAAGATGTTAAAAAGGTAATTTATTATTTTTCTCATTTTATCTTAAATATGTGTACATGGATAAAATACAAAAAAGTGTAAGATAAGTTAAAAAGAAAAAAAATTGTAATAATGGGATAAAAAGTGAAGTGTTAGTTTTTTATTATTAATTCCCTGCACAAATGGAATGTCTTTTCTAAATATAGAATTCTTTCAAAATAATGGATGTTTCCAGTCAAAAGCTCCCTGTAAGTATTTTTGTAAATATTTTCATGTTTGATATTAAATTTTTATTTTTTATAAATATTATTTTATTTCAAAAACAAAAATTTCAAAGATAATTTTTTTTGGTTTCTAAAATAGTATTTTTTTTACGACAAATTGAAAAAGAAGAAATATATTGCCTTTTTAAATTATCTTCTTGCGCCATATAAACAATCTATTTCACTAGCTGTTAAGAATATTGGTTTAGTAAATTTTAGCTTATTAGCTAGGTTTTTACACGAGGTAAATAATTTACATTTATGTGTATTTAAAATAAACATATGTATTTTAAATAAAAATAACAACTGACCTAAAACACTTCCTTGTGGAAACCATTTCCTGATGATCACATTTGTTGGAACTCCCGCGAGTTGGTCATCCAATTTCCACAGAACTGTTTGCTTCAGTTCCCCGAATACCTTGAGGAGATCCCTCTTTAGTTCCTCTGGTAGGTGAGACATGTTGAGATTTCCTCCCATGCTGAAGAACACAGCTCCTTCAGCATTGTTGTTTAAAATATCTCGAAGATCCTATAATGGTGATCAGTGGGTTTGAACAGAATGGAAAAAGCTTTTATCATGAGGACAGAAATGACGAATTGACGCCGAATAAATCAAAAACACCTTTGAAGGGGGTTTCGTATACAGACCTGTGAACTTTACCAAAGTATAATAATTTATGTTAACTAGAATAATTCGTATAATTACTTTTCACTGCTTTTAATTTTTTTAATGTTTCTCTCTTATAGAAGCTGGCACTTGTTCTTTGAAGAGTGGTGAGCATCAAAATGAAGAATGTTTAGTGTTTGTAGTTAAAATTTACAGATTTGAAAAATTTGAAAGTAGCTATGATATGTTTCCTTCGTTATGTCTCAAATGTGGTGGTATATTCAGTAATTACCGAGTGACCTGTATAGCGTATAGATTTGTTTGTGTATATGTATGTACTCGTATCCGCATTGAACAGTTTATGATATCATTGACACGATGCGGCTTTTAAATTTGGGAAGTGAATATAAAAAAATATCTGTATTCGAATTTAAACAAATATGATCGAATGCATGAAGAGCACGGTTAATATATTTGGTTCACTTGATCGTTCCATGTCTTCCTCAGGTGTCCACGACTTCTTCTTGCATTCACTGTCACATCATATATGTAATCGCAAGGCGAATCAAGAATGGACTGTAAAATTAATTGTGAACTTGAAGTTGACACAACGATGGTTAGAGATGGTGAACAGGGAGTAAGGAAGGAATCCGACTTACCCCTTTGATGTTCGTCAACGATGTTGCTGGTTGGTTTCACTCACAGGAGATGATTTATTGCACACGCAACTTCCACAACATCTGGGTTGGGTAAGAAACACACTGAGGGAACCGAATATGTTCACGGCACAGTATTCTACCCCGAGTTGATATAATTAAAAGCACTGATCATAAAGAGATGTTCATCACACCGGCTTCATCAATAAACTGATTTTACAGTTAAGTTTATTGTTGTAAATGTCACACAAACGTGGGTATTGTCGGATAATGACAGGTACTTGTAGGTACTAGGATGGGGAAATATTAAGGACAATGTTAAAGGGAGATAGTTGCGTCAACAATATATTTTCCTAACACTCCTTTCTTCTTTCACCCGTTCTACATGCCTCAATTAGTCTGTGCTATCGTAAATATTAAATAAATATAGTTATTGCAGATCTCTACATTTACAGAACGATGACTGTTGCATGCTTCACTGCCATACATTAGAAATTTTTTGCCAGCACTCCATTGTGGACTGTTGGCTTCACTAAAATGTAACTTATGATTTAAATTATGCTTTTATATATATATTATATAATAATATAAAAATATATATATATATATATACATTTATTTATTTTTTGTTTTTTTTGTAATTATTTTTTATTTTTAATAATATGTTTACATGGTACATAATTCATTTTACATCTTGGGTCTTTTTACTACTCTTCCATTGAAAGCATTTGCTTGTAAATGCTTGTGTAATATAATACGAAAATCCACGGGATATTATAGTTTTTGTATTTGTGAAGCTGAAAGTTTTTTTTAAATTACCCATTAGATTAAGGACCAAACGTACAACGGGAAAAGAAACACTTTACAACTGTAAGGATTGGAGCGATTGCTCCAGGCGACATTACGGGAGGAATCTTGCGGAAATATTTTCCTGTTTAGCTAGCTGTTGTTATCGCTGGACATCACGTTATCCATTATAAATTTTGCAATTACAATTGTTGATTTGCATGGCGCCTTACTATGAAACAGGTCAGATTATAATCGTTGTATTCCTTTGTCACAAATTTACTAATAAAATTGCTACCATTTAATTCTAACTGTGCAAGTGAATCTTCGATCACAGCAGACGCCTTGAGATATTGTTATCTACTCTACATTTTGTTCTGTTAAATTTTAATCTTAAATAATAACTAAAACGATCTATGTTTCGTTCTTTGCCAATAAATGATTTCTTGTGACATTTTTATGTTGTTTCAATTCTATCTATCTCACACCTACCTCACACTATGGTATTTCTTGTTCTTAACTTATATTAACTGTCACAATGGTATAATTAACAAAATTGATTATCATTTTGTTACAATGGCGTTCAACGCGGTAATTTATCTGACGCAATATTATTACGTTAAAATTATAGGTAGGTACTTAATCGTTTGTCTGAATTCTTCACAAAATCAGTATTCTTAAAAACGTATTTCTTTTAAATGTTCCTAATAAAAAATTACCTAAATTCTACCGCCACAGTGCAGTAGAGCAGCATTAACCACCAACGGTAAAAAGAGAAGCCTGCACCCTGTCGGTAAAAAAGATATCCTCTCACCTCTGGCAGTGGCTTATCTTCGAGATGGAAGCCAGCTATCTCCACGGCGTTGGACATCAATGGCCTAACATCACCAATGGATGGGTGGGTGTTGAGAAATACCATTGCCACCTTCTTACGCAGTTCCGAAAAAGGAAAAACCTTGGATTCATTCGGAAAGTATTTCTGGTACAGGTAGCGTTGCAAGGGTAGCATTACAATTCTGAAAAATCAAACCAAAAAAGATAAAAATATGTTTAAATAAGTAGAAATTAAAATAAAGAGTGATACTCATATGGATCAAGCAAATACAAAACACAGAAATAAATATAAGTGAAAAGTGAAGTTATGACCTCACTAGAAGACATAATATTTCTTCAATTGCTTAGTGACAGACAAAAATCATTTAGTATTAAGGTACTTCTGGATAATTGCCCTCTGAAACACAATCCCTTCTTTGGGTTAGGTTAGGCAAGCGTTATTAAAGGTTACGTTAGGGTAATAAGAATCAGGCTAGACTCCTCCACCCACTGCTACAGCATCTCATCATCTACGTGAAACACAATCCCTGCCATGTAAATTAGCAAAGGTCTGACCGGTGTACCTAGATTAGGTTGGGTTAGGTTAGGCAAGCGTTATTAAAGGATAGTTAAGGTTAGGTTAATAAGAATCAGCTTCGACTCCTCCACCCACTGCTACAGCATCTCATTCAACATCAACGTAAAACACAGTCGCTGCAATGTATATATAAGCAAAGGTCTGACCAGTGTGGCTACATTAGGTTGGATTTGGTTAGGCAAGCGTTATTAAAGGTAAGTTTAGGTTAGGTTAGGTTAATAAGAGTCAGGTTAGACTCCTCCACCCTCTGCTAGAGCATCTCATTCAACATCAACGACACTACGTTAATGGCCCTCTGAAACACAGCTTGAACCGGTACGGCTAGGCTAGGTAAGGTTAGGTTAGGCTAGGGTTCGGTTAGGCTAGGTAGTAAGAGACAGGTTGGACTCCTCTACTCACTGATACAGAATCTCATCCACGATCACTGACACTACGTTACTGGCCCTCCGAAAAACAGCTCCCGCCATGTCTGTCTGAGCGAACGCTTGATACTGATGTGGCACGCTGGAAGCCGCGGGGGAGTTGCCAGACAGGCGAGCCAACCAATGCGGCTGTCCCGTTGAAGAGGTCAGAATCACGGGACATGAGAAGCGGACACCCAGCCTGCAATCATGATAAAGTACAGTAAAATACAGTCAGCGATATAGGTATCTCTACTGCACGAAGAAAACATTGTATTGCTGATTCATTCTTCTTCTTATTTCGTATCGTGGGGAGTCAGAGAGGAACAACTACGTTAGTGAACCAGTCTACGGCCGTAGACTGGTAATAAATGCAGCCGGGGAATAAATGCAGCTGGCATTCTTTGACCGCATTTTCGGTAGTCTGCACCGCACCGCATTCACACATCGCCGACTCTTTAAGGACCTTACCCTATTGATGGCGGACCAGAGTTTACGAGGCAGTGAGAATCCACGCTATCTCTCTAATTTATTAAAATCCTGTTATAAACTGGACTGCAGGCCATTTCCTAATAAACTTTAAGTACATTCAAAATATATCGGAACACGTGTTCATGCAACAGCATTTTTCCTGATAATATACATTGACCCTTTCATACCCCACTGCGTTCAGCCTCATAATTATTGTGAATGCTATAGTCTCACTGGTTCCAGACGGTCAGGAGCAGTAGGGTCTCTTGTGCGATATTCGAAACGTAGATTTTTATCGTCTTTGTATTTAGTCAACAAAAATGAATAGTTATATTGTAAAGAAAATTGACAAGATTTGTTTTTGAAAGGAAATGATCGTCAGCCAAACATTTTATAAATACTTTCCGCTCACACAAATCCTACAACTATAATATCCCGTGATTTTTCAAGTATCTGCGCTAGTAGTAATTATAGTAATGAGACGAGACATTTTATTGTTGTATCGGAATTTAAATATCTTGACTGTGCAGGCATTACTATGTATGAGACAAAATATGGATTATAAGAGGAATGTACAGCATGAGTACAACACCAGATTCACCAAGAATGAAGAATTCCAAAATATAACAATAAAACTGGAAAATAAACCCAAAATATTTAACTTAATATAAAAAATTGCGAATTACCAAATAGATTTAGATATATGCTATTTTTTCACCTGAAAACAACCAACTTTATTTTATATGAGAAAGGCATTGTAAGTGCTAACTCTCTCACTAGATGGCGTCGAGACAAATTGTCTACATTTTTTGGTGAAGATACTTGAACTTGTCAAATATTAATCAAAATTTTTTGGTAAACTAATGTTTAAGACAATATTTTTTATGCATAGCTCAAAAAAAATGTAATAAGCAGTAATTGTTGAATGAAACACTAGTATATATTGAATTATTTCGCGGATAAGAGATAAGCCGCCTTAGCTCAGTGGTCAGAGCTGTCGACCGGAAATCGAAAGGACACGGGTTCAAGTCCCGTTGGCGTCATGTATCATTTATCAAGAGATTTTTCAATGTGGATGAGTGTTTCAGGCTAATAATTATTGCTTATAAAAATAATTGAAACAAACCTCACTAAATAAACTTGGGCACCCCTGCTAAGTTGCCAAACGTAGCGAACGAAGTGAATTAACCTATGTCAATCATCTATAAATTATGAATAGATATATTTACATTGTAATTGAACATGTAAAAAACTGCTTAATTGTAGTTTAGCGGGATAAAAACTCAAATAACAATAAAAATTAATTATAATTAGAATTATTTAAGAATTATCACCCAACGAAATGTTGGCTCACAAGATCCTCAAAGATTACCAAGTCAAAGGTTCGTTTCCTGTCGGCCAACATTTCCAGAAAAGCTGTGTTAGCAAAAACCAAGTCTGTGACGTGTTTGGTCAGATATGAGAACCCCAATGTCATTAACACGTGACCGTAGTTCGAAATTTCGAATCCGCTGTGATTGGCTGAAAAGAAAAACAAAATGCCAGTATTATTTCCATGGAATAAGATTTCTGGCTTTCACTCTTCAAGGGTGTTGTTCTAGGCAATGATTTCAAATTATGGAGAGAGGGAAGGGATTCTTTATTTTTTATAAATATAATATGCATGTTTTAGATACATAAACCTTCCGGAAGAAATTTTCTAAATGATGGTGAAAACTCTATCAAAATTCGTTGGGTATTTTAGAAGAACTTAACGCAAAAACAGACAGAACTTTGTTTGCAATCTGTACATTGGTTGAAATGGTACCGTACATAAATCAGAATCGGTACTTACATCTCATAGTGGCCATTTCTGGAACTAATATTTCTTCGTAGTTAGAAAAATTATGTCTTCCTGTTGGATACCCCGTTATAATTGTCACCTGCAATATAAAATGATTATTATGTTAGTCCCAGGTAGAGATCGTCCAATGAATATTTCTTCTCAAACAAACTTGTATGAAAACGAAAATACTGATGTTACTAGAATGGGTGATCGGATAACTAAATACAATTACTATTCAACACACCTATAAAGTCATGAAAAATGTTACGTAGGTTAGTTTAAGATGAGATTAGGTTTACAGGTTAGTTTTTTGTCATCGCGTTCAATTTCCTTAGGGGCGAATAGTCCATGATACACGCTCTTGTGTCCTGTTCAGGGTGGATCAATGCAAAACGAACTCTAATCAGAATTCTTGCCTAAACAGACTATGCAATAATTACTATAGCGTATTATCTACGGTTGATATTTTCAGCTGCGAACTAACCAAATACAAGAGGTCCATAAAAGATTATTTCTCTGATGGTTTGTGAATAATGTAATGTTATGTCTCTATTGTTTACATTTCTATTATGTTTTGATTTATATCTACAACCTCTCTCCATAGCTATAAATATTTTGGATTGTAAATTTTTCTTTTTATTTAATCTTTTGTTTCGTATAAACTTTAAATTAATATTCCTTTCTTGCAAATTTAATTTACTTATTACTTACTTAACTTATTATGCTGTCTCAATAGAGGTAAAGTCACAAGGAGGAAATCCATAATTGGTTTTATTTTGGCTATGTAATACTTATGGACAAACTTAAATAAATGTATACAGTCGATTTCCCGAAAATTAATAAATAAATAAATGGTGACGTGCACACGAGCTCTGCCTGCCTCTCTCTTTCGACTAGCAATCCGAAAGTCGCGGGTTCAAATCCGGGCGTGCGCAAATAAATTTTACCTGATTAATTGTGTTATTTTACAAATGACTCTTTTAAAATAATATATAGTTTTCATAGACATATGAATATTAGTAGACCTGCCCTAAGTGATTAAAAGCGTATTATTCCCCACTCCCCATACCGGTTCCATTGTAGCCGGCTGTGCTCGCGTATGGCCTCAAGTGAATTTAGAAAACGTGACGTCATCATTCTTGTGCGAACTATGGTCGAGGCATCATCGGTTCATTTTACGAAATAACACGGCAAAATGGTGGCTTGTTGTATGAAAACTTGTAAAAATAGATGTGAAAAAGAGAATAAACCCAATTGTCGTATTACATTCCATATAAAAGCATTATTTTACTTTATTTTAAGCATATTCGCATCGTATAATATGGATCAGTTGTAGAAACATATACTATCACATCGAGATACGTCTGGACGCGAAACACAAAGCTGGTTGGTTGCTGGGAAGTAAATTATCAACATTTATAAAAGTGTCTTAATTAAATACGTAAACGAAATATTCGACTCTGAAAATAGAAGAAATTTATTTTGCCGAATTTGGACTTCGCAAATTTGTTCATAACGTGGCGAGTAATTTGCGCTCCCATGTAAAAATGTCTATTCATTCAAAAGCAGATTTTACTTTTAAGAACTAAATGGTGATATTATAATGCGTGATGCCTATATACTGTCAGATTGATTTATTGACGAATCACAGTCAGCTTTACCCCCTTCGTTCTTCAACAGTTGATTTTACCCCTCACCTTTAATTTCTAGTCTATATATTCATATGTCTGTGATAGTTTTATTTGCGGGGCGTTCCAGAATTTAAGATACTCTCAGTATCGCCCTGGTGTAAGACCACCATTCAGAATTGAAAAGTTGCTTAAAATGGCCTTGGCTATGTTTGGTGACCAGATCTGAATAGCCAGGTACTTCCTCACCCTCCTCTTCCTCTCCCCACTACATTCAGCCTCACAACATACCCTAACTGGGGATGCCATAGTCTCACTGTTTCCAGACCACTGGCATGAGAGCAGTTGGGACTCTTGTGCGGTTTGACAAATTAAAAAAAAATCTTCAGTCTACACAAAAAAATATCGTCACATCTAATATTCCCGGTTGACAGTCAATTTCAAATAAATTCGCAGTTTTCGAACTAATCAAAGGAAAAAGTGTTTTTAAATTCAATATACACGAAATGAAATATATGATAAAAGCCCATCTATTTGTAAAGATGTATGATTTTGGCTTGGTTTTGGACCTAACGTGTTAAAATAAACAAAATTGCGTTGTTTGGCCAGTAGACGTCAATGTTATAAATGACGTCAATTTTACATTTGACGTCAATTTTACATTTGACGTCAATGTTACATTTGACGCCAATTTTACATTTGACGTCAATATTACATTTGACGTCACTGTTACATTTGACGTTAATGTTACATTTGACATCAATGTTACATTTGACGTCAATGTTACATTTGACGTCAGTGTTACATTTGATGTCAGTGTTACATTTGACGTCAATGTTACATTCGACGTTAATGTTACATTTGACATCAATGTTACATTTGACGTCACTGTTACATTTGACGCTAATGTTACATTTGAAGTCAGTTTTACATTTGACGTCAGTTTTACATTTGACGTCAATGTTACATTTGACGTCAGTGTTACATTTGAAGTCAGTTTTACATTTGACGTCAATGTTACATTTAAGATGCTTTTTAAAAACTACAAGTAGAAAACATCTTAGTCTTTGAAACAATGGAGTATTTTTTTTGATAAAATTTTTTGGAAGCCCACAAAAAAAGGATCTGACCACAGACATATGAATATATAGACTAGAAATTAAAGGTGAGGGGTAAAATCAACTGTTGAAGAACGAAGGGGGTAAAGCTGACTGTGATTCGTCAATAAATCAATCTGACAGTATATAGGCATCTCGCATTATAATATCACCATTTAGTTCTTAAAAGTAAAATCTGCTTTTAAATGAATAGACATTTTTACATGGGAGCGCAAATTACTCGCCACGTTATGAACAAATTTGCGAAGTCCAAATTCGGCAAAAAAAATTTCTTCTATTTTCAGAGTCGAATATTTTGTTTACGTATTTAGTTAAGACACTTTTATAAGTGTTCATAATTTAGTTCCCAGTAACCAACGATGCGTACAGATATATCTCGATGTGATAGTATATGTTTCTACAAACTGATCCATATTATACGATGTAATTACGCTTAAAATAATACTTACATATGGAATGTAATACGACTTTTGGGTTTATTCTCTTTTTCACATCTATTTTTACAAGTTTTCATAGCTAAGCCACCATTTTGCCGTGTTATTTCGTAAAATGCCTCGACCATAGCTCGACGCTAGTTCGAACAAGAATGATGACGTCACATTCTCAAGATTCACGGGAAGCCATACGCGAGCCCAGCCGGCTCCAATGGAACCGGTATGGGGAGTGGGGAATAATACGCTTTTAATCACTTAGGGCAGGTCTACTAATATTCATATGTCTATGGATCTGACCTATAAAAACTGATTCAAAGTTCAAAATCTTCTACTTACCAACCCCTTTTGGTTTATCGTTGTATTGTATAATGTAGCAAAATTAAGTTATTTAGAAAAATATTGTAAAACATTTAAATATTTGTGCCTTTTGAACTTTTTGGAAATGTGTTATTTTTTTCATAAATCAAAACAGACGGCTGGTGTTAAGAGGAAGCTACAAGCCAAAAATGTGTATATTCTTGGTATACCTTATATTGTAGGTAATATGCATTCAAATCCGCTTGACAAACGGCGTCCAGAAACGTTCGTATTCAAGTACAAAACAGATTTTTAATTATTTTGTAAATAATTTTATAACAAAGCAAAAAAGTAAATCAAGGGAAACTGTTACAGATAATCTAAGCTATAATACTGTATTTTTTTAAAGATGTTTCCTTTACGCGTTCATACATTTCTATTGAAAAAATACTTTTTTTGTAGTTTACATTTATATATTTTTTATTGAGTTATTAATTTTTTATTTGTATTCTACTCAAGCAAAACGATAGGAAAACCTTTAATTTATATAAAGCCCATTTTTTGGTATTCATAATGTACACTAATTCATTATAAAGATTAATCAAAATAGTGATTTAGCATTAAGCTTTGCCTTAAGTGGGAATTCAGACCTTATAGCCATCTACGTAAGGAGTATTATTGTTAGCTCTAAATGTTACACGACGTAGTAATCTGTCAGTACTTTCAACACGGTTCCATGATCTCTGTTCCCTGATGATGGACACTGCAATGCTGTCCGAAACGTTGGCTAAAGAAGGAGTTAGCGCAACACGGCATAATACCCCAAAAACAAATAACAAAAAAAAACTAACCTAACCTACTTAACCAAGTTAATAAAGTTTTTTTGTTTCTTCACTTTCCATGACTTTATATAACTTTTTAAAGATGTGATGAATTATCATTGTTATGATTTATCCGGTCACCTTTCAACACATTTGTTCAGTCTACAATTTTTTCTCTGTAGATCAAATGCGCTATAAATATCACATTTTTTAATTTTCCATAAAAACAAATATTGTTTTAGAAACTAGATAAAAAAATCTTCCCATTGTATGCATTTAAAATAAACATTACTATTTCTAAATAATAAAATTTTAATATCATACATGAAAAATATTGTCAAAAACGCTAACCACATTTTTACTCAATTTTTTACTCTAATCGTCGACAAATTGAAAGAACTCGAAATTTGGAAAATACAGTGGTACCTCGTATATCGATGCAGATTTCCCCATACAAAACAATTAGACTACCATTAATCCGTTTCAACCCCCAAAATGTCACCCCAGTTATTTTGTTACGTGGTTTTGAATAATAAAAACGTATTTATAAATGACAAATATTGATACCTCTCCACTCGACTCCTCATAGAGTATAAGCTCTTAAACATACGACAACTCCACCTAAAACTTTCGCTAATACATTTCCTGTTCAAATATAAAAACAAAACTCTTTTACAACACAACTACACCACCAGAACAATAACCAACGGTCACTACAAAGTACCTTCACTACATACCACGTCAGCTCAAAGACAATTTCTCTTCCTAGCTCCTAAAATCTTTAACCTTATCCCTGAAAACCTAAAAACCGTGAGTCAACCCCATTCCTTTAAAAAACAAATTACGAAACGGACCCTTACACACGGAATACGTTACAACTACAATACCCATTCATTCTACACTCTATCAATTTGATCACCTTTCAGACAAAACATAATATATCCTTATTCCCTAACTTAGCGGTATAGTATGTACATAATTAATTAGTGTAATCTATTTACTAATAATTTTTCATCTTCTTATAATTCTCTAACTTCTCCATCCTTTTCTTGCAACCCAAACTAGCTATACATCATTTTTCTTATTTCTCTATTTTGTTTTATAGTAATGTATAGATTCTTTGTCCGCAAACTGTACAATTCACCCGCCATAACACATGGTCATCCCTAGCATGGAGGGTGAAATATCACAAAAAACCACATCTAAATCACGTATCCATAAAATAAATAAATTTAAACCGATTATCGCGATACATAAATTATTAATTTTGGCTATTTTTAGGACTTTATTAATGGCATCTAGTATAAATATTTGAAGCAAGCTGAAAATAACTATTATTAATCTTTAAAAAAAAAAAGGAAAAACACTCTTTAATTAATATTAAAATATGGACTACCGGTCATATATGAACTTAAAACGCTGAAGAGGTTAATAAATGTGTTATATATAACATTTATTTACTACATTTTAAAATTGACTGTCCCGAATTACTTCAATGTATCAATATCCATGTTCCCAAAAAATCATGCCGACATTTCTTACCTTTTTACTTCAATAACACCAGGACACTAGTTTGCCAAAATTCTCCAATTCCGAGACTTCACAATCTCGGAAACAAATATTCTGCTCTGGGTGATATATTTCATTTGAAAACTAGTCAGTATAAATGTTGTATATTCTATCACTTTTATTCTTCTAGACACAAATAGACCTATGTACCCATATAACTTCTCCGCTTCTACTATTTTGTTTTGTTGAATCTTTTAAATTCAATTATATGCGTGAGGATTCATTTTTGCCATTATGTTTACATTCTTCTTTATTGTATTAATTTTTAAGTGTTTACTCTGATACAAAATGCTTGTATTTTTTTAAAGAAAAGCCCACTAGGGCGTGTATTAAATAAATAAATATATATTCACCTCGTGCCCTTTGCTATGTAAAATATCTGCCTTGGCTTTAATAAGGACAGAATGACTTCTTGTAGGAGATGGACAAAGCAGTAAGATTTTATAAGCCATTGAATCGTTTATGTACCCACTGGAAAACAGTATTATTACTGTAACCAACTGCATTAAGTTTTCCATTTTTCTGCAAACAAAAAATATTAAAGTACATGGGTGTTGAATTTATTTACATTTATTGACTGGATTTATGGTGATTTTTCACAAAAACGGCGCTATTTAAATTAGCCAAATTTATTACATTCAATATATTAACATATATATTTAATACTAGGTGTACAATACCACGCATTGCTGTGCCTTAGTCTGTTTGTGCTGATAGAGAAACAGTAGCGCGAGTTGCTTTTACGTTCAACAGAAGCCCTGATTTAAAAAGGCATGTTTGTCCAAGAGATGGCGCTGTTTCTTAAGAAAAGCATGTTTTTACCCGTCACAGGTGACATCTATATAATGGTAACCGGATAAATCATCACACTGATAATTCATCACATCTTTAAAAAGTTATATAAAGTCATGGAAAGTGATGTAACAAAAACTTTATTAACTGGGTTATGTAGGTTAGGTTAGGTTAGGTTAGGTTGGGTTAAAAAAAAATTTCATCGTTTTTAATGACTTTATATCACTTTTTAAAAGTGTGTTGAATTTTCACTGTGTTGAGTTATCATGGAACCCTATATAATATAGGTATATAAAATTAATGCGTATTTGAAAGCAACATTGTGTAAAATTTTTTAAAATAATTTCTTCAGAACTTTGTAATCATTCAAAGAGCTATCAGCTAAAAATAGGAAAAAAATAGTTGAAGACAATTAGTTAAAAATGACGTAAAAAAATATAGGTCCCGGTGGCTGAGTAGTTAGAGGCGTTGTCCCGGTAAAACAGAGATCCTGGGTACGCAGGAAAATGAATTGGGAAAGACAGAACATGATCAAATTAATCAAATACTTAGTTGGAATATTTAAAAAAAATGTTACAGATACTCAAAGAGTACATGCCAAAACTCAATATTTCTGCCTACCCCTGCGGAGAAACGTCAGATCTTTCGTTAATTATAAGTAAAATATATTTTGATTCAAAATGAGCGATTAACGATTTTAAAAAGTTGAAAATAGTTCAAATTTAACTTACAAGTATTAAAATTGGTTAATTAACAATAATAATGGGAAAACAAATTGTCACTAAGAACTTTTAATGTAATTTGTATTGGCCATTTAACTTGTCAGTAAGGTCCGACATATGAAACATTCTGAAACTAACTAGATAATAAATTCTTTATATTATTATTAAAATCATTGTTTAAATAAAATTAAAAAATGATATCTTATTTTTATCTTGGATCTAAACAGGACCGTTTTGGGTTGGGTAAGGTTTTTTTTAAGGCGATGCACTACGTCGTGTAATATTTTAAATTGAGCCGCTATCAATAACAACCCTTACGTAGATGGCGATAAGTTTTAAATTCCCGCTTAACACCATCCGCCTGTTTAGATTTATGCAAGAAAAAAACATGGCCAAAAAGTGCCTTTTATTTTATTTTGTGGATGTTCAGGCATAAATATTTTAAAAAATTTCTATCATTTTTATAAATAACTTAATTTTCCACATTATACAATAAAATCGTAACCGAAAATGGGTTCGTAAGTAGGAGATTTTGAACTTTAAAGCAGTTTTCAAAAGCATTTACATTATTTTTTTCTGTGCTTATAAAAAGACTTATCTAAAAAATACTCGATTATTTCAAAGGCCAAGTTGTATTCTACTCGCAGTATTTAATTAAAGCATCTGAAACATTTCAAGCAATAACTTTTGATTTTGAATGATGGTCTCTAGACAGGGTGATATTGAAAGTATCTGCTTAAATATTTATAATGTGATAAAATGTTTTGGTCCTGTAATGTGATAAATGTAAAAGACCAAATAAATACTTCATATTTTTAATACGTATGTGTTTCAGGCGGGTATTTTTTAATACAATAAACAAATACCCGCCTGTATTTATTTGGGTTTTACATTTTACTACATTACAGGATAAATACATTTTATCACATTACAGGACAAATAAATTTTATCACATTACAGGACCAAAACATTTAATCACATTACAGAACAAATGCATTTTATCACATTACAGGACAAACACACAATATAAATAATAGATAGTGCAGGAACCAAAGATGAAGTCATCTGTTGTTGAGTTTTTACGAATCGACTATGAATCCAAAGGTCGCGGGTTCAAATCCCGGCGTGCGTAAGTAAATTTTATTTGTGTTATTTCACATTTTTTAATTTAAAATGATAATGTGTTGTTCATTATGATTTTATAAATTTAGGATCTACGTCACATTTGGGTGGATTTTGTATTATAACTTTATTGAATTTGTGTAAATCGAGTCCCAAGTTAGAATTTTTTCAGGTCAAATTTGAAAAACTCAGTCGCCAGGGGTTAATTCAGCTGTTTGATGTATTTTCAAATTAGTTTAAGCGTAAACCGGGCTCCAAATGTTGGTGTGGTAAAGCCGGCCTTGAGCCTGGTTTAAGGCCGTTTTAACCAAACAAACTCTATAGTAATAAGTCAAGTTACAAGTGAAAAATGTATTTATTTCCCATTTGATAACATTTACTAAGTTTGTCAAATTTACTTTCCTAAAACAGGAATCGTTTGAGATTAGACATCGAAAGTTCTCTGATATCTGCATATGTACCCATATATTAACACTCAGGCCTCTGGCAAATAAATTAAATATTTTTTAGCGTATCAGAAAACTAAAAACTATTTCTGAAAAGTGATGAATGCAAAAATCAAAAAGTTTTAAAAATGGCTTCCTTACGTTTTTTTGAGTAAACACTGAACTAATTTTACTGACAAAAAAAAACATTTAAATTATTATACAAATATTTTGATGAACTCACTTTTTTGTCGTTTCATATGAAAATAATAACAAAACTATTCATAATTTTTTTATCCAATTGGGGTCAGAACCTAAAGTTTCTAGATTTCATAAAAGTTTACATTGCATTTCGTATGTGGTTAACTTTTAGATTTGAATATAAAGTGTGGTTTTTTTCTCTCTAACACCGTATAATAATATTTCTCACTATGACAGCAAGGAAGACAACGATTTTTATGATCAAATACGAGCTGGTAAGACAAAAGGGGGAAAAATAAATACGAAAATAAAATAATATTTTACAACAATATACTAGCAATGTGAGAAATAGTTAGGTTGCAGGTTATTTCTCTAATTATTTTTTTGTTTACTGTCTGTATCTGTGTTTTCTTCAAATAAAAAAAAAAATAAAAATTAAATTAAAATAAAAAATTAAAATTATGATTTTTTTTCGGATCTACACATTTGGGCATAAAAATTTCTTAGTTCTTCCCAGTGTACTCTGGTAAAGCTGTACAAATGGAACAACTGTTATCTTTTAAAGTAAACATGTCTGTAATCACTGTAAAGATTAAGCAATAGAACTATGTTATGCGCCCAAAAAAAAATTAATCTTTCCCCAATCATTCATCAAATATACTAATTTCAATCGGAATTCTGTCTGTTATCTGTGAGTGATTGTAACAATGGTTCAATTAACTTGGATTTGTTTTGATGTCAAGTGCCAAATCAAAATTGGGATTGATGTTTCAGGAATTCAGACAAGAGACAAAGTACCTACCTATACCTACCAAGGTGCCTATCTATAATAAAATATATTTATTTATTTATTCATTTTTGGGAAATCGACAGTTTACATTTAATCAGTTTGTCCATAAGTGTTATTTAGTAAAATAAAACCGATTATGGATTTCTTCCTTGTGACTTTAACTGAGACATTGTGAGAAAGTAATATGAATTAAAAACATTAATTCTTTGTAATGTGTTTAACATTTTTATAGGTTTAATCTTGACAATCACAGTCCGATTTTGTAATTTTTCTACATTCTTTCCATTTTTAAGAAAGAGTTATCTTCGAATTAAGGCGATGCACTACGTCGAAATTCAAAGTCATTTGTTTCTGGTTTGAAAATTTGGTCCCCTAGAAATTTTTAAGATGCTTTAATTAAATACTGCGAGTAGAATACATCTTGGCCTTTGAAACAATCGAGTATTTTTTTAGATAAATCTTTTTATAAGCACAGAAACAAATAATGTATAAGGCCTTTGAAAACTGCTTAAAAGTTCAAAATCTCCTACTTACGAACCCATTTTCGGTTATTATTTTATTGTATAGTGTGGCAAATTAAGTTATTTAAAAAATGATCAGAAAAAAATTAAATATTTATGCCTGAACATCCACAAAATAAAATAAAAGGCACTTTTTGGCCATGTTTTTTCTTGCGTAAATCAAAACATGTGGATGGTGTCAAGCGAGAATTTAAGCCTTATCGCCATCTACGTAAGGTGTGTTATTGATGGCGGCTTGATTTAAAATATTACACTACGTAGTGCATCGCCTTAACTAGATTTACTAACATGAGTGTATATACCGCCATTCTCTCGAGTATAAGAAGGGCTCCCTGCAATCGGAGGCGATTTAGGAAATGTGGTGGTGGGGGTAAGACTGGCGTCTTGACACCTGCTTCTGCAGCAGTGTTAAACTGAGCGTGCAATGAAGCGCTCGTCGATCAACACCGTGCCAACACTTTTTAAGCATCGGTAAACAGGAATGGCGCTTTCTTTCGGACTGATAGTTGATACGTGACGACTATTTTATACTCTATTATAGAACTAAACTGAACAATTAGTTAAACTAGTTTCTCTCCAAACCATCGTAGCATTTTTTCTGATACTCTCTTTGCAAGCAGATTCGATGTAGGTATATTAAGTGACAAATGGGAAAATATTATAAATTTGCGGTCAGGAGTAAGGCAAGAAGGGTGAATGTCCCCCATCCTATTTAATGTATTCATGGACGAGTTGTCAAGTCGACTTGACATCAGAGCGGGCTACTGGATATCACAGCGGACGACATGATTCTCCTAGCTTCGTCGATCAAGGCATAAAGATTACTTCTAAACATTTGTGAAGAATATGGAAAACAGCATAATATGATGTACAACACGAGGAAGACGGAATTGATTGCGTTCCACCACGGGAAAAAATCCAGATACAAGATGCTCCCCGTATACCTTAACGAGGCAAGAATAAATACATGTTCGAACGTAAAATACTTAGGGCACATTATTAATCAAGACCTAATGATCGATGGCGATATCGAACGACAGTCTCTAATGTCCCGCAGATTTTGCAAATGCAGCAATACCGTAAAAACATACTGTTCAACCATAGACATATGAATATTATTAGACCTGCCCTAAGTGATTAAAAGCGTATTATCCCCACTCCCCATACCGGTTCCATTGAGCCGGCTGGGCTCGCATATGGCCTCAAGTGAAATTTGAAAACGTGACGTCATCATTCTTGTGCAAACTATGGTCGAGCCATCATCGGTTCATTTTACGAAATAACACGGCAAAATGTTGACTTGTGATATGAAAACTTGTAAAAATAGATGTGAAAAAGAGAATAAACCCAATTGTCGTATTACATTCCATAAGTAAGCATTATTTTACTTTATTTTAAGCTTATTCACACCGTATTATATGGATCAGTTTTAGAAACATATACTATCACATCACAATGTAGCGATTCTCAAGTGTGCTTATCGTTGTTTACTGGGGTAAGTAAATTATGAGACATTTGTAAAAGTGTCTTAACTAAATACTCTGAAACTAACTACGACTCTGAAAATAGAAGCTGCCTTACTTTGCCGAATTTGGACTTCGCAAATTAGTTCATAACGTGGCGAGTAATTTGCGCTCCCATGTAGAAATGTCTATTCATTCAAAAGCAGATTTTACTTTTAAGAACTAAATGGTGATATTATAATGCGAGATGCCTATTTACTGTCAGATTGATTTACTGACGAATCACAGTCAGCCTTACTCCCTTCGTTCTTCAACAGTTGATTTTACCCCTCGCCATTATCTTCTCGTCTATTAATTCCTATGTCTGTGTGTTCAAGGCATTCTGTACTGGCCTGTATACGTGTGAGACATGGTGTCACTACCGAACTTGCTCGATGGAACGACTCCGAATTCAATATAATGACGCCTGTAGAATAATATTTGGATACCGAAGATACAGCAGCGCATCGACAATGTTCACGGAACTAGGACTGAATGGATTTGCCGGCCTGATGGCCACTGGAGCCAGGATGCGGCTAATGGCCTCCGCCAATACGTTGATGACTGCAGCCTAGCAGCACCAAACGCCACTACTGAGTGAGCGCTGGGCCCAAGCTCACTCAATTTATTCTTTTTTATAATTTTTTGCATTTTCCACATATCTATTGTACAATAAAATATGTATATCTCTATGGGACGTGTGGGATTGCACTAACCTCCCCTCATCCTGGAATAAAAATTATTATTATTATTACAACTAACTTTGTTGGTAGCGAATCAATTTCGAAAATTGAAAAATTAACTTTGTTTAAGACAGCAATTTAATAAAAATGTACGTTCGTGTTTCAGAACTTAGTTTCCAAGTGTGTTATTTTTATTGAATTAAAAAATGCTACCACAAAGTGAATACACTGAAGAAAATTACTATTATTAACAAAATCCATATTGAAGAACAAATAAATTTATAAGCTTTTTGAAGAGAGAATTTAAACACGGCCTTATTTGTGGGCAAAATTCAGAAAGTTCTGGATATAAAAAAATAAGAATTAAATTTAAATGCAACCTGTAGATCAGACAAGATCTCAGTTTTAAAAGTTAAAAAAACATTAATATTCTGAGAGAACGAATAAACCGCCAAGAATAACGAGCCATATTATTCCCTGAAGAGTAACTATTTTGCCCCTTAGACCACTTGCCAATTTTTTTTTCCGAAGACCCCCTGCCTGCCGAATATTGAATTTTCCTAAATCTATTAACGTCCCATGTGATAATCATTTATTTTTTTAGTAACAATATTCCCTTCTCTTGCCTGCCCAACAACCGGGTGACGGTATAGTTCCTGTGTCTTTACATTGTGCAGACAGGGGCACCCTTGTGAGGTATAACACCAAATGAAAATGAAGCAGAATAAGCAACGGGAATTTCTTTCTGTAGCTGGCCCTACAGAACTGCCCCTTAAGTTCTCTGTCAGTGCTTAATCGGTTAGTTCTTCTTGTCACATGATATCTGATTCTTCAACGTTGCATTTCCATAGTCAAAATGTCCTCAAACTTAGTTTTGAAGTCTGTGTGAAGTGCATTTAAATGTTGAACGTCATTATTACCCTGGACGTTTTTCAAAAACATGTTGGGGAACTAGAAAAATTCGCGGCTTCCAATGTGCAATGTTTTTCTTGAATATATTAATTCTGACGAGAAAAGGAACGTAGACTCTATTTATATACCTCAATTAACAACTTTACGAAATATAAAAATACAAATATCAAATAAGTTATTTCTCAGTCTATTATATTTGTGTTAGGTCTATTGTGTCATTTACGGAACTCCTAAATGTTGACTTGAGGTAATTGGGGGTCCGCTCGTATGTACCCCCATTTGAATCTTGTGGACCCATATTTTTTGTCGCTGACATAGACCCCCAACATGCCGATTGACCCCTAGGGGTCCATATAGACCACTTTGGGAACCTCTGACCTATATGATGAAAACGAAAAAGACGAAGAGATGTTTGTTGTGTAAAAGATAATGATATCGGATCGAAAGATTTAAAACACGTGGCTTTTGCAAGAAAGAACATTCTTTAAATGTAACCATCAATATTACTCCAATTTTCTTCATCGTCGTAGGTCATTCATTTTACATTATTTTCAAAACTAATCGAAAACTTATACTTACGATAAGCAATATTTATTTATTCTATTTGTGGAGAAGCGAAGCTAAGAGTCCAAAATGGAGTTCTGGTACCTACCCTGATGTACGGAAATGAGGTATGGAACTGGCAGACAAAGGATGAAAGTAGACTGAATGCTGTAGAAAGGAGATCCCTAAGGCGTATGTGTGGTAAAACCATATTGTATGATCGTGTGAGAAATGTGGCGATCCGCAAAGAGTGCAAGGCTGATGTAAGCATAATGAGTAAGATTAAGAAAGTGATGCTTAGATGGTTTGGACATGTAGAGCGAATGAGCGAAGAAATGAGTGTAAGGAGAATATATGATGCAAATTTGAATGGTAGCAGAAGTCGGAGACGCCCGAGAAAGTGATGTTGATTTTTAGTTGTTTTCTAACAACTAAATTGTTACACTAAAAAAACGTTTAAATGCGAATATATACTGTTATTGAACTGAAAAATTACTTCACCGACTCCAGAATCAATAAACCTTAGACCAGTAGCTCAAATAGAAAGGTAAGTCTTCAAATTATGTCATTTATAGGCTTTTTCACCATATTACACATGTACTTCTTGAATTTGCTGGGCAAATATACAGGTGCTTTATTTATTATTTATTTATTTACACCCTTAAGGATTTTACCTAAAATGAGTCTTAATAAATTATATTAGTGGATTAAAACTTATTTTTATTCAAGAAATACAACAAAAGAGCCAGGACATGGAAATGTGCAAGAAGCCGACTGTCCTCATAGTCTAATTGAAATCATCTGCGACATATATTAAGACCGTTATCACTGCTGAGATCGCTGATGAAAACGAAGTCCAAATCTTTCAATTTTGAGTTCATTCAATTAAAAGTTTCCGGTTTTTTGTTTTTTAGTCACATAAAATACAATAAATAAATTCTTATGTAGGAACTACAATAAAACCAACTAGTTACACAATGAATAGAATTTTAACATTATATATTTTATTAGATTAGATTTCATTCTATTTATTATATACTAAAAAATACAATTACAGAATAATGACTCTTTGTCTGTACAACTGGGAAGGATAATCAAATTGATTGGCTTAGTTCATATGAAGTAGGTAATGTAATACAAATACGTACAAACAATAAATTCAATCATTGAAGAAATTCATTTTAAATAAAATTAAATTCATAACATTAGGAAATTACAAAAGATGTTTTCAATATAATAAGTTAAGTATTATTTTTATGATGTGTAATAATATATCTGTAAGAATTATTATTTTAACTGATTTAAGAAGTGTTTATACTGTTTATAGAACATTTAGTGGTTTGTGAAATGTGGTGAGTGATTTTGATTACATACTTTACTAATGTTTTTAACAACAAGTGAAAACGGTGGAACATATTGCCTGTGACAGACCACGCTATGTGTTCGTAACTTGGCCTACTTCAGCATATCGCTCGACATATATTCCCATTGGTAGTGTATAGAGAGTTATATGCTGAAATATGCTAAGCAATGATGCGTATAGCGCAGTGTTTCCCACGGTGGGGCGTACGCCCCACCGGTGGGGCATAACGTCTCGGAGGTGGGGCACCACGCTTCAGAGATGAGAGACGTAGGCATTCCGCAAATTAAAATAGGCAATTTGTACTTAAAATATAATGAAACCCGTTACAATTTCAATAATTATTTAAAAACATAGAAACTGTGCAGGATGTAGCTGTAGATGTTGTATTGGTACAATAAGAACATGATACATGATTTTTCCTAAGCAAAAGTGCGAATTTGTAACAATAAGCTGGATATCCGTGAACATGAATGATCACAGTAAGAATATGAGAATGGATTTTGCTTAGTGTGAGTGCGAATGTGTCTTCTTAAGCTTGACTTTTGTGAACATGAATAGTTACACTAAATAAATGAGAATGATTTATTCTAAATATGAGTGATAATATGTGTCGTTAAATTTGACTTTCATAAACATGAATAATTACAGTAAGAATAGTTTTTTAGTATGAGTGCTATTATGTCTCATTAAACGTGACTTCTGTGAACATAAATGATCGCAGTAAGAACATGAAAATGGTTTATCCTTAGTGTGAATGCGAATGTGAGTCATTAAATTTGTCTGAACATGAATAGTTACAGTAAGAACATGAGAATGGTTTTTCCTTAGTATGAATGCGAATGTTTGCCACTAAGCTTGACTTCTGCGCACATGGATAGTTACAGAAAGAACACGAGAAAAGAGACGGGTTTTCCTCAGTATGAGGGTTAATGTGTCTTATTATGCTTGACCATGAATAATCTGACTTATGTGAATAATTGTGATTTACGTGAACATGAATAATGACAGTAAGAAAATGAGAATAGTTTATCCTTAGTCCTCGTATGAGTGAACAAGTATGCCATTAAATTAGGCTTGCGTGAACATGAATAATTACACTAAAAATATGAGAATGGTTTTTGCTCAGTATGAGCGAGAATGTGACATTAAGGCTTAAAGAAGAAACTAACACTAAGGATTTGCGAATAAACTAACACAAAATAACGTAATATTACTTTTCATGCCAGAAAATTATTATTACCCTTTCCCTCAACTTATTTGGTGGAATGTGGATTTAGCGCCATAAGCGATTTACTCATTAAATAACGAAATCGATTGGATATAACTAATAGAGGGGACCTAAGACTGAAATTAACTAAGTTAGATCTGGACATAAAATTTCTTTGTAGCAAGCGTAACTGAATTTAATTTCAGTTATAATATATGTATTAGAATATGTTTTATTTAATTTCATTAGGGGTTCATATGTTTACAAACATATTACAATATGATTTGAAAATTTACCTGCTGTTTAATTAAAAAAAGATGCCGGTGGGGCATCTGACTTTTGAAAAGATTACGGTGGGGCATGGCATAAAGAAGGCTGGGAAACACTGGTATAGCGTAATGTTTCGCCTACCTTATGACACAAGCGTCGTTAAAGAGGAGACAACGTGTGAATTCTGTTGGTGGGATGACGCCAAGGTTCTTTGATTCCATGTGCCGGCTAGGAATACAAGACAAAATATAACATTCTTCTGCAATACATACACAACCAACTATCAGACAAACTAACTGTTGTATCTCTGCCTTTAATTGCAGATTTAGTGTGTTGGAAACTCTTGATAAAGTAAAAGGTTCTTTACAATAATTGCTTGTATTTACATAACAATAAATAAGTCTGAATTTAGCTACACTGTTCATTACCCAAGGGTTGGTAATTCTCTGTTTCTAGAAGCTTGAAGTCTGACAAGGATACCCCACAGGCAATTGCTACACTCTAGCGACATCTGTCGGACTCTGGAGTAAGCTTTCTGACTAGTGCCATCTATCGCTTGAATACCCAACTTTTTACCATAGGTACATCACACTAACTGACCAATAGGATGCATGATCTAGACAACAATTATGGGGGTACTATTGATATATTTACTGACTCCATTTATAGAACTAAGCGTAATCTATACCATTACTTTGTTTAATCTTCCATATTATAGTAGTGTTGATAATGTAGTTTTAGTTTTTTGTCTTATATAGGGTATTGTTCTAGTCTTCATAATATTGTATATTCATCAGCTTTAATTTTTTTGTTGTTTAATTTTTTGTAGCTCTCTAGATATATTTTGTTTTAAAGTGCACGTAAATCCCGTCTGGGCGTAAAACCTAATAAAATGAGTGCATAAAAAATCGACACTAATCGGTTTGGCCGGCCAGTGTTGGCAGACAACGCGTTCAACGGCCAATATACGCCAAGTAATTCTGTACACTTTGGGCAAGCGCATTGGCCCAATGCGTTGATCCAACGTGAAAGCCAATATGAAATTATAATGACATTCCAATAAAATGACCCAGGGCTGGCCATGAGTTAAATAGCGCCATGCACTAATAAAAACGACAGGGGCTCTATATTAGGTGTTAGGTAGATTTATTGTTTTAGCTCCTTGGCGCATTGGTGGATTGCTTTAATTGCCGGCCGGCCCTGAAGTAATCTCCCAATTTCTTATATTATAATTTGCAACTTGCACCTCGCCGTTGCCGCTTAAAGAACAATTTCTGCTACCTCTTTTAACAAAACTAAATTTTAAGGGAAATCTTTATAGTCTTTGGTTTAAATTTTTCTCTATGGCAACACTAAACAAAGCTGTCATGTGAAGTCCTCAGTTTTTACAATTTTATTGTAATCAAATGGTCCAGACGAAGCGGTAACTCGAATAATTAATCTAGCATTGATTCCCACAAGTAGACGGTCATAAGAAAACTTCACTACCCAGCATGTTACTACATTACAAGCGTTTGGTATTGACGTAATTAAAACCTGCTAGACCTCAAAGTAGTACGTAGAAAATTGGAGCTCCTCTTACTAACTAACATTATGCTGTCAATGAATATCCATATTCACATTGAATATCTGCGTAAAACTTTAAATTCCACGCAATTTGACGTTCATGGCAGTTAAATTGAGTAATATTATATGAAAATTATGATTTTATTTTCCAGAATAATTTGCTAACATCAGATGAAATGGATCTTATGACCACGGATTTCGTTGTCATAAAGTCTGAACCGGAGACAATCCCCGAAAAAGGAAGTTCAACATACCATTGTGATGCAATATTGCAGTACGGGACTGTCAAACAAGAGACAGAAAACGCTACTGCGATCAAGAATCAAGCGGAGATTCTAACGGCAGGGGAACAGGTGCAAGAATGTGGCGCATACTCTGAAATAGATATTGATTATCCGGACATTAAAAAGGAATGTATCTTTCAACTGGAAAGGATCAACATAAGTCGAGGTAAACTATCAACTTATTCCGGTACCTTCCTGGTCTGACATGCAAAAGAATAAGTAAACGAACCGTCCTGATAGCACATACAGTTTTCGGTGAAGGTTACAGAAGTGCTATGAATAAACACATTACGAGAAACGAGAGGTAGAGACTGCAATATTTATAAACTTAATTTAGGTTCACTTTTGAGTTCGTAACTAAAATCTTTTAATCAGTAACAAAAGCCAATGATTGCCTGCTTAAATTAAAATCAGAGGTGGAAAATTGGAAATATATTGGTTTCACATTTTACAAAATGCTTCAAAAATGTTTTTGTTATTATCATTACTTCGCGTCTTTGTGTAAAAACTGATTCATCTGTGTTTCAAACCTTCACAGAGGATGGTATACTTTTGAAATGTTATTTTTTTCTGCGAAACACCTTCTAATAATACTAAAATATTGTTTTTCAGAGCGCTCTAGAAAGCAGAAGAAAAAAAAATCAGTAAGCACACAGCAAAAATCGTTTTCCTGCCCTACTTGTTCCTATAGGTGTATTAATAAAACTATTATGACTACACATAAAAAAAACCAAAGTGGAGAGAAACCATTATCGTGCTCGGAATGTACATACAGGTGCAGTCAGAAAAGCCACATGGTTCTTCACATTAGAACCCATACTGGAGAGAAACCATTCTCTTGCTCAGAATGTACACACAGGTGCAGTCGGAAATATGACATGGTAAAACATATTAGAACCCACACTGGAGAGAAACCATTATCGTGCTCAGAATGTACATACAGGTGCAGTCAGAAAAGCCACATGGTTCTTCACATTAGAACCCATACTGGAGAGAAACCATTCTCTTGCTCAGAATGTACACACAGGTGCAGTCGGAAATGTGACATGGTAAAACATATTAGAACCCACACTGGAGAGAAACGATTTATGTGCTCAGAATGTACATACGGGTGCTATTGGAAAAACCAAATGGTTTTTCATATTAGAACTCACACTGGAGAGAAACCATTCTCGTGCTCGGAATGTACGTATAGGTGCAGTCGGAAATATGACATCGTTAAACATATTAGAACCCACACTGGAGAGAAACCATTCTCGTGCTCGGAATGTACACACAGGTGCAGTCGGAAATCTGACATGGTTAATCATATTACAATCCACTTTCGAGATAAACCATTCTCGTGTTTGAAGTGCACTTACAGGTGTAGTATTAAAAAATATATGGTTCGTCATATTAGAACCCACACTGGAGAGAAACCATTCTCGTGCTCGGAATGTGCCTACAGGTGCAGTGATCGAAGCAATTTGGCTCGTCATATGAGAACTCACACTGAAGAGAAACCATTCTTTTGCCCAGGACTGGAGAAAACAGGTGCCGTCAGAAAGGCTCTATGAATTGCCATAAGAGATCCCACACCGGAGAGTACATATAGGTGCAGTGGCAAAATGTATTTGATTCGTCACGTTAGAACTCACCTTGGTGAGAACGCGTTATCGTGCCCAAGAATACCAAGAGCTACTTTAATTGATATTGAAAACATTGTTAAAAAAATCAAAAACTCTAAAAGCACAGGTATTGACAATATAAGGATGTTTGATTTAAAAAGAAATATAAAAAGTCTTGGGCCAATAATTACTCATTTAATCAATAAGATAATAAAGCAAGCAAAAATTCCACAAGAATTTAAATGTAGCATCACTAGACCAATATTTAGGTGGAAAAGACATTAAACTGGGAAATTATAGGCCTATTAGTATACTACCTGCATTAGAAAATAATCTCGAAAAATTTTTATCAAATAAATTAAATAATTACATTGAAAAATTCACCATCATAGATCCAAATCAATATGGCTTTCAAAGAAAAAAAATACTAAAAAACTACTGCAAGATTTTTCCAATTACATAAATGTTTTATATATATTATTTGTAGAACCTACAGACAAGCCGTCATGTGTGACAGCTTTGTGGGACTGCATATACCTGTATCTTTAAAAATTTATAATAATTAAAAAATAAAAAATAAAATAAAAAAAAAACAATTAAATAATAAATTACATGTTATTGTGTTATTTATCGATAACTCTAAAGCTTTTGACACAATTAACTCTAAAAAACTTCTAGAAAACTTTAAAAAATTGGAATAAGAGGAAATGTGTTAAATTTATTTAAAGATTATCTTAGAAATACAAAAATATGTAACAAAATAAATAATACTTTTAGTAAAACAAAGAATGTATCTGCAGGAGTTCCACAAGGTTCCATTTTGGGACCTACACTGTATATAATTTATGTAACTATACTGATAAAACTTTTCTCTTTTCTTAAACATTTTGTATTCGTAGATGATACGGCATTGCTCATATCACATAAAGATCTAAAAATTGCAATTGAACTCATGCAAATTGACTTTAATCAACTTTGTAAATGGTCACATGATGCAGGACTATTAATAAATGCAAAAAACCTAAGTTATGCATATTAGATCACCTAATGCCAGATTTCAATTTAATCTTAATATTATTTCTCATAATTTTAATTGCATCCATAATAATATCCTGACTGTAATAATAATTGTAAATGTGAAAGCTTAGAATTAGTTACGGAATATGTCTATCTTGGTGTTACAGTAGATTGCTTTTTCAAATGGGACAAACATATTAAAAAACCTGTAAAATACTCAGATCAATTGCTGGCAGAATGTACACATTAATTTTTTTCCTATCAATTAAAACACTTAAAAAATAATTTATATGTCAATGGCAGAATCTATTATAAGATATGGATTAACCATATGGGGAAATACTACTATAACCAATCTGAAACAAGTCCAAGTTGTACAAAAAGCAATTGTAAAACTACTAGTCGTCCCTAATATTTTTAAACAGAGACATAATACACCGTTGCTGTTTCAGAGTGCCAAAATTTTACCTGTTAAGGCTATTCTATGGCAAAAAATCATAATTCAGTATACATTTACCCCGCAGCATAAAGAAAAATTAGAACATAAATACAGTACTAGATTCACGCGCAATGACGGGTTAATAGTTCCGAAATTTAATAATAAATACGGACAGAGAACGTTTGAATACAACATACCGAAGATATTTAATTTATCACCTGACACTATAAAGCAATGTAAGTCTATGAATAAGGTTAAATATATTTTGAAAAATTGGCTATCGGAAAAAAAATATTTACTTTAATATGCATGAAAAATTGTATGAAAAAATTGTTGATTCTGTAGATATAAGATGTAAATTATAACTTATAAAAATGTATATGTAACTAAACTTTAAGCACCTGTTCACAATCCAATTCAATTGGCCTAGCAAGACTTGTTTGTTGATATGTATTAACTATTTATTCAATAATAAAAATGCACTTTGAGGTGCAGTTTCAAATGCGGTTTGGTTCGTCATATTGAATCCACGCTGGAAAGAAACCACTATCGTAAACGGTGACCGTTCAGATGCAATAAAAATTAAATATATGGTTAAAAGAACACACATTACCGAGAAACCATTTAAGCGCTCACAATTGCAGTCGGGTGTGCTATGCTGCGACTCATATAGAATCCCACACTGGAGAGAAATCGTTTTCGTGTTTGGAATGTACTACGTGTAGAGTCAATATGTCTCACTAGTGTCTCAATTGAATATAACTCTCAGCGGTAGAACCTATTTTGAAAAGAACTTGTGATGAGCCTTGTTTATTTAAAATAGTTTGCATTTTCAGCTTATGGTGATCTGTTTTCATATGCATTTTGTATTTGTATATACATCAAATTTTATACTATTATTTATATTATTATTTATATTATTCAAACTTGGGTATCGCAGTGAACGGAATACGAAAAGCCTCGCAAAATAAATTAATTATATCTTGTCCGTCAAAAGAACATGCAGAGAAATTGACAGATGAAATCAATAAAACCCTTAAAAAAAACATGGTTGCAGAGGAATTAAAAAAGAAAAATCCAAAAATATTCATAAGAAATCTTCAAGTAGATTTAACTGAAGAGGACATAATTGAGGCAATAAAAACACAAAACGATGGAATAAAAGATATCATGAATAGCGATAGTAAAAACACGATTAAACTAATAAAAATGTTTAAACCAAAAAACCAAAATGGACTCACTAATTATATATTTGAAACCAGCGGAGCAGTAAGGTCATACCTCATGGAAAAGGAAAAAATTAACATTGGTTTTAGCAGAGTACGAGTGGAAGATGCCAGCCCCTTGACGCAATGCTACCATTGTCTCAAATTTGGTCACACTGCATTAAAATGTTTTAATAAGGACAAACGTGCGACGTGTTTACATTGCGCAAAAGATCACGAATGGAAGGAATGCCCTAACAAAAACACTGAAGAAAAATGTAGTAACTGTGCACATCAGAACACCTTATTCAAGATGACCCTAAATACCAATCACAAAGCTAATAATACTAATTGTTCTAACTACAAAAAGATGATGCATATCGCTCAAAGTCGTATAGACTATGATTAGGTATGTATTATAATTCTAAAAAACAATTACAATGCTAATCACAATTTTTTCATTTTTTAACTTCATATTATCACTTTCATTTATGCATCGTAATGTATATAATTTATTGAGACATAAATATTTCATATCCTTGCCGAAAATTTTTGCCATTTATGTTACAATGCATTATCCCATTACCACAGTGTTAAACGCTAGTATACTGAAATCTATGATTATATTGATGTTCGCGCACTCTTCGTGTATTCGTATGTGTAGAAAAAGTTCAATATGTAATTATTGGTGCCAATTAGTAAACCTACCTTGTTCTGTACAAAACTATAATCTAACCTGGAACATATCGGAAATACTTACTGCTATATTGTTATGTATCTATCGTATTTATATTTATAAATCCCAATACATGTTTATATATTATTGCTGCCAATTAAAATATTATTCTATATGGGTGACTTGAACTGTGATTTTGATACAGCAGAAATAGATTATGAACGCACGTCAATTTTCGAAAACTGGGCTACAAAAAAACATGTGTTAGGAAATAATAAAATAACTGCCCTCAACTTAAATATACGATCTTTATCTAAATATTGGGACACTTTACTATTAATTGTTTCTAGCTCTTTGAGAAACATCGACTTAATTTCGCTATGCGAAACGTCTATTAATGAAAATAATATAAATCTTTATAAATTACCGGGATTTAATTCGTACCATTTTTGTCGAACAAAAAGATCGAGTGGCGGTATTATTGTGTACGTGAAAGATCACCTTACATTTGAAAAAATAAATATTATGACTAATAATTTTGAATGCGTTTACGGAACCATTTCAGTAAACAAACATATTCGCTTACATCTTTTAGCAATATATAGACCGCCTAATACAAAAAAAAAATTATTTCTTGATGAGCTGGAGACAATATTGGGAAATATTGATATAAAAGAATCCGTATTGGTTCTAGGTGATACGAATATTAACTTATTAAATGTACACGAACCCATAACTATGCAATATGAAAACCTCATGTCTCATTTTGGAATGACCAGATGTATAAATGATGTGACTAGAGAAGCGATATTGACTAACTATGTAACGGCTTCATGTTTAGACCATATCTATGTAAGAGTGAAGGAGACGACCGAAATCAGTTCATGCGTATGCGATTCAATAATAGCTGACCACTACCTAACTGCAGCTAGTATTAACTTCTGTTACTATGATAAATGTACCGTCGACAAATCGCACCAAGAGTATTACACTGCACTATCGGACAAAAGGATTGATTTATTGATCGAAATCACCGATTGAAATGCAATGTTAAAATTGTCTGAACCAAACATTATTTATGCAGAATTAAAATCGATTTTTAAAAATATTTATGAAAAAAGTACCTTTACAAAATTAAAAACAAAAAAATTTCGAAATAACCAAAAAACTTGGATGAATGACAGTCTCGCTGAAAGTATTCTAATACGAGATGCCATGTGGAAAAAGTGGAAAAACACGCCTAATAATAAAAAATATGAAATCTCTTTCAAAAAATATAGAAATAAACTTAATAAACAAATATTAAACACAAAAAAGGCATACTATAATAACAAATTTAATCACTGTTTCAAGGACATTAAAAAAACATGGAATGAAATTAATACAATTTTGGGTAGGAAAAATAAATCTGGTTGCGATGAAGTCTTATCTAAATATTTCCTAAAGTCACAATCTTCTGATGCAGTGGCAGAAAATTTTGCTAACTTTTTTGATGAAGGAGTTAATAAGTTGTTACATGAATGTGATTTCCGAGCGTCTAATCACTTGCAAGAATCCCTACCGCATTCAATGTACTTACCTAGAGCTAATGCTAAGCAAATTGAATATATTATCGGAGGTATGAAAAATTCAAAGTCACCGGGCATAGATCTAATTCGTATGTTTGATTTAAAAAAACATGTCAAATTACTTAGCCCTGTTATTGCTCACTTTAGCAACAGAATAATCGATACCAGCCTCATCCCCGATGAATTAAAAAATAGCATTGTAAGACCTATTTTCAAAAATGGAGATCACTCCGAAATTAACAATTACAGGCCAATTTCTATTCTCACGGCACTAGAAAAAATTTTAGAAAAATATATTTCGATAAATTTAGATAAATATTTGAATAATTTGAATATTATAGATGAATGCCAGTACGGGTTCCAGAAAAAAAAAAGTTGTGATAAATTGCTGGAAAAATTTTCTGATTTTATAAATTCTCAACTTAATTCTAAAAAACATGTACTGGTGCTTTTTATTGACTACTCAAAAGCTTTTGACACTCTCAGCCATATACAATTAATTAAGGTTCTTGAAAACATTGGAATCCGGGGTAAACTCCTCTCATTCTTTAAAAAACTGCTTAACTAATAGAAAAATGAACGTAAAGATTTTAAATGATATGAGTAAAGGAAGACATATTAAATCAGGAGTACCGCAAGGATCAATTTTAGGTCCAAAATTGTACATTATATATGTTATTGTTATGTCAAAACTCTTTAAAAAGGCCTTTAGATTCATTTTTGCTGACGATACTGCACTTGTAGTATCCAATGAAAATCCTATCATAGCTATTCAACAATTGCAAAGTGACTTTAACGAGCTACTTAAATGGGCTCATGATGTTGGTTTAATTATTAATGTTAAAAAAAAAATGTATGTATGTAAAATCACCAAGCCTGGGAATATGGAATATACCCAAAATAATTGCTCATAATTCTGAATGTATTCATAGAAAAATTGAAAATATTTGCCACTGTGAAACAATTGACTTTACTTACGAATATACTTATCTGGGACTAATAGTAGACAATAAATTTAAATGGGATAAACAAGTGGCTAAAATCTGTAACCAGCTCCGATCTTTTGCAAGTAATTTTTATAAACTGAAATTTGTTTTGCCTCATTGTACTCTTAAAATAATTTATTTTTCTATGGTCGAATCCATACTCAGATATGGCATACGAACTTGGGGGCACTCAAGCAATATTTATATTAAATATATACAAAACTTACAAATTGCTATAATAAAAAAAATTGTACCACCGAATATCTACAGACAAAGAAGTAATCTAAAACTACTGTATGGTTCTGAGGGCCTACTTCCAATAAAGGGTCTTCTTTGGTACATTATTATAATGGATAATGAGGGAGATAGCAAATATAAAGAGCAACCGGTGCATAATCACACAACAAGATTCACTGAAAATAAGGGCCTCATTATTCCAAGAGTAACAAATAAGTATGGAAGCCGAACGCTTAAATATTTAATACCAGAGATTTTCAATAAATTTAATAATTATTTTAAACCTCAGAATAATGAGAGACCCTGCCCCAAAAACACTAAGCGTTGGCTAATAAGCGACGAATCAATGTATCTCTGAACATTATTATTAATGTATTCCTGAACATCTTAACGTACCTGCCTAAATAATTTGTATATAGGTAGGTACTTTGATATATATTATTTTGTGATATTGTTTTTTGTATAATTTTGTGTCATACATGTATTAAAAATTAAAAATGTTTATATATATATATATATATTATTTGTAGAACCTACAGACAAGCCGTCATGTGTGACAGCTTTGTGGGACTGCATATACCTGTATCTCTAAAAATTTATAATAAATAATAATTAAAAAAAAAAAAAATTAAAAAAAAAAAAAAATAAATAAAAAAATAAGTTCTGCAAGTATTTTCGTTGTTATTAATGTTACAGCTGTTTCGGCTTTCAAGGCCATTTTCAAACTGGTGTGTTGGGAACTCTTGATAAAGTAAAAGGTTCTTTACAATAATTGCGTGTATTTTCGTTACAATAAATAAGTCTGAATTTAGCTACACTGTTCATTACCCGAGGGTTGGTAATTCTCTCTTTCTAGAAGCTTGAAGTCTGACAATGATACCCCACAGGCAATTGCTACACTCTAGCGACATCTGTCGGACTCTGGAGTAAGCTTTCTGACTAGTGCCATCTATCGATTGAATACCCAACTTTTTACCATACATCACACTAACTGACCAATAGGATGCATGATCTAGACAACAAGTATGAGGATACTCAAAGATATTAGAAGAACGAGATGTGCTATGAGCAGTTCATACTGTGTGGAATTGTTTTGCCGAGTGTCGCCGGTTTTGTTCACCAATACTACTGCACACCTTCGCTTACGCTAAGGTATCCGCACTAATACATAGAACAGATTTCTGTGCGTACACGTCCCGATACCGTTCAAACTACCCTAATTAGGTAGTACTCCGCCTACGGTCCGGCGGCCAACATAGCATATCTCGTTCTTCTAATACCTTTGGGGGTACTATTAATATATTTACTGACTCCATTTATAGAAATAAGTGTAATCTATACCATTACTTTGTTTAATCTTCCATATTATAGTAGCGTTGATAATTAAGTTTTAGTTTTTTGTCTTATATAGGGTATTGTTCTAGTCTTCATAATATTTTATATTCATCAGCTTTAATTTTTTTGTTGTTAAATTTTCTATAGCTCTCTAGATATATTCTGTTTTAAAGTGCATGAAAATCCCGGCTGCGTAAAACCTAATAAAATGAGTGCATAAAAAATCGACGCTAATCGTGTTGGCCGGCCAATGTTGGCAGACAACGCGTTCAACGGCCAATATACGCCAAGTGATCCTGTACACTTTGGGCAAGCGCATTGGCCCAATGCGTTGATCCAATGTGAAAGCCAATATAAAATTATGATGAAATTCCAATAAAATGACCCAGGGCCAGCCATGAGTTAAATAGCGCCTTGCACTAATAAAAACGACAGGGGCTCTATATTAGGTGTTAGGTAGATTTATTGTTTTAGCTCCTTGGCGCATTGGTGGATTGCTTTAATTGCAGGCCGGCCCTGAAGTAATCTCCAATTTCTTATATTATAATTTGCAACTTGCACCTCGCCGTTGCCGCTTAAAGAACAATTTCTGCTACCTCTTTTAACAAAACTAAATTTTAAGGGAAATCTTTATAGTCTTTGGTTTAAATTTTTCCTCTATGGCAACACTAGATAAACCTGTCATGTGAAGTCCTCAGTTTTTACAATTTTATTGTAATCAAATGGTCCAGACGAAGCGGTAACTCGAATAATTAATCTAGCATTGATTCCCACAAGTAGACTGTCATAAGAAAACTTCACTACCCAGCATGTTACTACATTACAAGCGTTTGGTATTAACGTAATTAAAACCTGCTAGACCTCAAAGTAGTACGTAGAAAATTGGAGCTCCTCTTACTAACTAACATTATGCTGTCAATGAATATCCATATTCACATTGAATATCTGCGTAAAACTTCAAATTCCACGCAATTTGACGTTCATGGCAGTTAAATTGAGTAATATTCATTACAAGCGTTTGGTATTAACGTAATTAAAACCTGCTAGACCTCAAAGTAGTACGTAGAAAATTGGAGCTCCTCTTACTAACTAACATTATGCTGTCAATGAATATCCATATTCACATTGAATATCTGCGTAAAACTTCAAATTCCAAGCAAATTGACGTTCATGGCAGTTAAATTGAGTAATATTATATGAAAATTATGATTTTATTTTCCAGAATAATTTGCTAACATCAGATGAAATGGATCTTATGACCACGGATTTCGCTGTCATAAAGTCTGAACCGGAGACAATCCCTGAAAAAGGAAGTTCAACATCCCATTGTGATGCAATATTACAGTACGGGACTGTCAAACAAGAGACAGAAGACGCTACTGCGATCAAGAATCAAGCGGAGATTCTAGCGGCAGGGGAACAGGTGCAAGAATGTGGCGCGTACTCTGAAATAGATATTGATTATCCGGACATTAAAAAGGAATGTATCGTTCAACTGGAAAGGATCAACATAAGTCGAGGTAAACTATCAACTTATTCCGGTACCTTCGCGGTCTGACATGCAAAAGAATAAGTAAACGAACCGTCCTGATTACACATACAGTTTTCGGTAAAGGTTACAGAAGTGCTATGAACACATTTCGAGAAACGAGAGGTAGAGACTGCATTATTTATAAACTTAATTTAGGTTCACTTTTGAGTTCGTAACTAAAATCTTTTTTTCTTCTATTGGAAGTTATTCTCTTATTGGTACAGTAACAAAAGCCAATGACTGCCTGCTTAAATTAAAATCAGAGGTGGAAAATTGAAAATATATTGGTTTCACATTTTACAAATACTTCAAAAATGTTTTCGTTATTATCATTACTTCGCGTCTTTGTGTAAAAACTGATTCATCTGTGTTTCAAACCATCACAGAAGATGGTATACTTTTGAAATGTTATTTTTTTCTGCGAAACACCTTCTAATAATACAAAAAAATTGTTTTTCAGAGCGCTCTAGAAAGCAAAAGAAAAAAAAATCAGTAAGCACACAGCAAAAATCGTTTTCCTGCCCTACTTGTTCCTATAGGTGTATTAATAAAACTATTTTGACTACACATAAAAAAAACCACAGTGGAGAGAAACCATTATCGTGCTCGGAATGTACATACAGGTGCAGTCAGAAAAGCCACATGGTTCTTCACATTAGAACCCATACTGGAGAGAAACCATTCTCTTGCTCAGAATGTACACACAGGTGCAGTCGGAAATATGACATGGTAAAACATATTAGAACCCACACTGGAGAGAAACGATTTGTGTGCTCAGAATGTACATACGGGTGCAATTGGAAATACCAAATGGTTTTTCATATTAGAACTCACACTGGGGAGAAACCATTCTCGTGCTCGGAATGTACGTACAGGTGCAGTCGGAAATCTGAGATGGTTAAACATATTACAATCCACTTGCGAGATAAACCATTCTCGTGTTTGAAGTGCACTTACAGGTGTAGTAATAAAAAATATATGGTTCGTCATATTAGAACCCACACTGGAGAGAAACCATTCTCGTGCTCGGAATGTGCCTACAGGTGCAGTGATCGAAGCAATTTGGCTCGTCATATAATAACTCACACTGGAGAGAAAGCATTATTTTGCATTGAATGTACCTACAAGTGCAGTCGGAAAAGCCAGATGGTTCTACACAATAGAACCCATACTGGAGAGAAACCATTCTCTTGCTCGGAATGTACCTACAGAAGCAGTCGTAAAAGCCAATTGGTTTGTCACATTGCTACCCACACCGGAGAAAAACCATTATCGTGCACAAAATGTATTTATAAGTGCTATTATAAAAATGATTTGGTTCGACATGCAAGAACCCACACTGAAGAGAAACCATTATCGTGCTCGGAATGTGCCTACAGGTGCAGTGATCGAAGCAATTGGGCTCGTCATATGAGAACTCACACTGGAGAGAAACCATTCTTCTTCCCAGAACCCACACTGGAGAAAACAGGTGCCGTCAGAAAGGCTCTATGAATTGCCATAAGAGATCCCACACCGGAGATCACATATAGGTTCAGTGGCAAAATGTATTTGATTCGTCACGTTAGAACTCACCTTGGTGAGAACGCGTTATCGTGCTCAAGAATACCAAGACCCAAAAATTGGAATAACAGGAATTGTGTTAAATAATATAAAAATATGTACCAAAATAAAAAATACTTTTAGTAAAATAAATAATGTATCTGCAGGAGTTCCACAAGGTTCCATATTGGGACCTACACTACATATAATTTATGTAACTATAATGAAAAAACTTTTCTCTTTTGTCAAACATTCTGTATTCGCAGATGATACGGCATTGATCATATCACATAAAGATCTAAAAATTGCAATTGAACTCATGCAAATTGACTTTAATAAACTTTGTAAATGGGCACATGATGCAGGACTATTAATAAATGCTAAAAAAACCAAAGTTATGCATATAAGATCACCTAATGCCAGATTTCATTTTAATCCTAATATTATTTCTCATAATTTTAATTGCATCCATAAAAATATCCCGACTAATTGTAAATGTGAAAGCTTAGAATTAGTTACGGAATATGTCTATCTTGGTGTTACAGTAGATTGCTTTTTCAAATGGGACAAACATATTTTTTTAAAAAACTGCAAAAGACTCAGATCAATTGCTGGCAGAATGTACACATTAAATTTTTTCCAATCAATTGAAACACTTAAAATAATTTATATATCAATGGCAGAATCTATTATAAGATATGGATTAACCATATGGGGAAATACTACTATAACCAATCTGAAACAAGTCCAAGTTGTACAAAACGCAATTGTAAAATTACTAGTCGTCCCTAATATTTTTAAACAGAGACATAATACACCGTTGCTGTTTCAGAGGGCCAAAATTTTACCTGTTAAGGCTATTCTGTGGCAAAAAATCATAATTCAATATATATTTACCCCGCAGCATAAAGAAAAATTAGAACATATATACAGTACTAGGTTCACGCGCAATACAACATACCGAAGATATTTAATTTATTACCTGACACTATAAAGCAATGTAAGTCTATGAATAAGGTTAAATATATGGTGAAAAATTGGCTATCGGAAAAAAATATTTACTTTAATATGCATGAAAAATTGTATGAAAAAATTGTTGATTCTGTAGATATAAGATGTAAATTATAACTTATAAAAATGTATATGTAACTAAACTTTAAGCACCTGTTCACAAGCCAATTCAATTGGCCTAGCAAGACTTGGATTCGAGTCGCACATCGCACGGAACGTACACGTCTCTACATCGCGCCAAATTTTTTAAAATTACTACGCGTTTTAGAGCTTAAATATGAGTGATTCCTTGCTCCATGAATTAAGGAGCATTGTGCTTCAGCAAAGCAAAATGATTAATGAACTATTGACTCGTGTGAAATGCGTGGAGGCAATTTTGAATCGGCAAGTGTCAAACGTGAATTCTGTGAACAACGGCGAAGATACAAAACTACCTACAACACCTGAGTCTACCGTCCGCCACAGAGCGGGCGCTACAGCCAACGCCACGGCCCCCCCGCCGCACGCAGCCCCCCGCAATGCTCCCGCTGACCCGCCGACCGACGCAGTGACCAAAGAACGTATACGGACTAGAGCGGCTACCAAAATAATTCAAAGCCAACTCGCGGCTACCTCTGCAAGTGGCGCCCTCGCAAAGGAAACGGAATTATCGGAATTAGAATTGAATCTAGCTACAGAGCTCGAATCGGAATCAGCTCTTCCTAATAAAAAAGAATGGGTGGTTATCAAACGCAAAAAACGTCAACAGACAGCGAGGAACCTGATCGTCGGTAACTCTCAGATCACCTCCAATGTGAAAGTAGTTCCAAGGATCAAGAATATAATTATATCTAGGATTGAAAAGGATACTACAGTGGATCACATACGTGAGCATTTAGAGGTGAATAAAATTACGGGTTGTGAAATTCAAAAATTCGTCGCACACTCTCAGGAATACGCTGCATTCCGAATCGGAATAAAGGAGGAATTGTATGAAAAGCTCCTGCAGGAAGACCTGTGGCCACGAGGAGTGCCGGTACGACACTACAGGTACTTTAAACCGCGAGAAACTACTGCGACGCCGCAAACTGCATCTCACCAAGATAAAGAACCGAGCGCCCGGAAGTGACTAGATGGCGATGATGATGTCACTCATTCGTCTCTCTACTACCAGAATGCCCGTGGACTCAGGTCGAAATCGCAGGACTTCCTAATGAGCGTGCTAGGGCAAGAGACCGACATCATTGTAATTACAGAAACCTGGCTGAACAGTAGTGTATATAATGCACAGCTGTTTGATGAGCGCTATGAAATACACAGAAGAGACCGTCACACAGGACAGACAAGAGGAGGAGGAGTACTGGTCGCCTTGCGGCGGAATAACGATGGACCTCGTGCCGAGAGACTTCAACATCTCGAGACTGACGGAGAAAATATGTGGCTGAAAATTAATTTAAATGGATTGAAAATATACACATGTATTGTTTACATTCCACCGGCATCACCTGTTGAAAGGTATACTAGCCTATTTGAAAATATTATCTCAAATCACAAATTACTAAATAACAAAAAAATACTGCTAATAGGTGATTTTAATTTCTACTCGTGTTTAAATTTCAAAAACACTACTTCTGAATTTTCGTATGTATTGGATTTGTTTCAAATGTCAAACAAAAACTTTGTATTAAATTCGAAAGGACGTTCATTAGACTTAATTGTGAGTAACTTTGATTTGAATGTGTGCAAGTCTATTTCTTCGCTAGTTAGCGAAGATCCTTACCATCCATCACTGGACGTAGAGTTTCTTTATATGAAAAAAAAATGTAAAAATGAACCAGTTAATGATAATAATAAATTTATGAGTAAAATGCGCGGGTGGAAATTCGAAAATGGCAATTTTAAACAGATTTATAATCACTTACAATCGCACGATTGGCAACTTTTGATGAATTTTGATAACGTTAATTTAGCCGTAGACTATTTCTATTCTACTATTTATAATTACTTCGATATGTGCTTCAAAAGGAAACGCATTCCGAAGAATGAAAGAAAGTATCCTCAATGGTTTTCCAATGAAATTATTAGTGATATAAAGCGAAAGTTCAGACATTTTAGAAAATGGAAGAAAACTGGACTAGTAAGAGAACGTGAAATGTTTTGTTGTCTTAGAGCTAAAGTTAAACGCAGTATGCAATTGGCCCATAAAAATTACATTAATATCATTGAAAAAAACATCAAATCTGATCCCAAGTCGTTCTGGAAATATGTCTCATCCAAAAGAAGTGATGGTGGGTTTGTCGACCATGTCACTTGGAATGGACAATCACACTCGGGAATTGATATTCCCGAAGCATTTGCGGACTATTTTAAATCGGTTTACAGTCAGCAAGTTACGGATTTAAGTTCATTTAAACCGGGGAATTATACAACATCAGCAGCGCAGAATGTTGATATTCCTAACATCACAAAATCTGATATGTTAGCTGCAGTTAAAAAACTCAAAGCGAAAACGTCATTTGGACCTGATTTTATTCCGTCATTTTTATTAAAGGGTTGTATAGAGCCTTTATTAATACCCCTACTTTACATTTTTAATTTTTCACTTAGCACGGGAACATTTCCTAATTTATGGAAGATCTCTAAAGTTACACCACTGTATAAGGATGGGGATAAATATTTGGTCTCTAACTACAGACCAGTAGCGATCCTCTCCTCTCCGGCAAAATTGTTCGAACTAATAATTCATAAATATATCTACGCCCAAGTAGAACCTTATTTAATAGACGAACAACATGGTTTTAGATCTGGCAGATCGACTGTGTCAAATCTGATGGTCTTTACGGAATATGTATCTCAAGCTCTTGACGGTAACAACCAAGTTGACGTCTCATACAACGACTTCGCAAAGGCTTTTGATACCGTAGACCCGCTGATACTCTTAAATAAATTAGACCGTTTTGGATTCTCGGTAAAAATTTTAAATTTATTTGTAAGCTATTTATCAAGTAGACAGCAATACGTAACGTATGGTATTTCTAACTCGTCGTACTTTCCCACAAACTCTGGGGTTCCTCAAGGGTCTAATCTTGGTCCTTTACTTTTTTCCCTTTTTATTAATGACATTCATCATGCTATAAAGTTTGCGAAATTTTTGTTATTTGCAGATGACTTGAAGCTATTTTTAAGAATCCGGACCTTAGAAAACTGCGCACAGCTCCAGAGAGACATAAATGCTATCGTGGTATGGAGTGAAATTAACAAATTAGGTTTTAATTTTAAGAAATGCGCCATAATGTGCTATACTAGAGCAAACACTGTGATTTATTATAACTATAGGATGTCCCAATGTTCTCTTAAACATATTTCTGAACCGAAAGATTTGGGAATAACCTTTGACCCACACTTAACATTTCACGTTCATATTGAAACGATATGCAGCAGGGCTTTGAGAATGCTTGGATTTGTGCTATGTAACTCCAGGCATTTCTGCAGCTCTACCGTGGTTCGCTTGCTATATTTTAGCCTAGTACGTAGTATTTTGGAAAGTGGCTCAATAATATGGGGACCAGGGGATGCAACGTACACTTCTATGGTAGAGAAAGTACAAAAGAAGTTTCTACGTTATCTTTATCTTAGAGACTTCGGGTACTATCCCTATTTATACCCATCAGCCTTCCTTTCCGGAATGCTAGGTATCGATAGTCTTGTCAACAGGCGGAAAGCTGCGTTGCTGATGATGGCCTATAACTTGTTGAACGGTCACATCAACAATCCAGAAATTTTGAATAAAATTTTATTTTACGTCCCTGATAACTTCGCAAGAGCGCGTAGACACAAACCATTCATTCTTCCGAGATGTAGGACTAACTTACCATCAGCAATGCCTCTCGGAAGAATGATAGGCCTTCTTAACTCACTAGCCTCTGACATCGACATTTTCCACCTGCGCATCACTAAATTTAAATTGCTAATTAGGCAATTATGATTGTATAATGTATCTTTGTTAATGGATATTTTTATTCTGTAAATATACATGTAAAATATAAATAAATAAATAAAAATAAATATGTATTAACTATTTATTCAATAATAAAAAAATGCACTTTGAGGTGCAGTTTCAAATGCTGTTTGGTTCGTCATATTGAATCTACGCTGGAAAGAAAACACTATCGTAAACGGTTACTGTTCAGATGCAATAAAAATTAAATATATGGTTAAAAGAACACACATTACCGAGAAACCATTTAAGCTCTCACAATTGCAGTCGGGTGTGCTATGCTGCCACTCATATAGAATCCCACACTGGAGAGAAATCGTTTTCGTGTTTGGAATGTACTACGTGTGGAGTCAATATGTCTCACTAGTGTCTCAGCGGTAGAACCCATTTTGAAAAGAACTTGTGATAAGCCTTGTCTATTTAAAATAGTTTGCATTTTTAGCTTATGGTGATCTGTTTTCATATGCACTTTGTATTTGTATATACATCAAATTTTATAATATTATTTATAAGTTCTGCAAGTATTTTGGTTGTTATTAATGTCATAGCTGTTTCGGCTTTCAAGGCCATTTTCAAACTGTCAACTAAAACAGCTGTAACAATAATAAAAACCTAAATATTTGCAGAACTCAATAATGAAAGTATTAAATTTTGATAGTTATTAATTTTTTTAAATAAAATGGTGTTCTACGAGTGAAACACACAAAAAACTAATAATAATCCTATTTTCAAGTGTGGCTATTTTTTTTTGTAAAATGGCTTTGATATTATTCTTTCGAGTTATTGTGTTTTTCATTTTATTTAAATTTTATTGCTAAAAAAATTTGAACACCTAAATAGAATTAGTGGTCGATAGATGTATTATACTGTAAGTCCTTACGAGTCACGACTTTTTTCTTCCAATCTTAAGTCGATTCTTTCAGGGCATCGAAGCCAGTGAAGGTCATCCCTCAGAAGTGGGGTTATACAACAATTCTTAGATTCACCAAAAATCATTCTCACTTTTTCATTCTTCACAGGTTTTGAAATTGGCGATTCCAGACAGACTATTGTATAGAAATTTTATTTCTGTAGAAGGGATTATACCTGTATCCTGAGTATGGATTGGACTGGAGTCAAGGAGAGCTGCCTTCCAGGGGAAGCTATCAAAAAAATACTGTCTTTGTCGGATTGACTTTTAATTTATTGACAGACGTCCAACTTGAGACGAAGCTAATCACCTAGTTTTTAAGGACGTATTTTTCATGCGGCCAACAAAACTTGAAAATCAAACGAACAACTCGCTGTCCTACTTCTTGTATGTTCAATAGACCTTTTTTGCAAAACTGAGTTATGAATGCCAATATGTTCATTAGCCTATTGCGCATTAATGAAGGTCAAATAAACATATTTTTTGGTTTTTTAGTGAAATTTTCAGTATTTTTCGTGTGCCAATATCCACTCAGGGAATAATGTGTTAGTTCTTATTTGTTCAAACTCCCGGATATTGAACATTCAAGCACTCAACGTCATGAATTTAATATTTTTAAAAGCGTTCATAGATGTTTGTTCACCATCCTGCTGAACTTTGAGGTCTTGAATTTTCAATCTCCACTTTCAACCAATCAGGAGTCGGCTAGTTAAGATGAGCGGCCATGTTGTTTTCTAACAACTAAATTGTTCCACTAAAAATACGTTTAATTGCGTATATATACTGATATTGAACTGAAAAATGACTTCACCGACTCCAGAATCAATAAACCTTAGACCAGTAGCTCAAATAGAAAGGTAAGTCTTAAAATAATGTCATTTATAGGTTTTTTCACCATATTTTACATGTACTTCTTGAATTTGCTGGGCAAATATACAGGTGCTTCATTTATTATTTATTTATTCAATTATTTATTTACACCCTTAGGGATTTTACCTAAAATGAGTCTTAATAAATTATATTAGTGGATTAAAACTAATTTTTATTCAAGAAATACAACAAAAGAGCCAGGACATGGAAATGTGCAAGAAGTCGACTGTCCTCATAGTCTAATTGAAATCATCTGCGACATATATTAAGTCCGTTATCACTGCTGAGATCGCTGATGAAAACGAAGTCCAAATCTTTCAATTTTGAATTCATTCAATTAAAAGTTTCCGATTTTTTGTTTTTTAGTCACATAAAATACAATAAATAAATTCTTATGTAGGAACTACAATAAAACCAACTAGGTAGACAATGAAATAGAATTTTAACATTATATATTTTATTAGATTAGATTTCAATCTATTTATTATATACTAAAAAATACAATGACAGAATAGTGAATCTTTGACTGTACAACTGGGAAGGATAATCAAATTGATTGGCTTAGTTCATATCAAGAAGATAATGTAACACAAATACGTACAAACAATAAATTCAATCATTGGAGAAATTTCTTTTAAATGAAACGAAATTCCATAACAGTATGAAATTACAAAACATGTTTTCAATATAATAAGTAAAGTATTAATTTTATGATGTGCAATAATATATCCGTAAGAATTATTATTTTAACTGATTTAAGACGTGTTTGTAGAACATTTAGTGGTTTGTGAAATGTGGTGGGTGATTTTGATTACATATTTTACTAATGTTTTTAACAACATGTGAAAACGGTGGAACATAAAGCCTGTGACAGACCACGCTATGTGTTCGTATCTTGGCCTACTTCAGCATATCGCTCGACATATATTCCCATTGGTAGTGTATAGAGAGCGATTTGCTGAAATATACTAAGCAATGATGCATATAGCGTAATGTTTCGCCTACGTTATGACACAAGCGTCGTTAAAAAGGAGACACTGTATTATCCTTCTCATCTGCAAATCTGCTAACATGTGAATTCTATTGGCGGGTTGACGCCAAGGTCCTTTGATGAGTGTGCCTTTGATTCCATGTGCCGGCTAGGAATACAAGACAAAATAAAACATCCTTCTGCAATACATACACAACCCACTAACTATACAAACATCAGACAAACTAACTGTTGTATCTCTGCCTTTACTTGCAATTTTAGTGTGTTGGGAACTCTTGATAAAGTAAAAGGTTCTTTACAATAATTGCTTGTATTTACATAACAATAAATAAGTCTGAATTTAGCTACACTGTTCATTTTTTTTTTTTTTATAGTGAATACCTCACAAGAGTCCCAACTGCTCCCGTCTGGAGCCAGTGAGACTATGGCATCCCCAATTGAGGGATGTTGTGAGGCTGAAGGTAAGTGGGGAAGGGAAAGAGGAAGGTGGGGAAGTACCTGGCTATTCAGATCTAGTCACTAAACACGGCTAAAGCCGTGATTGATTTTTTGTTATCCGAGGGTTGGTAATTATCTGTTTCTAGAAGCTTGAAGTCTGACAATGATACCCCACAGGCAATTGCTACACTCTAGCGACATCTGTCGGACTCTGGAGTAAGCTTTCTGACTAGTGCCATCTATCGCTTGAATACCCAACTTTTTATCATAAATCACACTAACTGACCAATAGGATGCATGATCTAGACAACAAGTATAGGGGTACTATTGATATATTTACTGACTCCATTTATAGAACTAAGCGTAATCTATACCATTACTTTGTTTAATCTTCCATATTAGAATAGCGTTGATAATTTAGTTTTAGTTTTTTTGTCTTATATAGGGTATTGTTCTAGTCTTCATAATATTTTATATTCATCAGCTTTAATTTTTTTGTTGTTAAATTTTCTATAGCTCTCTAGATATATTCTGTTTTAAAGTGCATGTAAATCCCGGCTGCGTAAAACCTAATAAAATGAGTGCATAAAAAATCGACACTAATCGTGTTGGCCGGCCAATGTTGGCAGACAACGCGTTCAACGGCCAATATACGCCAAGTAATTCTGTACACTTTGGGCAAGCGCATTGGCCCAATGCATTGATCCAATGTGAAAGCCAATATAACATTATCATGAAATTCCAATAAAATGACCCAGGGCCGGCCATGAGTTAAATAGCGTCTTGCACTAATAAAAACATCAAGGGCGCTGAATAAGGCGTAAGGTAGATTTCGTGCCTTAGCTCCTTGGCGCATTAGTGGATTGCTCCAATTGCCAGTGTTGCCAACTCGAATTTTAAAGCAGAGCTAGGCGAAACCCAAAAAGGAGCTAAAATTTTGAAAGTGACATATAGCATGGGGGGGGGGTTGTTAGAGAATTTCAGAGAAGAAAAATTCGGGGGCGGACTGCAGAATTTTTGACAAAAAAAATTTACCTTTTGTCCTTCTTGTTGGCTGCTTTTGAACAACTCATAACAAACACTCAACAATACACTTGTTTGTTTTTATAATTTTCAAAACACAATTATTTTTGATAATATCGAAGTCTTTAGGATATTTTTATTGTTTTTTTTTAATATTTTTTTTTTGTTAGGCAGCGACTAGTCCTCTAAAAAATCTAAGCACTCATCCGGTTCCAGTTCCTGTACCATCGCACTGCTAGGACCTTCATCAGGATTTTTTTCATATACAGCCATTGTTCCAATTTTTTAACTTCTGGGGGAAGTTCATAATCCTCGCAACATTTGTTGTGTCGCCTGAGCCCCGGTCGAATTGTTAAAATCGAATTAACCATGTCATTGCCAAGTCTATTTCTAGTTTTATTTTTGACTATAAATATTTAACTGGCTAAAAACTCGTTCCACTTCTCCGTTTGACCACGGCAGAGCAAGTACCGAAACTGCGAAAGAGCTGATTTCGTGGAAAGGATTTTCATCGATACTTTAGAACCTCAGCCCAAAACTTGACTGTGCTTGATGTGCTTCTACAGGGTATAAGAGAGATCTTGAACCATTGGACTTCGGCTTTTGCAATGATGTCTGCAGAAATGCCCATTCCGTTCATCAGAGGTGCGATGCTTTCTTTCAGCTGTTTTAAAGTGTTCGAAACTGACAACTGATCTATTTTCCGTAAAACTTCATAATTTTCCGGTAGTCTTTGCTTGAGTTGCTTATCAGTGAAACAACGAACTGAGTGCACCTGCTTCTGAATTCTCTCTCGTTTTCTTCAGAGAACCTTCCTGTTTCTTTTATTCCTCTCACTTTATATTTTACCAAGTAACTACAGGACTCGGTCGCTCCGAAGTGTGCGTGTAAACGGCGCTATTTTTAGTAACTGTTTACTTGTGCAGGAGTTCGGGGAATCTCTTTTTTTGGGAAGTCCTCGTTATTTTGGAATATTATTGCAAATATAATTTTTTTTTAAATATTATTTCACGTGAATAAGAGCTGAAAAATCTGAAAAACGAGCTAAGAAGCTAAATGACTTTTTTTGGAGCTGACGACGTCGATTTAGAGCCAGATCTAGCTCTAAAGGAGCTGAATTGGCAACACTGCCAATTGCCGGCCGGCCCTGAAGTAATCTCCCAATTTTTAATATTGTAATTTGCACTTTTCACCTCGGTGTTGCCGCTTAAAGAACAATTTCTGCCCCCTCTTTTAACAAAACTAAATTTTCAGGAAAATCTATATAGTCTTTAGTTTAAATTTTCCCTCTATGGCAACACTAAACAAAGCTGTCATGTGAAGTCCTCAGGTTTTACAATTTTATTGTGATCAAATCGTCCAAACGAAGCGGTAACTCAAATAATTAATCTAGCATTGATTCCCACAAGTAGACTGTCATAAGACAACATTACTTACTAGCATGTTACTACATTACAAGCGTTTGGTATTAACGTAATTAAAACCTGCTAGACCTCAAAGTAGTACGTAGAAAATTGGAGCTCCTCTTACTAACTAACATTATGCTGTCAATGAATATCCATATTCACATTGAATATCTGCGTAAAACTTTAAATTCCACGCAATTTGACGTTCATGGCAGTTAAATTGAGTAATATTATATGAAAATTATGATTTTATTTTCCAGAATAATTTGCTAACATCAGATGAAATGGATCTTATGACCACGGATTTCGTTGTCATAAAGTCTGAACCGGAGACAATCCCTGAAAAGGGAAGTTCAACATGCCATTGTGATGCAATATTACAGTACGGGAATGTCAAACAAGAGACAGAAGACGCTACTGCGATCAAGAATCAAGCGGAGATTCTAGCGGCAGGGGAACAGGTGCAAGAATGTGGCGCGTACTCTGAAATAGATATTGATTATCCGGACATTAAAAAGGAATGTATCGTTCAACTGGAAAGGATCAACATAAGTCGAGGTAAACTATCAACTTATTCCGGCACCTTCGCGGTCTGACATGCAAAAGAATAAGTAAACGAACCGTCCTGATTACACATACAGTTTTCGGTAAAGGTTACAGAAGTGCTATGAATAAACACATTACGATAAACGAGAGGTAGAGACTGCATTATTTATAAACTTAATTTAGGTTCACTTTTACTTTTACTTTTGTTAACTAAAATCTTTTTTTCTTCTATTGAAAGTTGTTATCTTATTGGTACGGTAACAAAAGCCAATGACTGCCTGCTTAAATTAAAATCAGAGGTGGAAAATTGTAAACTAATTGGTTTCACATTTTACAAATACTTGACTAAAAATATTTTCGTTATTATCATTTCTTCGCGTCTTTGTGTAAAAACTGATTCATCTGTGTTTCAAACCTTCACGGATGATGGTATCCTTTTGAAGTATTATTTATTTTCTGACACCTTCTAATAATACTAAAAAATTGTTTTTCAGAGTGCTCTAGAAAGCAAAAAACAAAAAAATCAGTAAGCACAGAGCATAAATCGTTTTCCTGCCCTACTTGTTCCTATAGGTGTAGTAATAAAACTATTTTGACTACACATAAAAAAACCCACACTGGAGAGAAACCATTCTCGTGCTCGGAATGTACATACAGGTGCATACGGAAATTCGATATGTGTATTCATATGAGAACCCACTCTGAAGAGAAACCATTTACGTGCTCGGAATGTACATACAGGTGCAGTCGGAAACGCCACATGGTTCTTCACATTAGAACCCATACTGGAGAGAAACCATTCTCTTGCTCAGAATGTACATACAGGTGCATACGCAAATTCGATATGGCTATCCATATTAGAACTCACAATGGGGAGAAACCATTCTCGTGCTCGGAATGTACATACAGGTGCCCACGCAAATATGACCTGGTTAATCATATTAGAACCCACACTGGAGAGAAACCATTCTCGTGTTCGAAATGTACATACAGTAGCAGTCGGAAATATGACATGCTTCGTCATACTAGAACCCACACTGGAGAGAAACCATTATCGTGTTCGAAATGCACTTACAGTTGTTGTAACAAAAGCGATTTTTTTCGTCATATTACAACTCACACTGGAGAGAAACCATTCTAGTGCCTAGAATGTATTTTGTATGGTTATTACCACCCACGTTTTATTCATATTCGAATGTGGTACAAACGCGCCCCTTTCAAGTTTCCACGTCTGATAGGTACGAGAACACATTTTTTTAAATATGTTTCAGTAAAGCGATAAAAATCCCCAAATATTCTTTTAATGCTGGATAGAGCTTCAAAATTCTTTCTACGCATGGAAACAGGCTAAGCCACCTTGTTTTACTGTACCTTAGCAAAGGCTGATAATTGATTTCGACATAATTGCAAAACTCTTTTAGTGCCTCTGTTCTCATTCTATACACAGAAAAATGATTAAATATTTTCAATATTATTGACTCAATATCCAGTTTCATCAAATAGACACCGTTGCGAAGGCTGTTATGCATAATATGTGCAGGGCAGCCAACTCCTATATGGTTTTCTTTCTCTAAGCTTTCTTTTAGGCGCGTATATACGTTTTCACCTGGGTTTCGGTTAACATCCCCAAAATTTACATTCGCGTTATCTCCAATAAATACCATACACTTAGAGATTAATTGGTGAGCATTGAGTCTTTCGTAATTAAGATTCGCAATCGAAAGCGAAGTTTCGTTCGGCAAAGTTTGTAAATCAAGAATTTTCGTTTCGATTCCATTTCCAGTCCAGTTAAGATATTGAATCAATATAGGAAACAGTTTATCTGCACCATTTTTGCTGAACAGACTGTGGCAACAGAAAGACAAGATACGGTTCTCAAAGTTTAGATGATTGTCGTAATCGTATGTTGAGCAACAACTTGATTTACTATAGCTACCGTCTTAGTTTTTCCGCATTTAAAAATTTTTGCAAGCCAATAACCAATTGTTTCAAACAAATATCTAATTGCATTAACAAACACCGCGCTGCACAGGCTGCGTGACCACGCACCCTGACGCACCGCACCGGGCTGGTGCGTGGTCTGCCAGTCTCGCCCGATGTTTAGCAAAAAGGAGGACTTACAGTAAGTAAGGGAGGACGGGAGGACAAAACATGGAAAAGGAGGACATGTCCTTCTTTTGGATACCATCTGGCAACCCTAGGTGTACCGGACAGCAGGTTGATGTACCTAAATAATGATTGAAAAAATTAAGGAAATTAATATTTTCTGTAATCACACATTTTACGACGCCGAAACCTTAATGAAGCTTATCCCTGGACACGTATCGTGTGTCAAATAGGATTTAACCGTAGTAATTACATTTATGTTATTTTTTTGTCACTTAATGCTCTCATGCATCCTGTTGAAAGATAAAAATAATTGCTGCATATTAACACGCGTAGAAAATGTTGAATTTTAACCACTTAACCAAATGTTGAATGGCGTCGGCGGGTTGGCCCTAAGGTCTTTTGATGTGTGCACGAAAAAGGGACAATTATTTTATTTTATTTCTTGTTTATGATCTAGTTACATAAAAACACACTCACTCCGAAATCTTCGAAAGTAATCGGTGAAGAACTTTTGGAGATTTAAGATTTAGAACAAATGAACATTTAAATTTTTATTTATTTAGAAGAAGATAAGATGTGTTCTTTTAAATAAAGAAAGTGAAATTTTTAAAATTCTTTTAACTTAAAATAAATAAACAAAACTCAACACAATGATAATTTATTCAACACACCTTAAAAAGTTGTCCGGTCACTATCAGTGTCTCGGCTCCATCAGGACTGCTTCAATTGCGCCCACAGGCTGGCCCTAATATGATATAAAAATTTTAAATATTGTATTTTGAACCTTGAAACATCTCAGCTGCATTTGAAGCGATTCCAGAGCCCTATAATATCCTATAATATCCAAACAAATTTTTCAGGGAAATCTGTTTCTTCTTAAGTTTTATTTTTCCTCTATGGCAACACTAACACCTATCTGTCATGTGTCGTGTCATCAATTATTACAATTGGTGTTGTAATCGTCCAGAATATCCAAACAAATTTTTCAGGGAAATCTGTTTCTTCTTAAGTTTTATTTTTCCTCTATGGCAACACTAACACCTATCTGTCATGTGTCGTGTCATCAATTATTACAATTGGTGTTGTAATCGTCCAGACGAAGTGGTAAGTCAAATAAAGAATGCCTAGCGAGCATTTAGTTCATCACATTCAGAAAGCTGAATTGGTTATCATGACCTCGCATTTCGTTGGCATGAAGTCTGAACCGGAGTCAATCCTCGAAGAAGGAAGTTCAAAATCCCATTGTGATGCAATATTGCAGTGCGGGATTGTCAAACAAGAGATAGAAGACGCTACTGCGATCAAATGTAAACCGGAGACTCTATCGGCAGAAGAAATTTCGCAAGAATGTGGCGTTTACTCTGAAATAGATATTGACTATCCGGACATTAAAAAGGAATGTTTCGTTCATCTGGAAAGTATTAACATAAGTCGAGGTGAGCTATCTGCTATCTATGTAATATTATGCTGGTATAATGTATAATATGGAGCTCGTGGGATTGCACCACCCTCCCCGAGATCTGGAATAAACAAGAAAAAAATGTATATATAAAACTGTTTTATGGAAACTGTGAAAAAAAAGTACTTAAGGTTATCTAGGCAATTGTTACCCAACAGTATGATACTAAAACGTTTTTTTTTTCAATTAAAAATTAACTTGTGGCCATTCATTGAAAGAACTTCTACAGTCCCACCTTATCTGTTGAGAGTTTTTTTAAGTGCGCGTGTTTAGATCCACATTTCAAAATTTTTTATTTAGATTCTTCCATTTTGATTATTGGCAAGGTGTCCTGGTCTGCCTTGCAAAGGAATAAGAAAACATAACAACTAACCGCCCTGATTCCACATACGGTTTTAGGTAATGGTAACAGTGCATTATTTATAAACTAAATCTGTATATTTTTATCTTGTCGTTTTTTTCCGTGACTTTTGTTATAACTTTTGTTTTTGTGTTTAATTCGTAGAAATCCATTTTTTTTAATAAAATTAAAATCAAATTTACAAGTATAATTATTTAATTCTGCAGGTAGTTTTTAGTCTATGTTATTGTTAAAACTGTTTCGGCGTTCAAGGACAGTTTGAAAATGGCGTTGAAAGCCGAAACAGATATTACTTTAACAAAAACCAAAAACTACTTGCAGAACTTAATAATTATATTATAGACGTAAGATATTTATTAAAATAATAAAATTTATTAAATTATATATTTAAGATATTTATTTAAATTATAATATATTTTTTTAATTAGTCCGTGACGGTTACCTTCGTAGTTTCAGGCGGGTTGTTCAAAATTACGTTTCTCTACCTCTCCTTAATTTCGTTCATTTCTCGGATTACCTCACATATTAACATTGTTTTAATGGAATCTTGTTTTAATGTGCTGGTCAAAGACGTGTATTTAATGATTCTGTATTTAGTCTGTTGACAAAGTTACACTAAATACAAAACTTTATTTTGCTATGTTTTAGGAGCACTGTTTGTATGTTAATAGTATATGAATGAATCAGTGTTCAGATTAACTGTTAGGAGATTTTATTATTTAGACTAGAGACGATTTTATGACATTTGTATTGTGAAAGAGAATTGTTGTATATACATGTGTAGATGGAAAAACTTTATGGTTTTCCATATTAGAATCCACCCTGGAGAGAAACTATTCGGATGCCCAAAATGTACGTATGAGTGCAATCGAAAGAATGGCACGGTTCATTTAATTAGAACCCACACCAAAGAGAAACCTTTCTTATGTTCATAATGCAATTTCAGGACCAGTACCAAAAGCATCATAGTTCGTCATATTAGAACCCCAGACTGGAGAGAAACCGTTCTCGTGTTCATAATGCGCCAAAAAATGTCGTCTGAAAGATGATTTTCTTAATCAAATAAGTACCCACATTGAATAGTAACCACTATCGTTCGCGGAAAGCGAATAGATTATAATCTGAAATAGCTAATGCATGTTAAAGCCCAAACTGGGGAAGAACCACTATCATGCTCGGTGCACGTTCAGGTGCAACCAAAAATATATATACGATTATTAGAACCCACATTATAGAAACTCCATTTTGTTTCCCAAATACGCTAAATAAAAAACATTTTGTTGAATAAACTCTGTTGTTTCTTATGTTTAATCCCACTTCAGTAAGAAACCATTTTCGTAATGAGAATATATTACATGTACTGTCAAAATTCTCACTGGTATCTTATATTAATATGAACATAATGCTTAGCGTTTGAACCCATTTTGATACGTCTACAGTTAGATCTATATCTGTTATTTTTTCATTACATTCTTAACACAAAACTGGTTTTAATTGAAGAGTGAATTCTTGCGCAAGTTTCCCAAATTTAATTTAAGCTACATCCAGATTACGAAAATGGTCTCCTTCGGTTTTCGCAGCACTAAAATAATACTGCACTTAAAACACGAGAATGGTTTCATGAATCCATAATTATAAGCGAGTCCCAGTTTAATTAGCGTTACACTCTTGATTTATTTTTAATAAAATCATCATAAAATAAAATGTAAAACGGATGTTGGAATGCCTTTATATTTGTGATCCCCACTCCCTTGTGCATCAAAATATCAAGGTATAGCGACTAAACGCTTACCAATAACACCATCCCTGAAAAGTGAGTTTAGTTGTGCCATAAATATAGGGTTTTCCAATAAGAGATGTTATTTTGAATAGCCCGCTATTTTGGTAGATGTTACTTTTGAAGCTGTCATTTTTTAACATTTGACAAGTAGAAACTACGCCATTAATAAAAATGGAACGATACACGCTTCAACAACGCATTGAAATTATCATAATGAAATTGTCAACGCATTAAAGTTATCGAGAGATGATTAATGATTTTTTATGGCCGAAATTGGATGGTATTGATCTGGACAACGTTTGATTTCAACAAGAAGACGCTACGTGCCACACGAGCAACGAAACCATTGATCTTTTGCGGGAAAAGTTTCCGGACCGTGTTATCTCTCGAAGAGGTGATCACAATTGGCCAACGAGATCTTGTGATTTAACACCTTGCGACTTCTTCCTTTTGGGCCACGTGAAAGAGAAGGTCTACGTCAACAATTTGACAATAATTTGAACTTGGCCAACTTTAAACGGAGTATGTGCCAACTATTTTTACCTAATTTGTAAACTATTGTTATATTTTCTTATTATCATTATGGTTGATTTTGTGGATTTTGGCAGATTTTATATTTTTCGTCTCACTTACTCTATCCATACCTATATTTTTAAAATTCTTATATTTTATGTAACATATTTTGTCAACTCTGATATTTTTTTTATGTAACCTGTATTTTGTAAACACTGATTTTTTTTTAATTTTTTTATATGTAATCTGTATAACTAAAAAATAAAGATGTACATTATTATAGGTAAAAGCCCTATGGGCGTTTAAGTGAATAAATAAAATAAAATAAAAAATAAATAAATAAATAACAGCCCAGCGTCGATTCAAGACCTCAAAGATGGAATTCGTGAGGCTATCGAGGACATAAGGCAGCCACTTTGCGATTTGGTTATGGAAAATTTCATGAAAAGGATATGGTCCTGTAGGCGTGGTCGTGGTGGTCATTTGACTGATGTTATTTTTCACTATTAACGGCATACCTTCCTTTTTATAATGAAATAAACATTCGATCATTTATATTAAAAATGGCATTTTTCTTTTAATATCAAAATAATATCTCTTATTGGAAAACCCTGTATTTTAGAATCTTATTATCTCAACAGCATCTCCCAAAATGTTTCAGTAAATTTGCCTAAACTACCTACTTACTTTCTGATGTCTCTAATGTAATGTAATATTTTTTTAGGCCTATCAAGAAAAAGAAAATTATCGATGCCAAACGATGTCCGCAGAAACTTCATGGAGTTGGCGGAAGCGCAAAAAAAAACTGTAGATTTGTCTACAGATTTAGACCTCGAGCACAAAAAAATTCTTCACGAACAGGAATACAGGCATCGTGAAGCTATTTTAGAATTGAAAATTAAACACATGAAACATGAATACAGGCATCGTGAAGCTATTTTTGAGTTGAAAATTAAACACATGAAACATATACACGAGTTAGAAGTTAAACAATTCAAAGAGGAAAGCCGAAAGGAGAATAATTTATGATTATTTGTAATTTTTTTAAGTTAATTAATACATTATTTTATACAACAAAATTACAATGAATGAGCAAAATAACTGTTGAAAAGATTCTGTATGTCATTATTACCGTGTCCTTCATTTTCAGGAAAATGTCCTCCGTCAATTTCTTTGAGAATGGTGACAAAGTGTGGTGGCTCCGTGACATTGTTGTCAGTGAATATGTTATGCAACACCACTGTGGCAACGATTACGGCTTCCACTCTTGTGGCATTGATTCTTAATTTCATTCCTACCGCAGAAAAACGTCTTTTCCGTATCCCGAAAGTCCTTTCTACAACATTTCTTGTCTTGATTTGGCTTTCTTTGTATAAAAGTTCAGCGTCAGAAACAGGATTTGCCAGTGGGGTTAATAAATACGGATTTACCCATAGACATATGAATATTAATAGACGAGAACTTAAAGGCGAGGGGTCAAACCAACAATTGCGGGACGCAGAGGGGAAAGCTGACTGTGATTCGTCAGTAAATCAATCTGACAGTATATAGGCATCTCGCATTATAATATCACCATTTAGTTCTTAAAAGTAAAATCTGCTTTTGAATGAATATACATTTTTACATGGGAGCGCAAATTACTCGCCACGTTATGAACAAATTTTTTACAAGTCCAAATTCGACAAAGTAAATTTCTTCTATTTTTAGAGTCGTAGTTAGTTTCAGAGTATTTAGTTAAGACACTTTTATAAATGTTTCATAATTTACTTACCCCAGTAAACAACGATGAGCACACTTGAGAATCGCTACATTGTGATGTGATAGTATATGTTTCTAAAACTGATCCATATTATACGATGTGAATAAGCTTAAAATAAAGTAAAATAATGCTTACCTATGGAATGTAATACGACAATTGGGTTTATTCTCTTTTTCACATCTATTTTTACAAGTTTTTAATGGCACAAGCCACCATTTTGCCGTGTTATTTCGTAAAATAGCTAGTTCGCACAAGAATGATGACGTCACATTTTCTAGATTCACGGGAGGCCATACGCGAGCCCAGCCGGCTCCAATGGAACCAGTATGGGGAGTGGGGAATAATACGCTTTTATGACTTAGGGCAGGTTTACTAATATTCATATGTCTATGGTTTTACCGCATAACCACATAGATATATAACACCCATAGTAGACTAGATCGCCAATCACCCTACCTCCCGTATAGCAGCGCCCGTAGTGATTTGAAGAGCCGATCCGCCATCTTGTAAAGGTCAGCCGTGATTTGCCTGCTTGTGTACAATGAAGAATTGATTGCAAGTTTATCAAGTTTAATTAAATATTTTGGATTGTTTGAACCATGGTTGTGGCGTGTGCAGCATGGGGTTGCACCAGCAGACGCGACAAGAAGAGAAAATTAGAATTTAATTAGAAATATAGTATACATTTCATAAAAAGATGTTTAAACAAATATTTATTTATTTATTTATATATATATACGCCTAAAAAGGCTTTTACATAGAATTGATACATGATGCAGTGTACATAGGAGAATATGTATTATACAGGAGATATTGACAGTAAATAGATATAATCCATTTTAAAGAAGGTACAAAATACACACTTGTAAAATTGCGATTACAAGTATAATAAGAAAATATTAAAAAATATGAAGCAATATTAGTAAAACGTAAGAGTAACATAAAGTAAAAAAGAAATTACAACAACACTACATATAAGACAAAACATTAAAACTAATTTACCAACGCTACTCTAATTTGTAGGATTCAACAAAGTGTTGGTGTAGATTATGCTTTTCTATATATGGAGTCAATAAATAAATCAATAGCGCACCCATACTTGTTGCCTAGATCATGCATCCTATTGGTCAGTGAGTGTGTCTGATAGTTGGTCGAGTATGTATTACAGAAAAATGTTATATTTTGTCTTGTATTCCTAGTCGGCACATGTAGTTTAATAGTGGCAAGGATGGCAGGACTATCAATTAAGTTGTTGATGACTCTGTGTAACACAACCAGGTCTGAAATAATTCTCCTGTCAGACAGTGTTATTAGATGCAATTGATTCATCAAACTGACATAATTAATGTAATCAATAGGAATTCCGAGCTTAAAATTTACGTACTTAAGAAATTTGTGCTGAACTCTTTCTATATTATTGGAGTGAACTTTATATAAAGGGGACCAAATAGGTGAATTATACTCCAATTGACTTCTGACTAATGAAATATACAGGGTTCTCATACAATCTATGGACTTAAAATTAAGTTAATATTAGTTAAAGTTCTGCAAAGGAAGCCAAGCATCTTTAAAGTCTTATTAGATATATAGTTGATGTGTTCAATGAATGACAAGTTTTCATCGAATATTACACCCAAGTCACGAATATTTGATACTGGTATTAATTTAATATTATTTAATGTATATTCATGTAGTATATTATAATTGATAATATACTACATGAATATAATAATATAGTAATAATATGTTAAAAATATGTTCTTAATGTACGATAGAATGCATGTATTTTGAATTCCCGCCGTAATCTGACTCTTTCAAGATGGCTTCAAATTCCTACAGCAATGGCCGCCAGGTTGGCGATCTAGTCCACTATGGGTGTTATATATCATTGCATAACCACGATCGCTAACTAGTTGTCTGGCTCCATAGAGCCTATCTTCCAGTTTTCCTTTAATTCTGGAATTGTTAAAAATGGTGCTATCATGCGTAGAACCTGAACTTTTTTGAAGGCTTAATGATAAGAATTTCCAAATCGGCTAAGATGCTAAATAGTATTTATATACATTTCACATGCGGTTGTGCAAACATTTAGAAATTATATTCAAATTCGAGAGGTATTTGACGCCTCCTGTAAATCTGATAAACAATTTTCATCAAGCGATTGTTTATAATCGGGTCCTAAATTATAAAATAAAATAGTTCGTAACATATTTGTATTGCAGTTCGTTTCTACTATCGTTCAACCGTTAGTATTTACAAGGGATATTCAAAAAATATTTTTGAAAATTCAAATCAGGGAAGAGTAGGTATATCGATTTTCAAAAGATGCTTGAACTATAAATATACAGGGCTTTCCAATAAGAGGTGTTATTTTGATGTTCAATCATAAAAGATCAATGGTTTCGTTACTTTTGTGGCACATATCTAGTCTAGTCTAATTTAATCTAAACTAGTTTGGTCTCCTTCAACGGAAGCAATCTTCCGAACAGGCTTTCCATTGATATAATAATAATAATTTCCAGAATGTATGCAGGGGTAGTGCAATGCAATACATTCCATATTTGAAATAATATACATAATAAAAATAATAATAAGGTTGGTAATAACTAATGACATAGGTGATTCCGACAGGCATAAAAAAGCGGAATTTAAGTGAAAAAAGATAAAATATAAACCCAAAAATGAGCGTGAACAGCCGTTTTTAAGGGATTTTTGCACATCTCCCGTCTCCAGAGGGCCATCAGAGGGGACTCCATCCAGCCAACCATGGCAGCGATGATTTTGTTACTAGATTAACTTGGTGTAACTATAAGTGACCAGCTCAGGTACGGGGGCTCCATCGAAGCCAGAAGAAAAGCCATTGCTATTTAGGCATCTTAGATGTTCTTTAATCCTAATGTTGGCATTGCGCGTTGTCTTCCCGATATAAATTTCAGAATTTTCACGATCCTTTTCAGAGTTTGCCAATCATCTTATTGAAAAAGATCATACATTCAATAAAAGCACCGGTGCTAAGATTCTCCATAGAAAAGACCATAGTAACAAATTGAATAATCTAGAAGCACTAGAAATAAAGAAAGCCATTAAAACCAAAAGTTTAATTCTGAATAATCAATTAGATTTGTCAAAAAGCCCAATACTGGGAATATTCCCTGTAAACTGTAAAATTCCCAGTATCCCTTAATCACCTTACAATTATTAATGCCTATTCTCTATTATTATAATATTTATATACACTTAAATATATTGTTGTTTCATTTTGGTTTTACTTTCTATCTCCCTCTGTATGTATATATAATGACACATTTTGTATTATTGATTAGTTTAATTTTGTACCCTCACGATGCTCGAGTGTAGCGAAACCGGTCGGTCTTAAAATTAATAAAAATTCGTGGTTTTAAACAAAAAATATTGTTTTTATTTCATTAAAATTTTAAACCAAAAAGTGATTGCTTTCTACGGAAAAAAAAAAAAAAAAAAAAAAAAATAGACAACACGTTACTACATTACAAAACTTTGGCACTTTTAGACGCATTGTTGTGTATTTAAAACACTGGAGATAAACCAATCTCGTGCTCGTAATGTTCACACGGGTGCAGTTTAAAAGGTTGAGGTGCCGTGTTAACAGGCTTATAAAAAAATATATTATTTATTCAATTAAACTAAGTGTTTCCACTTCATCTGTTCTAATATAAATGTTTTTTGCACCATCCTTTAAGTCACCAAAGACAGCAAACTACTTGGGGTGACCTATGTCAAGGGTGTAGATTGTTCCTATGATGTATCCCTTTAGTTCCTCGTGCCCAACGCTATGATTTTGGCCTTCAAACGATCGTCTCACGTCGAGACTATTATATGTTTGTGCGGAAATGCTTCATTTTACGTATCTTAAGGAATATGATCGGTTGTAATTCTAACGTATTATAAAAAATAGAATGGTAAAAATATACCAAATTTAATGTTTATGTATGGTTTGAGTAAGAAGAAAGCAGGGTAACTTATTTTTATTACATAATAGCTTAATTTCGTGGAACAATATTAATATGTATCTCATAAGGTTTAGCCACCGTTAGTAATGTTAGTGCGAGAAAATGATTTTTTACGACTTGACCACAAAACACCGAATTGTTTCCACATTCTTTAAATATACATACATATTTTATATTTATATATGTAAACATCCCGGAATAAATTCTCTAAATGGTAGTGAAAACCCTTTCAAAATCCGTTGCTTAGTTTAGAAGAACTAAGCGCACAAACAGACAGACGCGGATAGTGACTTTATGTTATACTATCAGATGGTGCAAAACGTTTAAATAATATAAAAAGGTAAGCATAAACATTTAAATAAATGTTTTGAAAAAAATAGGGTTGTTAAAAAAAATGTCACAACGTTTTCAAAAAAAAAATTACATTGAAATAAAAATTTTATTTAACATAATATTTAAATGTAATATATAGATGAAGGTAGGGATTGGCGGCCCCCTGTCACATTCTGCGCCAAACCAGATACTTAGGAAAACTCCTCTTCAAACGGCACTTGAACACCCTCCTTCCGAACACGCAGAATTTTGGCTGAGGAGTAAGTTTTACAAAATCTCGTGTCCTTCCTCTTTTTTAGATCTAAGTAAAAATTTCATCAATCTCTGAAAGAAACTGTAAATTTGTGTCCGCCAGTAAAAAATAATGTTTTGTGATAGATCAAAACGACATAACAACCTACGTAAATGGGATTTATTTCAAATTTATAGATAACTTAATGTGTGTATTTCCCCCTCCCCAAAAGACGAAAAAAATTACCACTGACCATAGCTCTTGCTTTCTCTAAACCAGGGGTCCGCAACCTTTTGAGTCGGAAGAGTCCAAAATTACAATTTACAAAATTTAAAAGTTTTTAAATAGCCACAAAAAAATTTCTTGCCAACAATAAATAGCATTACATAAATAAAGTTTTTTGATAAAAAAAAAACTAATCTATTTATTTGTAAGAAAAAATATCTATTTATTCATGTATATAAGTGATGTTTTTCACAACAAATTAGATAATATATGGTATTTTTTAGGTAATTACTTATTATTTAAGAAAAAAATTAAAACAATTTAACATTTAATTACAACACTAACTTGTGCTTCCATAATAAACAATTGAGCAAACAAATTCAATGGGCGCGATGGCTTTGCGTGGTTATTCAAGTAGAAATTGTAAAGTTAAAATTTAGCACACACATCTTTGTTTTATCCACATTCATACATTGCATTAAATATTTTCTTTACCTTCAAGTTGCGCACACACATCTTGCATCATCCACATTCATAGATTAAAATAAATATTTTTTTACCTATTAAGTTGCCTGCAACGGGCAAAAGGCTGATTTTAGGCACATACCTTCAAACATACATAAATTTTAATACATTTTTGGGCACACACTCATTGTTTCATCTACATTCAAACATCAAACCGCTTAGTACTCTAACCAATTAGTTAGCACACACTTCTTTATTCTTCCACATGCAAAACACATATTTTAACCTTTCCCTTACTGTGCTAAAAAAAAATCCACGCGTTCCGGTGCTGTGTAGTCAAAACACATCTCAAAATAAGCGATTTAATATCGAAAAAATATAAATATTCATAGCTAATCGCTTATGTTTATTATATTTTAAATCAAAAGTGATAATAATTGTAATTTAATTGCTGAAAACATGAAAAAACCATCGGCAGATGCTAAAAAAACGTGCGAGGGGTCCACATCTAACGACGGTCCGCGAGCGACTGACTGGCGGCTGGCGGCTGGCACACACACAGCTATGCGGTCGTAGATATCGATGTTCTTAATCAAAGTTCAACTGCGGACGTGTGGATTTCTCATGTTCCCGCGTAGCTAACTAAAGCGGGACATCAATAGAGTGTAATTTTCTCGCACACTCTTCGCGTAGCAGTATCACACCGTTGATTGTATTGGTGTATTTGTTTCCGATTTTTAACAAAAATCTCTGATTTTTAATTAAATTTGAAAACTATGTAAAATATAATTTATTAATTCAGTGCGTAAATGTATAGCTGAGGAATACCTACCTAAAATCTGAATCCAGAATTTATTATATTTATAAAGTTATTAAAGTAATTAGAAGCAATGTGTAGTAAATACACACCACAGATAAGAAAAGGTTAATTTATTTGTAGTCACACACTCCTCGCCTCGTCTACATTCAAACATCAAATCGCTTAGCACTTTTACCCATTAGTTGCCTGCGACGGGCAAAAAGCTAGTTTATTTTAAAAACTAATGTGATTTTCGGCACTGAGATAAATTTTCAACAATTTTAGACAAATCGAATTTATTATTGCTGCAAGCTTCATACAATACGTCATCAAGGTAAGTCGATTCTTGTGTAAGTTTTTTGTATATTTCATTTTGGGATACGATGAGTCACAAAAATATGTTGATGCAAACAGTATTTTTCAGGAACTAATTTCCTAAATCGACGCACTCTTTTCCCTTTCTTTTTTTTCCAAAAATATAGTTCAGATTAGAAGCGTTCTTAAATTCGATAAATTCATCAAAAATCTCTGCATATTCATATCCCAATGCAGCTAATTGTGTTAAAGTTGCTGTTTCTAGGGATTTAAAAAATTACTAACGCGTGTTTTTATCTGTCAAATATTTGTTTTATGGGAATGTATAGCAACACTCTAATATCAGATCTGATTTGGATCATAATGAGTATCCTCTTTGTGTGGGTTGGGTATTAATGACGAACACCAAACAAATCATCGACAACTCAAGCAATTATTTTATTGTTGATCGATCGAATATTCCGGTGATACCCATCACTAGACTGCAAACTGATAACTGTTTTGTCTTAGATGAGATTTATCTATGACATCCCATCTGTCAGAATTAGTGTAGTAAGATTTCAGAAGTCAAAGCGGTAAGTCAAATTAATATCCCGTGTCCATTTATGTCATAACGCCATTGTAAATCTGCAACTAGACCGTCAGAAAAAACATAAATCGGTTGTTTTGAGTTGAGTCCTACGTTCTGTTTTATACCTCTTGAATAAAATTAACGTTCTGCGACAAACTAACAAGTTTAATGCCTGGTAAACTTCGGTATTTTTCAACTCATTATTTTGTGTGTTTAAATCTGGTAGACAACTTAAGCACGTAGTTAATTGGAGATCCTCAAACCAGATAACGTTATTCTACATCGGAGTTATACCCCCCTGGCCGGCCTTAAAGTGACCTCACAATGTTGAATATCTATTATAATTACTTGCGATATATTATATAGTCTCTCTAGATATAGTCTCTCGTGTCTAGGATGAACGAAGTATGCATGAAGAATGAGTTAATGATGAATTTAAGTAAGTCTAAAGTAATGGTGTTTGAAAGAGAGAGTACGAAAACAGTGTGCAATATAATTGTGAATGGGGAATACTTGGAGCAGGTGGATGAGTTTGTGTATTTAGGAAGTATGTTTACGAGAGATGGGAAGGCTGACAGAGATATTGAAAGAAGGGTAAATGCAGGTAATTCCGTTAATGGAGGACTGAACGCCGTTGGCGCTAACAAAAAATTGTCCAAAGAAGCGAAGTTTTTTTTTTTTTTTTTTTACTTTATTTATTTTCATTTCTTTACACATATTATACATATTAATAGATAGTATAAAATAACATAATATATAATACCAAATAGTTTACAAAAGAAATGAAAACCCACTAAGGCACTGACTGCCTGAGTGTGGGTAATATAAAACGATTACTATATTTCAAGTACCTAAAGTATAATATACATTAGTAGAAAAAGTTTTTTTTTGTTTATAGTTATTATAAAAAGTAAAGAGAAAACATTATGTACAATAGTTTATAGAGTTTCAGCAAGTGAGTTGTAGAAAGGATAAATAAATTTATAGTAAAAGCGTTTCAATATCTGCGTCAATCAGCCATAATTTTACCTCTTTAATATATTCTATCTTTTTATTTATCATTTGAGTTTGTAGTGGTAGAAGGTTAAATGTACGAGGACCAATGAAACTGCTATGCGTCTGCATTAATTTAGTATTGGTTTGGGGGGTGTAAAATATATTATTTGTTCTTTTGCTCATTCTGTTTTCATTTATTTTGAAATTGTTTTTGTTTTTAAATAGATATTTCATAGTTTGTAATATAAATAATTTACGAATGTTAAATAATTTAGATTCCTTGTATAATAGGTCGGTCGAAAATGTTTTATTTTTGTTATATATGACTTTAATTATGTGCTTTTGAATTATTTGTAGAGGCTTAATAAATGTATCAGGTGCACCACCCCATCCTATTATGCCATAAGTGATTGCAGATTGCACCAGGGAGAAGTAGATCATTTTCAATTTTTCAGCGTTTAAAATTTCCTTGAGTCTATAAAATATGTAGGTTAGATATCTTAGTTTAGAAGTGGTTTGATTAATATGAGATTTCCAATTAAGATTAATATCTATTGATACTCCTAAATATTTTATATTTTTGACATTAGCGAGTTCGTTGCACAGGAAGCACATTTCTTGATTGCAAGTTGTATTATGGATTCTAATTTTAAGGTTGTCTTTTGGTTTGTTTTTGATGTTTTTATAAAAAGGTAAGTAAAATGTTTTGCTGTAGTTTAAGACAAGTTTGTTGTATTTTAACCATTTTGAAACAAGTGAAATACATACAGTTGCATTCGAAAAAGTTTCTGTCCAATTATTACCATCCACTATTATTGCCGTGTCATCGGCGTAAGAAACAATTTTACCAGGGATTACAAAATTACATAAATCATTAATATAAATTAAGAATAAAATCGGGCCAAGAACAGTTCCCTGCGGAACTCCGTTTTTTATCTGTGTTTCTGAACTATAATTATTCCCAATTTTTGTTTTTTGTTTTCTGTCTTTAAGATAGTTTGATAGTAATTTTAGTGTGTGTTTTTTGAAGCCCAGTTGAGTTATTTTTTTAATGAGTAAATTATGATTAACGGTGTCGAAAGCTTTTCTTTAATCTAGGAATATGGCAAGACATTTCTTTTTTTTATCGATAGATGTATAAATATTTTTTGTCAATTCATATATGGCATCCTCAGTGCTTAGATCTTTACGAAAGCCGTATTGGTTTTTCGATAGAATTTCATATTTTTCTAAGTGTTCAATGACTCTAAATTTGATGCATTTTTCGAATATTTTTGATAGGTTTGAAACAAGGGATATTGGTCTGTAATTTTCTAATTTATGCGTATCCCCAGATTTATGAATAGGTATTATAGTGGAGATTTTAAACTGTTCTGGAAAATGACCATCTTTGAGGCATATATTAAAGATATGTTGTAATGGCGTTAATACATGTTGTTTTATTTTTTTTAATGTATCACATGATAGGCCATCATTTCCCTTAGAGTTGGATGGTTTTAGGTTATCAATATATTTTTCAATTTCATTAAATGTAATAGGAGAAAAATATTCTATTGAGTTAATTGAATCGTTATTAGAGTCTAATTGAGGAGATGTCTCCATATAATCATGATTAACATTAATGCCGGAAGATTGAAGTACCTCGTCTACTATATTTGTAAAGAAGTTATTAAAACATTCCACAACGGAGTGCTGGTACCTACCTTGATGTATGGAAGTGAGGCATGGAACTGGCAAAGAAAGGATGAAAGTAGACTAAATGCTGTTGAAATGAGATCCTTGAGGCGGATGTGTGGTAAAACCATGTTTGATCGTGTGAGGAATGTGGAGATCCGCAAAGAGTGCAAGGCTGATGTAAGCGTTATGAGTAAGATTAAGAAAGGGAGGCTTAGATGGTTTGGGCATGTAGAGCGAATTAGCGAAGATAGGAGTGTAAGGAGGATATATGATGCAAATTTGAATGGTAGCAGAAGTCGGGGACGCCCGAGGAAGACATGGATACTCGAGTCGGGCCATGTCAAGAGTCAGAATAATAGAAGAGTATGTATGAGACGATGTATGAATGTGAATGAGGCAAGAAGTGTGTGCCAAGACCGAGTTGTTTGGCGGTCCGTCCTCTCTGCCTACCCCTGCGGGGAAACGGCGTGATGGTTAGTTAGTTAGCGATATATTACTTGAAATATCTCGGTGTTGCCGTTTAAAGAACGATTTCTGCACCTTATTTGTCTTAAGTTTAATTTTTCCTCTAGGGCATTACTAAACGTACATGTCAATTATTGTAAGGCTAGCTTATTGACTTGTAAGTTTTTTCGTAAATTTACGACTTCTAGCCAATAGGCATATTGGATTTTCAAAATGCAATATGCCCATTGGCTAGAAGTAGAAAAATTTACGAAAAAACTTACAAGTCTAAAGCTAGCCTTACAACGTAAATTATTACAATTACTAAATAGTAATCGCCCAGTCGAAGTTTTAACATAAATAATTGATGAACAGCGAGCATTTATTTCATTATGCCGTAATGATTCCCGCCACAAGACTGTCATAAGACCACTGACACGCTACTACATTACAAACTTTTGGTATTTTCGGACACATTTTTATGTATTTAACATTATCTATACATTATCTACTTTAACATTTTTATATTTTCTATTTCCATTATAATTCATTCTAATATAATCTTTCATACTTTAAACATGTATAAATATTTAATTCATATGTTAACACTAGACCTCACATACTAACTATATACCATTGGTCGCCACGAGACAGGCAGTCGCCTAGTGTGGTGATTTAATGTATCACATGTAAGAAAATGTATTATTGTTTTTTTTTTTTTTTTTATTAAATTTTTTTATTGATGAACAGCGAGCATTTATTTCATTATGCCGTAATGATTCCCGCCACAAGACTGTCATAAGACCACTGACACGCTACTACATTACAAACTTTTGGTATTTTCGGACACATTTTTATGTATTTAACATTATCTATACATTATCTACTTTAACATTTTTATATTTTCTATTTCCATTATAATTCATTCTAATATAATCTTTCATACTTTAAACATGTATAAATATTTAATTCATATGTTAACACTAGACCTCACATACTAACTATATACCATTGGTCGCCACGAGACAGGCAGTCGCCTAGTGTGGTGATTTAATGTATCACATGTAAGAAAATGTATTATTGTATTATCATGTATTCTATAAATAAATAAATTTAAAAATTGATAGATAGCTATAGTAGGTAGGTACGTATAAAATTAGAGCTATTATTACCAAATTATATTATACTTCACGCTGTCAAATTTTAAAACCATGTACACATTGAATATCTGTGCACTACTTCAAATTCCACTGACGCAATTTAGTTCAGGAGTAAGATATGTAAACGATGGTTTTATTTTTCCAGGTTTTTTTGCATCAGATTCAGGAAGCTGTTAACCTAAAATGGATTTAATGACCACGGATTTCGTTGTCATAAAGTCTGAACTGGAGACAATCCCCGAAGAAGGAAATTCAAAATCCCATTGTGATGCAATATTGCAGAAATGGATTGTCAAACATGAGACAGAAGACGCTACTGAGATCAAGTGCGAACAGAAGACTCTGGTGGCAGAGGAAGTTGCGCAAGAATGTGACGGTTACTCTGAAATAGATATTGACCATCCGGACATTAAAAAGGAATGTTTCGTTCATCTGCAGAGGGTCAATATAAATCGAGGTAAGCTATTATAACCTCAGGCCATTCCTTGAAAGAACCCCTACGCTTATCAGTCAAAAGGTTTTTTATGTCCATATTTCTAAAGCCATTCTTTCGAATGTTCCATATAGATTATGGGCAAAGTGTCCTGGTCTGCCGTGCCAAAGAATAAGAAAACATAATAACGAACAGCCCGGATTCCATATACAGTTTTAGGTCAAGGTTACAGAAGCGCTATGAATAAACGCATCACGGGAAACAAGTGATGGAGACTGCATTATTTATAAACTTAATGTAGATACACTTTGAATTCTTTGGTGAAAAAAAAAATTTTCTATTGAAAGTTTGTGGCTTATTGGTGCTGTAACATAGGCAATTTATGTGGTAATTTCATCAGGCCCCATTAAAGACAACTGAATTCCTGTTCAAATTAAAAGGTTAAACAATGTAAACCTATTGCTTTTCCATTTTGCAAACTAAAGCTTATGTATTTTCTTTATAATCATTTCATCACGTCTATGTGTGAAAACAAATTCAACCTTCACGGAGAATATTTTACTTTTGGATTGTTATTATTTTTCTATGAAATACTCGCGATATTCATATTTAAAATGTTGTTTTTCAGAGTGCTCTAGACACCTGATGGCCATACAAACAGTCGAAATAATAGAAAAACCTTTTTCCTGCCCTACTTGTACCTACAGGTGTAGTAATGTAACCATTTTGGCTGCACATAAGAGAACCCACACTGGAGAGAAGCCATTATCATGCTCGGAATGTACCTACAGGTGCAGTCGGAAAAGCCAGATGGTTCTACACAATAGAACCCATACTGGAGAAAAACCATTCTCTTGCTCAGAATGCAGCTACAAGTGCAGTCGGAAAAACAGCATGGTTTTTCACACTAGAACCCACACTGGAGAGAAACCATTCTCTTGCTCAGAATGTACCTACAGAAGCAGTCGCAAAAGCCAATTGGTTTGTCACATTGCAACCCACACCGGAGAAAAACCATTATCGTGCACAAAATGTATTTATAAGTGCTATTATAAAAATGATTTGGTTCGACATGCAAGGACCCACACTGAAGAGAAACCGTTCTCGTGTTCAGAATGTACGTACAGGTGCAGTCAGAAATATGACATGGTTAATCATATCACGGTTAGAGCCCACATTGGAGAGAAAACGTTCACGTGTTTGAAATGCACTTACAGGTGTAGTAACAAAAGTTTAATGGTTCATCATAATAGAACACATACTGGAAAGAAACCATTCTCATGTCCGAAATGCACTTACAGTTGCAGTAAAAATAGCACTATGGTTCGTCATATTAGAACCCACACTGAAGAGAAACCATTCTCGTGTCTAGAATGCCCATACAAGTGCCAACGTAAATACCAGATGGCTTGTCATATTAGAACCCACACAGGAGAGAAACCATTCTCGTGTTCGCAATGTACATACAAGTGTATTCGGAAAAACAAGTTGACTATTCATATTAGAACCCACACTGGGGAGAAACCATTATCTTGCCCAAAATGCACTTACAGGTGTAATTACAAAAGCGAAATGACTTGTCATGTTAGAACTCACACTGGAGAGAAACCATTCTCGTGTCTAGAATGCCCATACAAGTGCCAACGAAAATATCAGATGGCTTGTCATATTAGAACTCACCATTCTCAGAAAGAAGAAACCATCCTCTTGTCCAAAATGCACTTACAGGGAAAGTATCAAAAGCCTTATGGGTTGTCATATTAGAACCCACACTGAGAGAAACCATTCTCGTGCTCGGAATGTACGTTCAGGTGCAGTTTTAAAAACTCATTGGTTCGTCACGTTAGAACCCACCATGGATAGAAGGCGTTATCGTGTCCGTGATGCACTTATAATTACTTTTGTATGGTTATTAGAACCCGCGTTAGATTAACTCCATTTTTTCAAGAATCCTAATCATTTTCTCTAGCTTTCATAAATATTTCACGCAAACTTATAAATTACCATCCTGCAGCTTTTCATTACCATTCACACATTCATTACCTTCCATTAATTTTCTTCATATCTGGTATCATATCACATGTGGTACAAACGTGTCCTTTTCGCGTTTGATAGGTACGAGAACACATTTTCTTGTTATTTTATGAAAAAATATTAGTTCAAGGAAAATTGGCCCTACAATTCTTGAATATTCTGGGCCGCCTCGGAAACATCTCCACTCCTATTTACATTAGCTCAACACCTAAGACCCTGAGAATAATGGTTTCCCTCAGGACTTGTGTCATCTTTCAAGATGCTGTGTGGAATTATGGTTAACAAAATGAAGGAGAGGTGGTCCTTGAAAGAAAAAAGGTATGAAAGATGGTTAGGAATCTGATGATCAGTATCAGTCCTGCTGGAGAAGTGACAGAGTCTCCCTCAACTGCCCTCTTCGAAGACGGCGGGCAAACGCATATTCCACTAAGATCTGTACCCCATGAACCCAAGCACTCCTGCTAAGTCACCAGATAGACAGTCATATTCATAAAGCTTTACAAACATAGTCCGCGACATTGTAAACAAGAAATGTGTTAAAAAATGTAATTAACCAAGAATTTATAAGCTTTTTAAAGTCATTTCATAATAAATTTCAAGTCCTAAATTCTCCAGTTCTTTAATCCTTCAGGTTTTAAAATATTGAGTCCCAACAATATGGTGAATTTTCTAGGAATTTCGTAATGCTTCCGAGGTATCTAAAATGTGCTACAAATTGATTATTTTTGAAGTTGTTTTTAAAAGAAATACTATTTTAGAAATAAGATTAAATTGTCTTTGAACGATTTGCATTTTAAAAAAAACGTTGACCTTACTAAAAAAAATATTTTTACTATCAAACATGAAAATAGTAACAAAAAAATTAACCCAGATATTTCGACTCGGAACGTCCATAATTTTGAAAGAATTCGATATTTATTAAAAAATATTCCTTTTGTGTATGTAATTATTAATAAAACTCACTTCACTTTTTATGCCTAACTTTCAACTGTCAATGAAAATATACCACCAATTCGTAATCATGTTCTTTTAAAATTTTGTTTAAAATTTTATCCTTTCCAATACATTACACATCATATATCTACGCATTGTAAAAAAAATGTGTAATGTATTGCCGCCTCGGTCAGGTCTGTCCTTCAGAGGCTATAATGGAATATAATGTTTGTGGCTAGTAATGTCCTTCCAAGGCAAGGCTGAAGGGTTAAAACAAATATCATCTCTACTTTTGCCAATTATCTTCTGATGAATGTAATATCAATTACATTAGAGTGTAAAATAGCAAATGTTACATCATGTAACCTCAGCCAAAGATCGTAAGCACTCAACCCCGGAGGTCGTTGACTTTGTATTAGAAATACAGTATAATCTCAAAGACAGCAGAACGTCTATACTTAAAGAATCATTTGAATTAATATTGGCAGTAAAACATTACGTCCTAGAGGCACTTAAATTCGTCCACCATTGGTAAGTGAAAACAAAAAACGAATATTCAATAAACAATAATAATTTATTGTTGTATTTTACAACTTCATAAAAATTACAATACAGAAAAAGAGTCTTCGTTTCCGCAAAAAATCTGTACACTGTGCCGATTGTAATTATGTTTAAAGGTTAAACAAAACTGTAAAATCTCAACTCTTCATTCTAGTGAATGATTCCTGTGCGAATAGTGTTCATGCTTTATCTCTATATTTTATTTACTACGGAAACGGAAAAATTATTTTCAAAATGCAAAGTTAATTGAGGAAAATGTAGTTTTTAAATCAATATAATTCTGAAAGATTGGTAACCAATGATCAGTATATGTATATTTTCGTATTATATGTTGGGATGAAACCACACTATAATCTTACTCACGAGAGGGGGTCAGATCAATTGAGGAACTGCCGCCGAATATCAAGTCTTTGTATGGGATCTGACACGAAAGATAACAGCTGCGTAATTACGGCGCTTTGCAAATTGTTCTGAACCCTTCTCCTGCCGTAGGTAGGAGAGGGGTCGTATAATTTTCTAATATAGCCTGGATAGCAGATCACAGAGCACATCGTCGCCACGCCCACACTTATAACACATCATCTTTTTATTTGTGACAGGTCTGTATGGCGAGCAATATGGTATTATATTAAACGCTTTGAACTTATGACTTAATCAGGGAACCAAGGGTAAGTGGAATCTTTCATCGTGGGGCCTTCAGGGAACCAACGAGGAGTGCACTCTTTCCCCATGGGCCTTCGTGGAACCAAGGAGGAGTGAAGAGGAGATATGAGACACTCTTCCCTCGTGGGACTTTTAGGGAACCAAGGGAGTGGAGAGGAGAGATGAGGACACCTCCGTAAACATTTCCCTCGTGCGGTCTTCACGGAACGAAAGGCAAATGGAGAGGATAAATGAGGCTCTCTTCCTTGTGGGGCCTTCAGAAAAGCAAGGGGGACTGGAGAGGAGAGATGAGACCTGGAAAGACACATTGTGTTACCAGAAGCCATAGCCCCATATTTAATAACAACCATGTGAACCAAGGACCGTGTGATTGGTCAAGGAATTATGTAAAATGGGAGATAGCACAATGGGCCTATGGCCTAAGTGATCACTGGAACTATATATAAATCGTCTCCGCTCTATAAATAAATAAATAAAATATATAGCGTAATCTTTCACCTTTGGAATTTATGCTTTGAAATACCTCTGTGTTGCCGTTTAAAAAATGATTGCAACGCCCTCTTTTTTCTAAATTATATTATTATACCTGTTTCATCTCAGGTTTTATTTGTCTATGGCAACACTCAACCTATCTGTCAAGTCATCAAAATTGCAATTTATTGTGATCACCCAGTCGCAGTTGTACATCAAATTTATGTCCTGCGAGCATTTATTTCATTACTAGACATTCAGTAGACGACAACCGGTTGTTTTGAATTGATCAGCGAAAATGTCAAATCTCATGGCAACATGTTTGTCCATTACAAACTTTGGTATTTTGAAGAAAATTCCTTTATATGTTTAAAACCTGCTGGATTGTCATAGTAAGTATAAAACTATAGCTCCTCTGTACTAGTTAATATTTCATTGTTAGGTGGTATTATTTTTTGACATATTTTACGTAACCAAAGAATTTGAAAAATTCTTCAAAATTCAAAGTCAATTTTCAAGTTCTGTGAAAGATTTTTACAAAGTCTGTTATTATTTCAGTTCTGTCAAGCAACTAGCCTATAATGATATAATAACAGAACTTAAATAGGACTTTCACGGAACCCGAAAATGAACGTTCAATAAGTAACGGAGATATGTATAGCAATTTTGAAGGTATAAAAATTGAATATTTCTATTTTGTCCACTATATACTCAAAAACTACGGGACCGATGTTGATGAAAATTTCAAAGCTTGTTCTTATTAGTGTCAGGAGTCTTTAGAGCATGGTTTAAATTATATAAGAAGTCGGGAATGCCCAAGAAAGACTTAACGACTTTTCTCAGCGCCGGAATGACATACGGAGACGAATAAAAGTCGATTGTATGTAGTTTTTTATTAGTAACAATGTGGTATACAGTAGTAAATGGTAAATAAATTCGAGGATGCCCTAGAAAAACTTAACGCACTATCTCAGTACTGAAAGAGTTGAATTTTACGTATTTATTTATTTAGTAGTTTTATTTTAAAACATTAACATTACTAGAAGTTTAAAAATAACAAATAGTCACATGGCAACTTCTCTGCAGGATCTACCATTTTTCTTCAATTTATTAAGCAATATAATCATTTTGTTGATAAATTTAGTTAAATTTAATTTCACGACAATGTCTGTCCGTAATGCACCGGTCGCTTTTTCTCTGATTTCTATTTCATGTATCCAAAATTCCTTCCCTGGCTTGGGTAAATTTAATCATTTGGCCAAATTTTGTAGATAGGTATCTCAAATTCAAGCACACTTGGGCGAGTCCATTTTTATGAACTTTTGTATTCGTCCGAGTCAGTTTGGCAAATTTTGTTTCTCGGATACAAATAAAACTAGTGAGTCAATTTTTAAATTGCTAGATTCAATGACAACACTTTTGAAGTGAAACTTCTTTACGCGCGTCATGCAATTTCGAGGACCGGAGTAAAACCGACTCATGACCGAAACGAAAATGCGGGTACCCCCACCACCGATTAAAGTTCATTTGATCTAGTCAAAGTTTTGAAGTAACATATAAATGCTTCTTAGCTCATCCCGACAACTGGCGTTGGTGGTGTAATGGTCAGCATAGTTGCCTTCCAAGCAGTTGATCCGAGTTCGATTCTCGGCCATCGCACATTATTTTTTTGTTTTTAACGCCTTTTTCATTCAATATCTTATTTTTTAGTAGGTCAGAACATTTTTTAAAAGAAAATAATATTGCAAAATAATAAAAACACTTATCTCACTGTGATAAAACATTACTCCGCTAGAGCGCGCTTTGCGTTATTGTGTTGGATTAAAATTATTATCTAATCCGTATATTATGATAATTGTATTACATTTATTTAATTAATTTATTTATTTTGATAATATGTAATAATTTACAGAAAAAAAAATTAAAACTATCTCCCTCTGATAAAATATCCGTTCGCTAGAGCGCACTACGCGATCTTGTGTGGGATTCTATTTCTGTACATTGTACATTATTTTTAAAAATATATTATATTTTGGGTGTGATGTAGGTAACATTATAAAACATAACAAGCTCTCATATTTTCAGAACCTACATAATATAATCAATTTATGCGGCTTTGCTTACAGTTGGTGCTCAGCGTGGTTGGCTTTCAATCAGTTAAGCGAGGTTCGATTCTCGGCTGTGGCATTTTTGAAGTGAAACCTTGTTGAGGTGGGGGAGCCGCTCACGAACGTTCTCTCTCTTCTCTTCTTTCCTCTCTCTCAGACACCAGCGAACTGCGCCACGCCAAGCATCAGCTGAAACTAGAAGTTTCACTTCTGTCTTGCGTAGGCTTGACACACCCACTTTTTTAAAGCACTTCCCGGTAAAATAACGGGAAAAAACTGCAGGGCGTTTGTCCATAAAAAAACTTAACATGCTTACACAAAAAAAAAGAAAAAAACGCACATGTTTTTCACATGCTAACGCCAACAAAACCGTTCTGTAGAAAATTGAAATCAGAATTGATAAAATAATAACAAGTAGATATAATGTAGTTTTTTTTAATAGTTACAATGTGGTTATCAGTAGTAAATGATTGAAATCGGGGACACCCAAGGAACACATGACACGATCAAGTGAAACAAAAACTTCTTATAAGTAAAGTTTTTAATTTGTTATAATAATATTATTTACACCAAACAAAATCAGTTTACAGGTACACTAGAACTCACAGCTTCAAAACCTTACTACAAAACCATCAGAACTCAGTTTTTACGTTCAAGGACAATTTGTTTTTTCCAGAACTACTTGCAAACATCTGAATCGGAAAGCAGATTACCTGAAATGGAACTAATGAACTCGGATTTCGGTATTATAAAATCTGAACCGGAGACAATCCCCGAAGAAGGGAGTTCTGCAATCCACTGTGATCCAACATTGCAGTACGGGGTTGTCAAACAGGAGACAGAAGACCCTACTGCGTTCTCGTTCGAACCGGGAACTGCAGCTCCAGAGGAACATGCTTTCTCTGAAATAGATATTTACTATCCGGACATCAAAAAGGAATGTTCGGTTCATCTGGAAAAGAACGACATAAGTCGAGGTAAGCTACAAACCTTTTTTTCCGGAGCCCTTTCCTGTCGGAGGATGGTTTTCTCCGCAGAGTCTTAGTTGCAATAAAATAAATATAGGTTACTGAGACGACGCGCGTGGTTTCACTTCCAGTGGACAAACGTATGATTTACTGTGTTGGTCAAACAATCTGTCACCGACTGCCACAAACACGTCACTCTAGGCGCTTTTTCGTGAAAAATATGCTTTCCTGTTCTTTAGAAATGTGCACAAATCATTCTCGAGCAAAAACCGAATTGACGTGGTTTCTTTCCATTCGCATATACTCAAAAATCACTTATTATTTCAATCAATACAATTATTCACAAGGGCGCTGTACAAATTCATAATACATTTCTACAGTGATCTATGTTATTACTAACTATTTATGGAGATAATATACAGTACAATACTTACCTGGTAGTTCGCTTGAGATTAAAACTTAATTAACATTATCTAATTGTTTATTAGCGAACTTTAGATACAGGATTTAGTACATAATTGGAAAATTGAATATAACTGGACTTTCTCTCAGGAATGGTATATTTAATTTAAGCTTTTTTAACAGCTCAAAAAGGTAAGTTTTTAGTTTAGTCCTGAATTCTGTTGGACTTTTATGGATCTTAGTTCCGGAGGGAGTTTATTCCAAGCCTTCGGCCCAGATACTCCGAAAGCGCGATCACCAAACTTAGTATTTGGCTTGCGCTTAGGTCCTATCAGTCTGCCTACAGCTGATGATGTTGCTGATCTAAGAGTTGACTGCCTTAGACCAGTGTTTTCCGGGACGCATAGTTCAGAGATGTAGGGTGGGGCCATTTCATTGATTTATTTAAACACCATCCAGCACAGTTTGTACTGGATTCTTTCAGGGCACTTGAGCCACTGAAGGTTACGAAGGTGTTCTGAAATGTGTGAATATTTAGAAATCCCGGTTATGAGCCGCGCTGCTGCTTTAAACACTGATTGAAGTTTGTCGATTTGATATTTTGACTATCCATACAAATATGCTCTTCGCTCACCCTGTGACGTCATGCTTGCCGTGGATATGCTCTCACGTCAGTGGGGCTCTTACGCTCGCAGCCGGTGAAGCGTGGGTCGTTCATAATAATATAACTGTTTCACCTGTACGCATCTTCTTTGAATGTCTATCCGTTCTAATGCGTTCCGTTCCATTCAGTTATGAATGATGTTATTTGTAGCCATTTCATTCATTCACGCAAATTCGTTGTAGCCATTCTTTTCTTATGCGTTTCGTTATTCGATTTCAATTTAGAAACAGGAACGTGCTGTATTTATGATTCCGGAATAGCTCAGCGAACTGTAATCAAACATGAAACGTTGATGTCAATGTCATAGACACCACGTCTTCCATTTAATCTAGATAATCTAGGATCTACGCTTTCAGAATGTTTTAATTTTACAAATTACAATTTTTTGATTTTCTCAACTACCGTACTAGGCTTATTCCCGTACAATGGGTAGTCATACATAATCTTTATTATAATGCCAAAACTAGGATAATGATATTTTGTAGAAACAACTAATAAAACATAAGGACATATGGGGAAAGAAAATACTACATATTATTATATAAATCATAATATAAATACAAATAAAGATCAAATTGAATGTTCAAAAGATGTTTTAAAGAAAATGAAAATCAAATTATAAAAAAGAAATTTTAATTTTAAATACACTTTTGAAAAACCTTTCTATCGAATTTTCCATATAGATTATTAGCAAAGTGTCTTTGTCTGTCGTGCAATAGAAAAAGAAAAAATAATAACGAACCGTCTTGATTCCACATATTTTATATTTAAGGTAAAGGTTACAGAACTGCTTTGAATTGTGTAAAACGAGTGCTAGACACTGCATTATTTTAAAACTAAATTTAGGTTCCCCACCTTTCTCTTCCCCATCTCCTTTCTCTTCTCACTACTTTCAGTCTCATAACATTTGGATTCTTATCTGAAAAAAAATGTTTCTCCTTCTATCGAACGTTGTTCACTTATTGGTGCTGTAACTGCACACACTCAATACTTATCCATCAGTTAAACAAAAAACAGGTTACATAGGTAAATATTTATCCTAGTTTTTTTTCATCACTTTTAATGACTCTATATCACTTTTTAAAGGTGTGTTTAGTTGTCATTTTGATGAAATATCATGGAACCAATATATTTTCTTTATTATCATTTCATCACGTCTTTGTGTGAAAACTGATCGCAAACTTCATGGAGTATATTTTATTTTTGAATTGTTATTATGTTTTATGTAAAATACCCACGATGTCATTAATATTTTTAATTTTGTTTTTAGAGTTCGTTTCGAACGATTCATCTGTTATTGACTCTAGACACCAGGAAGCCAAACAATCAGTCGAAACACAAAAGAAATTATTTTACTGCCCATTTTGTAGCTACATGTGTATTAAAAAAACCTATTTGACTGCACATAAGAGAACCCACACCGGAGAGAAACCATTATCTTGTCCGAAATGCACGTACAGTTGCGATGACAACAAATCTATGGTTCGTCATATTGGAACCCACGCTGTAGAGAAATTATTCTCGTGCCCAAAATGTACTTACGAGACCTATCGAAGAAATGATTTGCTTAATCATATTAAAACCCACTGTGGAGAGAATACATTATCATGCCCGAAACGCACGTACACGTGCAGTAAAAAAAGCATGTTGGAAAATCATTTAATAATGCACGCTGTAGAGAAACGTTTAACGTGTCCGGAATGCATTTACAATTGCAGTGATAGACGCGATATGGTTCATCATATTAGTAAAACGCACAGTGGAGAAAAACCATTATCATGCCCAAAATGTACATACAGATGTAGTGATAAAAGCATTATGGGTAATCATTTATTAACGCACACTGTAGAGAAACCTTTATCATGTCCGGAGTGCGCCTACAGATGCAGCGATAACAGCGATATGTTTCGTCATACTAGTAAAACACACAGTGGAGAGAAAACATTATCATGTCCGAAATGCACGTACAGGTCCAGTGATAAAAACAAAATGGATCGTCATATTAGTAGAATCCGCAGTGGAAATAAAAAGTTATCATGCCCAAAATGTCTGTACAGGTGCAGTAATAAAAGCAAAATGGGTAATCATATATTAACCCACTCCGTAGAGAAAACATTATCGTGTCCAGAATGCACTTACAGATGCAGTGATAAAAGTAATATGGTTCGACATATTAGAACCTACCCTGGAAAGAAACCGCTATCGTGCTCAAAAGATGATGATACTACAACTGAAACTGTAGCGAAAGCATTCTCGTGTTCGGTGCACGTTCGCATGGAATAAAAAATAAATATAAAGTTATTAGAACCTACATTGGAGAAGCATCATTTTGGTGCAGTCATATTATATCATATTCTCTGTTGTGTCTCATATTAAATCCCGCACTGAAAATGATAACGAATTAAGATTGCTAGTTAATTCACGGTTGTGTGGTAGCAAAGTAAACAAAATTTAAGTAACAAATGTACATTGTGTAGCAGTCTCGCTTGTTAAGTACCTACCGTATCGGCAGACAGCATTCTCAAGTTGCCGTCTTGTTTTGCGAACTAGTCTGAAGGGCGCTGCGCAGCATTTGGAATTTGTTCCGGCAGTTGTGGCTCGAGACTCGTGTGACAAGGAACGGTGTGAAGACTTGCCGACCTTGGCGGACTTTGAATATACGTAAGAGGCCCTCTAAATTGAGATTGATATTTCAACTTTAGTTTCTTAGGGATTACTCTGATAATATATAAATTTGTTCAGAATTATCTAATTCTGAGCTGGCGCCCATTTAATTCTTTAAAGTATCATTTATTCTTTCGTAATTTTCAACTGTCATGACTTGCATTTTCAACTATCGAGAATATCTATCTCGACACGCCTTAAGATTTAACCTTTCATTATGAGTCTCTTGCTTCATTTATTAACTTCCTAGAGCTATGTGTTTAGTAACCGCATTTTATATAATAAATGTTATATTTGTTATAAGAGTTTTTATTACTGGTGCAAGCATTTATTCTACCCACATGTAACCTCGAGTTCCTTTTAGGGAAGTAATTAATATTGGTAAGATATTTGCTACAATTGGAAAATAAAACAAAAAGAGAAAGTCACAAGTTTTTTAGTTTACTTTGGGGAGATGATTGAATAGATCACACCTGTGACTTCGCTTCTTATACATTTCTTGAAAAAATCTCACGTTGGTGTGAGATCGCATTGAGCAGTCAGCCACTGATGCAACATCTTAATAAGAGGCAAGAGTGACAATTGTAGTGATGATGAACCTGTCAGAATCTTTCTCTGCCTGCAGTACTCGAATATATGGTTTTCCGTGTTTGTTTTCAACAGGCTCTTCGCGACTTGTTCGGCAGCATCTGTTGGGTATCAATTGAAAACTACTGCCACGTTTGAGCTGTAATGAGCAGAGATATACTAGGTGTACCTGTCAGCTATCGAACCAATTGATAAGCTTCGAGGTGACACACCTTTGTGAAGTGGAAGACCTCAATCCACCACTTATAACCTGTAAAACAGTGTTAGAGGATAGACCTTTCAATCAACAACAACAATATTTCTTTCACTTGAAGAAAGGAACTGTTTTTAAGTTTCAATTTCACTTCCCTTAGTTCCAGTTTTTACCAATTGCTGTTAGTATTGATTCCCTTCCAATGTGTAGAGCCATGTGGCTGTCGACATTAGCTTCTCCAACCTGTCCACTGCTGGTGGACATAGTGAAATCCGTTGTGGGAAACGGTAGATGCTGCGACGCGAACAGATGTTCTACGAAGGGCCTAGCCTTGAAGGGGAGGGAGTGGTGTGGAAAGACATCGGTCGGTCACTTAACCTGTAGCTGTCTAAAATAATAATGGTGCCAGATTGATTGATTGATGCAAGATTGTCAAATTCTCGCAGAACAACAAAATATTGCAAAAAAATTTAAAACTAAGAAATTAATGTATTTAGAAAAGCTGTATTTTGGAAACTATTAGATCCATAGAGACGATTTTGGGCTAAAATTGTAACAAATTTTGTCTACTTTGAAAACTTGTTGGTCGGTTTTAATCGAAAATTATTCCTTAAGTGCAAAAATCGCCTAAAACTGAAATTATATATTATTATTAATTATTAATAAAATAATTATAATAATTAAAAAATGTCGTGTTTCATTGTATTTTTGACAATGTTGCGTTTGGCACTTGAGGACGGAAACTTGGATTGTTCATTTGGTCAACAACGTAAACAACTAACCCAAAATTTAGAACTACCAGATCTGATGCAAGGTAACCCCTCTTTCAGACGACAAGGTTATTTAAAAAAAATAGTTTGCATTTTCAGCTTTTTAACTTCCAGAGAGATTATTTGTTTTGTAGGGTAACTTATAGGGAGTGCACATCTCCAGAAAATAACAATAATATGTACAGTTCCCGACATTCACGTGCGACTGGCAACATTACAACCTCGCCCGAGATGCCTAACGCGGAAACCATTTCATTCTCTCTCCAGTGGTCTAGCCGCCGATTTAGCCCAAAATCTTCTCTGACGTATGCGATCTGTTTTGTTTATAAAATTGATGTAACGTGAGTTTTGTTAAAATAAAAACAAAATTGAAAATATTAGAATTCTCCTTTTTACACACAGAGAATAATCACGCAACCTTGGATTCTGCGGATTGGAGAACCACAGAATCATTCAGCCAAAAACCCATTTAAATTGGCGATAATCACTATCTTCCAAAATTGGTGACTATCGACGTTTAAAAAATCAATAGTGACCCGTATGGGCAGAACACGACACTGGAGGCACTTATCATAAATTCGGTATTGACACTTGGTTTGCTGACGGTTTGCCCATGAATATATCCTATCTCCGTCATTAAAACTAGTTTTATTTTTAATTTAACAACATTACAGCTAAAATTCGGACGAATTATTTTTCAGTTTCTTCAAAACTAAATAAGAAAAGATGCATATGATATCAAAACAAAATAGACATTTAAAAATATCCCCACAAAACCAATTATGTTAACCAATCAAGGCGTTTTGATGTGATGGTTTTTTATTATTTTTTTAATAAGTAATCAAGTATTAATTTTACGAGGATCTTACCCGCTCGGTCATAGAAATCAGCTACATAGAAAGACATAAAAAATACATTCAGGTCTTTAAATTCATTTTATTTATTTATAAGATATTTTTATACGCGAGAGGAACACAATATGAGCAACATATTTCCTAATTTTCTTCATACTGAATGCATTGCTTCAATTAAAATAACCAAACAAAAAGACGAGAGATATCCTTTCAATTTGGGAGGAGGTTATGGGTACCGCCGCCCCGAGAACCATTAATTAGATAACCAATACCTCTGCCAATGGCATGAGTTACGGCAGGAAAGCCCGCATTCACGGGGTGAAGTTTGTTCAGGTCTTGGTAAAGGATGCGTCGAGAGGCCGGTTGAGGTATACCTCTCCACCGGACTCTCTAGACCCAAAGCCTTGCACCGCATTCAAGTCAGACGGATGGATTCGTACGTCCTGGACACACTGAAACCCAGATAAGTTCCCAACCACAATTCTCTCTTCTTCACTCTCCTTCCTTTGACTAAAAAAGAATCTCCACACACCATCCGCTAAAGATCCTGTGTGGATTCAACGTGTAAATGAGAGCAGTACAATCTTCACAACGTGTCATCAATATTATATTATATACAGCAAATCTGTTACCTTGCTACTTTAAGGACAATATACAATCGTATAATAACAACATCTTTAGATCTTATAAATAAGTCAAATAAATTGCAGCATTCTTATTTTTATATCTGGCACATTTTTGGTCATTCGATGAAGAACTTCTAAACAGTAATTTATAGGCTGGGTCTAAAATAGATAAAATGACAGCAATATTTGATGGCATTATAAGAAGTAAACTGGAGTATGCTCGTGGTGTATGGACACCAAACTAAACGTATACATAAATGGGAACAAATCCAGAAAAAATCCTAACGCACATGCTGGAGGCAACGAATGGATTTAGCCTAAAAACCAAACAGAGTTCTACAAATCTTGCAATACTAAATGTTAATTTAGTATTTGACTCTATTGATGGCCCATTCCTCTTAAAATGCTATGGCTTACATGTGCCCGAAAACTTCAAAAATAGTCGTCTCCACGATTTATTGAAGTTACCACACGGCAGAACAGATGTTGAATGAAATTTCTAAAACAGTAGATATATTTAATAATTGCTCTTTCTTAAAACGTTTTATATACCTATCGTCTAAACGATAAAATAAGAAATCTCGTTCTATAAATGGTTAATTGTGCTGTCATACAATAAAAAAAGAAAACATAACAACGAACCTGTAGAAAATATTGTTAAGATAATTTTAGTAATTAATCATAGGTTCCGAATGGTTCCGATTGAGATACCCGAACCTAGACCAATCGTAGGGACAGAGCTCTGTGTTTTAACTGTTTCGAGTACAAATTCTGATACTATTTTTTCATCGTCGTCTCGTAGTATCCTCAAGTATCTGAGATACATGAGGTTACTTGAGGTTAGTCACAAACACTCTTCATTGTAAACTTTTAAAGTTCACATGATATGTTAGGTTATGTTAACATAAGTATTTTAGACTCGGAATATTGATGGTTTGAATATCGTCAAAGTGCGAAAATAAATGATGCTCAGTTAAAAAAAAATTAAAATATGGCTTTTTTCTGTACGCGTAAAAATCCTTAATCTATCCGTGACTGTTAACACAGAATATATCGATTTATTATTTTTTTTTAAATCTTTTTAGAAATTTTTCATTGCAATACTGAAAGTATCTACCACTGTCGAAAGTGCCGCAAAAAAGCTAAAATTATTTTTAAGTTTATTATTGTAAAGCGCACTTGAATTAATATAACAAAACACTAGCGCTATACAAGGTGATATACTATTATTATTTATTTATATAGTTTTTGAATTAATCGTGAAATAATTCAAATTCATCAAATAAAATTTACTTGCGCACGGGATGTGAACCCGCGACGTCCGGATTCGAAGTAAAGAATCGTAACCATTCAACCACGGCGGCCTGTTTGACAATTTTCTTATTTTAAATCTTTTTATGGAGCGATGGTGTGTCAAAAATTGGTCTAGCAGGAAATGATTTCCTTGGATTCAAAGTCCATTAACAAAAAACGTCATTTTTTGTTTTCTAATATTTTTTTCTCTAGGGTTAAATTTTCAATATCACTTGTAATTTACGCCTTTTTCTTCCTTTTTCTCACACTTTCCTTGGGTTTAATATTCAAATGTACTCGCAGATAATGTCTATTTAAATTCCTCTTTTCAGAACCTTTATAATTACACTTTGAACAAAGAAAAGGTTTTTCTCCTGTATGGGTTCTGATATGTTTTATCAAATTCCCTTGATCCGCAAAAGTAAATGAACATTGTGGGCATGAAAAAGGCTTTTGACCCAAATGAGCTCGCAAATGCCTACGTAAATTACCCTTTTCCGAACAGATATAAGCACATTCTGAACATGCAAAGGGTTTTTCACCGGTGTGGGTACGTAAATGACTTTTCAAATTGCCTTCTTGATAACATTTGAAACTACACTCCGGACATTGAAATGGCTTTTGCCCGGAATGAGTTATTAAATGTCTAGTTAGAGTTCCCTTTTCAGCTGACTTGAAGTTACACTCTTGACATGAAAAGGGTCTTTCGCCACTATGCGTTCGAAGATGTCGTCCAAAATTACCCTTTTCATTGCATACATAAGTGCATTGTGAGCATTTGAAAGGTTTCTTTCCTTGGTGTAGCTGTAAATGATCATTGAATATCTCTGCCTGGTAGCTTTTGAAGTTGCAGTCTTTACAAACTAATGGATTCCTTGAAGTCTTCAAAACTCTCCGTAGAATTTTCGAGTGAGCACTGTCAATTCCGCAATCTAAAATAAATAAAACATAAACTTACATTTTTTAATGATATCAAGTTTAATTTGTAGAACTCAGTTTCAATTTTAAATTTTTCTTTTATGTTTTCAATAATATCATTAATCAATTTATAAAAAAAAGTTTTATTTTTTGACATATACACATAAAAATAAACAGTACACGAAGCAAAACTTGTTTATAAATAAACTCGTATTTATAAATTGGAAAGTAATATTATTGAATTCCATAAAAAGAAGAGCTTTAAAATAAATATAATAGTTACTCTTTTTTCTTTCGTGTTAATGTAATGAATACACTGTTATCTAACTATCACTTTTAAGATTTAAAAAAACTCACTTAAAATGAATAACGCACAAAAGTCCCAATTGTTCGGAGTCAGTAGGACTATGGCATCCCCAATCGGGGGGTTTTGTGAGACTGAAATGAGGAGATTGTGAGGAAAAGGGAAACGGAAAGGTTGGGAGTACCTGGGTATTAGATCTGGACAACTTACTCTTACTCTGAACTAACTAACCATCACGCCGTTTCTCCGCAGGGATACGCAGACAGGACGGACCGCCAAACAACTCAGTCTTGGCACACACTTCTTGCCTCATTTACATTCATACATACTCTTCTATTATTCTGACTCTGGACATGGCCCGACTCGAGTATCTGATTCACTTGATCGTGACATGTCTTCCTCGGGCGTCCCCGACTTCTGCTATCATTTTACTGCTTACTCCGAAACGTGCCGCAAATACATCAATAATATTATTTTTATGAATTAATTGTGAAAAACACAAATTAATTCAATTAAATTTACTTGCGCACGCCGGAACCAACGGACTGCTGGTCGGAAGTCTTACCCATCGACGACGGTGACATCATTTTAACTGTCGCATATGATAGAAGACTTACCATAGACACTGTTTAATTCATCGAGTCCGTTGCTCGCATGCCTTCTTCAACAGATATTCTAGTACAATCTTAACTTCCACCCTTCCGTTCAACATCTCATATTTTCTAAGTCTAACTAGACCTATAATAAATTCACCTAGCCTCTCTCCATAATTAGAAATGATGGCATAGAACACTCTTGAAAGGTAAAAACAAGAAACATTTGGTAAAAAACTGCTGCGCTCTACTGTGAATATTTTTGACTGGTTTGAAGATGTTGTATGAGCGATTTGAGAAATGTATTGACGTTTGAAGAAATTACATTGAAAACAAAACAAAAACAAAAAATTGATATCGGTTGACATTTACTACCCTATGCTCAATTTCCATTGGCACAGCTAGTACCATATCAATTATTTGTAATTAAATTATAAAATAATACAATTGTGCTCGCGCACGTCAAGAATCGATCCTGTGACCACAGGATTTGTATAAATCACAGGTCGTCTGACTTGTATTAATATTGTAGAAGTAATATTGTTTAAAAAAAACAGAAAAAAAATCATTTTAAATCATTACCGTCAGGGTCATCTATATCTGATTCCGTTCCTCCAGTATCTTCATTGTCCTCGTCTGATTTCGAATTCTGCAAACTATCTTCTTTATCGATTGAAGTAGAAATATCTGTATTGGCTTTAGAAATATCAAGAATAGGAACTTCCCAACACAGTTCATCCACATTTTCAGAAATACCAACTTCTAGCATTGATTCTGTCTTTACTTTAGTAGTTTCTTGGTTTGCTGGGTCCATTCTACCACCGATAAAGTAAATTATATTTTACCGTGCGGAATACGCGATATATCAGGACAACAAAATGGTGGAAAGTCATGGAGAAATGCTGACCATAGATATAAGGTTGACAGTAAGGCCATAGATTTTACCGGAACTAGTGATGGAAATAACCATGCTATCAATTTCGAAACATACGATCAGAGAAAGAAGACACAGAACCGATGATTCAAAGACGTGTCGGTGGATGAGTTGACATCGCGTTTACGTCCCACCCAGGCGTAGTGTGTTCAATTCCTCGGCTGGCTAAGTCCTCCATCACAACACAAGCAACATTTTCCGCTTACTGTGGTGGTAGTAGGAGATTTTCAAATATGTTCAGGTTATTCATAACCCGGGAATTTTTGTCTTTCTTTTGGAAAAATAAAAAAGTATATTGTGTCATGACCGGTCAGTGGCCGAGATGGCTAAATCCTCCATGGTAAAAACTATATTTTTTTTAAATTAGAGAATAATAAACTCATTTCAGGAAAGACAACATTAATAAAATAAATGAAACCTATTTTTACATAAGAAAACGAATTTAAACTGAGATCAATGAACAGTGTACATAGATTTGAAAACAGATTTGAAAACAGATTTGACACAGTTAAACGGAACATATTTAATTAATACGTTAAGATAAATAAACACAGAAGTTTTTTTAGAGTTCCAGAGAAATAATGTGTCACTAATTAATAAAACTGCTGAGAAAGTTGCTTATAAGAGCTTTTGTCAATGTTTTTTCTTCGTTGCTGGATGTTTTAAAAAATAGTGATTGGATCAGTCTTGTAGTGATGAGAAAATCATTCGAAGTGCGCCATTGTTACACAAACAACATCTTCCGCTTATAAATATTGTATTAGAAAGTGTTCATATATTATTTGGTTATTTCTAACCCGAGTGCGTTGTCTCTCCGGTTACTTTTTAGGTTTTTTTTTTTTAATTTGTTTATATTTTTCAAAAACCAAACAAAAAACCGTCCTATACCTACTGATTTATTATGTTTTATGTTGGAAAAAATATATGTCACCGGCGTCCAAAATTTCATCGTCACTTTTTACTCCAAATGATGTCTGTTTCGTATGTGTGATATATGTGCCACCTCGTTCTTCAACTTCGTTATACTACAACATGTTCGAAAAAATAGAAAGTAATTATAATCTTCTCAGTGACAAAAATATCTTAATATTAGGTGATTTGAACCTCCCTTCCTGTAACTCCAATATTGTGAACATGTTTAACTATTTTAAATGTTTCTACGGTTTGCAAGAATATAACTTGATATGTAATGATTATAATAACACTCTGGACATAGTTTTATGTAATGCCAAGGATCTTATAAAGTGTGTTGAGAAATGTCATGACCCTATTACAAACGAGGACAAGCACCACCCTGCTTTGTCTATAAGTATTAGTGAGACTCACTCAGGTGTTGCAAATTCATGTCTAAACCCAAGTCCAATAGAAGTTCCCTCCTATCATGGAGCTAGAACCATAAACGCATGGAGATTCAACAAAGGAAATTTCCACTTATTATATGAATTGCTTTCTGAATGCTCATGGCAACCGGTCTGCCAAAGTTCAACAGATATAAATGCATTATGTACAAATTTTTACAATTCAATTTACAATATATTCGACAAGTGTATACCCATTTCCACACCTCGCACTACGGCACACAGAGTATATCCTAAGTGGTACACCAATAGTATTATTTCAAATATTAAAATTAAACATATTTTTCATAAGCGATGGAAAAAAACACGTCACAACTTGGACTATGCTAGTTTTTCAGCCTATCGCTCCATCGTAAAACATGAAATCAGTGAAGCTTTTAAAAATCATTTAACTTCAATGGAAGAAAAATTATCTATCGATCCCAAACAGTTTTGGAAGTACATTAAGGATCTAAAAAAATCCAACAACTCATTTAAGTCTATGATTCTTGACGGAGAGGAATTGACTACTGATCGCCTTGCACCGCAGTTGGAGGGATGTATTAATACGTATGTCACTCCTGGACACACTAAGCCCCAGATTCCTACCCACCCCTCATACATTTTCCTTTTCAGAACTTCCTATCCTTCCCTTCCTTAAAAAGACCCTCCACACAGCATCACCTAAGATGACATAGGTCGTGAAGGAAAATATTTTCCTCAAAGCCTCCTGTGTGGAATTAATGTAAAAAAATACGCTTGCTAAATTCGCTAGTTCAATTACTGTATAATTGTCGATTGTCGCAGGCCGGATTGATGACATTGGCGGGCCGTTGTTTGGAGACCCCTGATATAAACTATAGACTACATAATGAATTTACTTTATTGACAACTTTTATCGAAATCGATTCAGAAATTTATTTAACTATAATAGCTGCTAGTTTGTAATACTTTCTAAGGTTTCAAGGATTTGAATAAAACGTTTAAAACAGTTTTAGGTTTAATTTATTTAACTAGTTTCAGGTTTATTCTCATACAATAATATATAATTGTTTCACAGTTACAATTAGGGTTGCCAGATACGGGATTATTTATTATAGCTTTTGTAAGGTGATTAAGAGCGTGTTCACACAGAGCTATAATATGCGTGGGATGGCGTATTTCGGCATATCGCTCGCCGTACATTCCAAATTGGAAAGTATGGCGAGCGATATGCTGAAATACGCCATCCCACGCATATTATAGCTCTGTGTGTAAACACGCTATTATGCATAACAATACCTAACGCGGTTCAGTCACTAGCGCAACTGAATGGATTGGAAATACGCGAGCGACGGAGCATGATAGGTGTGGCGAGGGCGGCTGCGGGGCGTGGGGGCGCGCTGTGTGCTGTGTGTGAACACGCTCTTGCATATCGCTATTTCGTACGTACAATATTTAGGTACTTAGGAAGTAATTTCTTGTTATCATCTGTGACTTTTTTGTCACGATTGGCCGCCCCTAATATCTGGCCGCCCTAGGCCCGAGCCTACATAGGCCTAAGGGCAAATCCGCCTCTGTATATAAGTGTGTCCAGCATGTGGCAGTTTTTAATCAGCGATTTCTGATCATATTTATAGTCAAAAATTTAATTTTGATGTCGAAGATTTTTTTTTCAAACCCAAAAAAACTCATAACACGCCGGCACTGCATACAACCCAACACGTCACGTGATGCGCACTCCGTTTCGTTCCAGCAACATTGTACGGCGATGCCCACATCTGCCCTGATGATTGGCACTGTGTTGCTCTACGAACCGTTGGTTAAAGAATGAAAAGTGCAACACGGCATAGTAACCCAAAAATGTATTCAAAATGTATTCTACTCACAGTATTTAATTAAAGCATCTGAAACATTTCTAGGCGACCAAATTTTTAAACCAAAAACACATGACTTTGCATTACTACGTAGTGCATCGCCTTAATAATACGTATGTATGTTCTTTAATGAACGTGTTTAGGAAAGGTAAAGCAAACTTTATGCTGATCACTGTAAGATCGCTGTAATCATTAATAAAAGGATGGATGGATTTTATTTTTGTTTAGCGCCGTTTTTATTAAAATAATCTGAGACTGTAAACAAATAATTTCACTATAAGTGTATTTTAATAAAATCGTGAAATTAACGCCATCTATGAACGCGTTGCGTATTAAAATATTTTTTAAAAACCAAAGGTTCATGGAAAAAAAACGGTTTGCGTCCCCGCTGAGCACTTCACAAATTGCCAAGTAAATATTTAAGATTTTTTCCACTAGGTGGCAGGATGTGCAGTTTAAATGGCATTGCTTGATTTTTTTCTTTCCTTGGGGATGCGGTGTGAAGTGTGAAGGGTTTTTTCATCAATTTTGTGGACTGTAATCAATATGGTAACCTTTCAAGTTGACACAACTATTTTAGAAGCGGTCAGAGATGTGCAAAATGGGTACCCAAAACCATTTGAAATGCAAAATGGAAATGGGTCAAAACTTTTCCATTTGAAAATGCAAAATGGTTTTTAGAAAAGCATTTCAAATGCAAAATGCAAAATACCTATTTTCAAAATGCATTGAAAATGCAAAATGGTTTCTCAGGTCAAACAATCAAAATAATTATAGAATTTTTAAACAATTTTGTCATTTAATAATGGACATCAATGTAGATCAAACATATTACATGATGGTAAATCCAAAAACACCACGACTACGGATTATGAAACCACAAAAAATTTGCGCGGGACTAATGTTGCCAACGTAAAAACATAGAAACTGCTATCTAACATTTAATATTACAGCATCATGGCCCCAGTATTTGAATCAGTATTTTTTGTAACAATTATTTTATAAGCAATAATTATTAGCCTGAAACACTCATCCACATTGAAAAATCTCCTGATAAAAGATACATGACGCCAACGAGACATGAACCCGTGTCCTTTCGATTTCCAGTCGACAGCTCTGACCACTGAGCTATGGCGGCTTATCTCTTATCCGCGAAATAATTCAATATATATACTAGTGTTTCATTCAACAATTACTGCTTGTTACATTTTTTCACCTGAAACAACCAACTTTATTTTGGTTTGGCTTTATTATAGTTGGCGTCATGTATCTTTTATCGGGAGATTTTTCAATGTGGATGAGTGTTTCAGGCTAATAATTATTGCTTATAAAATAATTGTTACCCTTTGTGCTATGCATAAAAAATCTTGTCGTAAACATTAGTTTACCAAAAAAATAATAATTAGTATTTTTTGTAATGGTATCACTCAATTGCCAGGGCTTCTACCAGGGAGCAACTTGACAAATGTAAATTATCTCTCATAGCGAGGTTGAGGACCGACTGATATTTGGGGCTTATGAAAAAAATATGAGTGGAGATAGTAGGAAGAATGTTGCAAAAAAGCATTTAAAATGGAAAATGCATTGAGAAAAGCATTTAAAATGCAAAATGGAAAATACCTATTTTGCATTTTGCATTTCCATTTGAAATGGATTTATTTGAAATAAAGCACATCTCTGGAAGCGGTTAATATATAGTTTCAAATGAGAACTGACTTACTCCTCGTCCTTTGGAACACGTCTTTTGAGAGCACATATGTTAACTTTCTAGATTCTTTCTAGACTCGATAACACGAAGTTATGAAGACTTCTCTAAATACCTGGTATCCCCAACTGGGGTAAGAGTGTGGTTTGGGTAAAAGGATTGGAATGGTATGATTTATTGCAATCATAAACACATGGAAAAAAGCGACACAGGCAAAAAAATTCCATGATATCTCCAATTTGACCGATCCATCTCCGATGTGACCAAAAAATGCTTTCAATTCTTGTTTTTCGGAGAGTCAGTATCCCAACAATATTTAGACAAAATCTTTTAGTATTTTCTTAAGCGGAAACCTTTATAACATCAGCAAGAGGAAGCTACAAGACAAATGTGTGTATATTCTTGGTATACCTTATATTATAGGTGGTAGGCATTAAAATCGCTTGACAAATGGAGTCTAGAAATGTTCGATTTCAAGCTCAAAACTGGTTTTTATTAATTTTGTAAATAATTTTATAAGAAAGCAAAACAGTTAATCAAGTGAAACTGTCACAGATAATCTTAGCTGTAATACTGTATTTTTTAGAAGTTGTTTCCTTTACGCATTAATACGTTTCTATTGAAAAATGTTTATTTTTGTAGTTTACATTTTTTATTTGTATTCTACTCAAGCGAAACGATAGGAAAACCTTCAATTTATCTAAAGCATATTTTTTGGTATTCATAATGTACACCAATTCGTTATAAAGATTAATCAAAATAGTGATTTGGCATTAAGCTTCGCCTTAACTGGATAGTAGCTGCATTGACAAGTGCGTCAGATTCCCAACCAGGCGTCGCGAGTTCAAACCACTGCTAGATAAGTCCTGCTAGAAGAATGAGTTAATGATGAATGCAAGTAAGTCTTAAGTAATGGTGTTTGAAAGAGAGAGTACGAAAACAGTGTGCAATATAGTTGTTGCTGAGGAATACTTGGAGCAGGTGGATGAGTTTGTGTATTTAGGAAGTATGTTCTAGAGAGATGGGAAGGCTGACAGAGATATTGAAAGAAGAGTAAATGCAGGTAATTCCGTTAATGGAGGACTAAACGCAGATGGCGCTAACTAAACATTGTCCAAAGAAGCGAAGATAGCAGTCCACAATGGAGTGCTGGCACCTACCCTGATGTATGGAAGTGAGGCATGGAACTGGAAAAGAAAGTAGATTGAATGCAGTTGAAATGAGATCCCTGAGGCGTATGTGTGGTAAAACCATGTATGATCGCGTGAGGAATGTGGAGATCCGCAAAGAGTGCAAGGCTGATGTAAGCGTAGTGAGTAAGATCAAGAAAGGGACGCTTAGATGGTTTGGGCATGTAGAGCGAATGAGCGAAGAAAGTAATGTAAGGAGAATATACGATGCAAACGTGAATGGTAGCAGAAGTCGGAGACGCCCGAGGAAGACATGGCACGATCAAGTAAATCAGATACTTGAGTCAGAATAATAGAAGAGTATGTAAGAGACGATGTATGAATGTGAATGAGGCAAGGAGTGTGTGCCAAGACCGTGTTGTTTGGCGGTCCGTCCTCTCTGCCTACCCCTGCGGGGAAACGGCCTGATGGTTAGTTAGTTAGTTTCATATTTGTCGTTTTGGCGCCAGTTCTATACGTCAATGTTTGTATCACCGACTGCCGACGCCTACGATCTGTTATACGCAATAATGCTAAACAATGAAAGTTAATAAAATTCAAATAGTACCTATCAATAATTATGCTTTTCATGCAAAAAGAAATCATTACAAAAGTTTGTCATACAAGATGGCGGCCAATCACACTCCCTTCACCCTAAATATTGCTTCAATCCTTCTAATGTCATTCATAATATAACAAGAAGGTCAATCAAATAATAGCAATGGCCGCCTTGCAAAAAATGTTGCCATAGTCTAGAAATATAATTAAATTTTAGGGAAAATATGTGTTATAAAATATGGAAGAAAAATTTTGTCGACAATTAATTTGAATAATAACCTTTCAACTCTTTCGGCCGGTGAAATTATTGCTATTTAAAATAAATTGACTGCATGAAGTTTTTGTATTTCGACAGTTGATTTTTGACAAGCCAAAGAAAAATTTAACTTAAAATATAATATTATTTCTATTATTGGGTGCATGGGCGCATGGGTGCGCGCGCAAAGTAATGAAGTGATTTGCCTGCGTAAGGCATATAATTATTCAAGTTCAATGAACTATTAATTTTCAAAATTGGAATTGGTAAGTTTAAGTCAACGATTGTAACCTAGATTATAAGGTGAAGGCCGCGTGCGCGCCGATTACCTCAGGAAAGGTTGTAACATAAGTGTAGAAAATAAAAGAAGGAGAAAATGAATCCCATAATACAACATTTATTTCTACATCTTTTAATTAACATGAGAACTCTTTTAATTAATGACAAATAACTCAGGCGTGTGCAACAACCGAAGGTTGAATGCACGATTGGTAATTTTAAAATTGCATTGAGAGCGACAAATGGATGGTGACAAAGTAGGTACCGAATTGTTTTTATCAATAAATTAATAATGATAATTTTCTATTTAAAATGTGTATTCGTTTGCTTACATTTTTTACAGATCTAAGGTGAGTGGTTTATTTATGTCTGAAAATGATTTTTAAAGTCATCGACGTGGAATGGGAATTTTGTAATGGTCTTTAATAATTATTTATTGATAGGTAAGCTATGATCCCGGGGTGAATATTATAAACTTTTAGCTTCACAAAACCTACAATTAATAATTATAATATCCCATGATTTTTCGGTTGTGTATTCAATTTTGTTTACAAATGTGCACGTAACATCCTAAAAATCAAAAGCACATACAAAATATCATGTAGGTACGAATAGGTACGTAAGTTTTTCTATAGTATAATTCTACAGACCTTTCCACATAATAAAGACTATACTTTATTTTAGACAACGCATTAAATAATTATTTGAAACTAGCTGTACCCGGCCGTTCATTGCTGTGGCTCAGTCTCTGTGTGCAGATAGGAAAACAATAGTGCGTATTGCGTTTACGTCCAACAGATAGCGCTGTTTAGAAAAATAAATGTTTTCACCTGTCACAGGTCACATCTATATTTTTTTTTAAATATTTTTTTTTTTTTTATAAAATACAGTATAATTATTTAAATTTACATAGTAAGAACATATTTCAATAAAACATAACATGTTTACCTTTACAAGAGTCTAAAACTCGTATGAATTATATCATATATGTTTTTTTCTTACTGATTTAATATTTTTTGTCATTTAATTTTTATTATTTTAAGACCTAAAAAAAATTATTAGTAAGGATAAAACCTAAAACATAAATGATTGTTTAATATTTTTTATATATTAATTTTCAGAGTAACCTGGATAAATGTAAAAGAAATCATAAAATAAACATTAAAAAAATAATGGGTCCCCAGTCCAAGCAAAACAGCTGAAACGGGTAATATGTAGTTTGTCATTATTTTACAGTATCGTTAAAGCAATCGTTAAATAACGATAATAATTGTTACATTTATTTTTAACATCCAAGTATTTTTTTTTAATTTTTCGAAATTACAATTTTAGTGATTTTCTCTACTAGGCTATTATGGTAGTCCTACATGATTTACGTAAGAATAACAAAATAATATTTTCTAGAACAAATAATAATACATAAAGGAAAAGGACATGTTATGGTAAAACAAAAAATATATTTTTTATAGAAACCATATTAGAAATAAAATATACCATATTAGATTTACTGGTAAATTCTAGTGTTAACAGATTAAAATATGTATTCCTTAATTATTCTATAATTATTATATAATATTATTTTCACATTAAATTGCCTGAGAAAATTAGAAATATACTATTTTGTATGCGATGTCTATGTCGATGTACACAGAACTATTAGTAAAGCTCTTTTTTCTACATCTTCAATTTTAGTTGACAGCGGGTTTTTGGGTTTAAATATTATATCTTCTTTACCTAAAGTGACAAAGACATAAACATCAAATTATATTGTAAATCCACCTGGTAATGCATTTGTAAACACAGATATTATGTCTCCAATATATAATTTATCTTTTTGCTAAACGAAAGTCCAAGCCAAAATATTGTATTTTTTATCAGATACAGATTTTTATTAAAGTTTGTACATCCAAATTTACTATGAAATCTAATTTATTATAACTAACAAACACACAATACTTCTTGATACATTTTATTTCGATTAATAATTTTGGCTTCCACAATTCAGCTTGAATCTATCGATTGGTTGCAGACTTTATAGTTTCTGCGTGGCAATTAATGCATTCCTTTGTATAGTCAATTATTTTGTGTATTGTTGTCCTTTCTCGGCAGGTAGCCTTTTCATTGTATAAATGTATTAATATTCAACTAAAAGCTTATTTTTAAATCAAAGAACCTAATTTTCAAAGATTTGAAAGCTGCTAGTTTCTGTTTTCTCAAAATTATGATCTCCTAACATTTTCTTTTATTTCCATTTTGGTTTTTCCTTTCATTGGTGTTATTTTATATCTCTCTGAGTAAAACTTAGTTTACACTCCGTAAACCCAGTATCAAATCAAATTAAGGGGATGCCATACGTAGTAATGCAAAATCATGTGTTTTTGGTTTGAACATTTGGTCGCCTAGAAATGTTTCAGATGCTTTAATTAAATACTGCGAGTAGGATACATCTTGGCCTTAATAATCGAGTATTTTTTAGATAAGTCTTTTTATAAGCCCAGAAAAAAATTATGTAAAGGCCTATGAAAACTGCTGTAAAGTTCAAAATCTACTACTTATGAACCCATTTTCGGTTATGATTTTATTGTATAATGTGGAAAAAAGTTATTTATAAAATGATCGAAAAAAAAATATTTATGCCTGAACATCCACAAAATAAAATAAAAAGAATTTTTGGCCATGTTTTTTTCTTGCATAAATCAAAACCTTATCGCCATCTACGTAAGGGTTGTTATTGATAGCGGCTCAATTTAAAATATTACACGACGTAGTGCATCGCCTTAATTAAATATACGGGGAAAAATTCCCCACATAAACTATTTTAGGGAAAACGTAATGCATACTGGCAACATCAGTAAACCACATTACATGAAATCATATTTTCATTCGATATAAAACCTTTGGTAGAAAAGTTCACTTGCAAAAACTCAAAATGTCCGCTCTACAGAGGCTGTTGAAGTTTAAGCCATTGGTGATGAATCCTCAGGTGTCGAGCTTGGTGCTGAAGAGGTTCAACAACCATCGAGCCATCGCTCAAGTCATTCCAGCAAGGAATAAGGTGTCCACACCCGTGAGTACAACGCATATTATTTCATATCTAAAGTTGGCTAGCATCGTCGTCATAGCGGTGTTTACCTAACGTATTCAATTAACAAGAACAATTTGCTTCTGTAATTACTGTCATAGACGCGTAGATTGGCCTAAAGAACTACCTACATACTTATATAAGTAACTACTTGATCTTGTGATTATAATAGTTCTTTCCTATCATTTCGTTTCATTTCAAGAGAAACTTGCTTATCTTTGCTGTAGTAACATCACTGGTCAATGGCAAAATTGACAGGTTCCTACTCCTGCATCTTGGGTTCAATTCCAGCGTCCACTGAATTCGCTAGCAATATTTTTCGACTATACTATTGGCTTTATAATATTGTCATGTTATCCTAAACTTAAAATTAGCAAGAGAAAGGTTGGTTATTCAGTCCAGTCGCCGAACGCGATTTCTGAATCCATTTTAGGCATTTTTTCATGTAAAAATGGTGAGGTTTTTAAAACTGTAATATAATGGTTACAACTATTGATTTTAATGGTTTTCTTTGTTAAATATTGTAGCTTAAAGGTTATATTGTAATTATATGTGGATATTTAGTGAAATTGCTGAAGGATTTGCGGATAAAATGTGGTTTTTAAAAAGTTACGTAATCTTTTTGCATGAGTTTGACAGATAGGAAAATCTAAGTATTTGTCAAAAGTGACATTTTAAACTATTTTTTTACCAAAGTAAACTTATGTTAACCATTTTTATTTTATTTTACTATATATTTGCTAGCGTTTTGACCGTATTCATATCAACTTTACACGTTCCGACTTTATGTTGACGTTTAATTCAAACCTAACCTCAATTTTGAATACAGTAATATTAAGAAATTAACACTTAAATTAAAAAGTCAGAATAACAGAAGTGCCAAGAATGAGTAGTTTGGCAATCCGTCCTCTCTGCCTACCCCTTTAAGGAAAACAGCGTGATGGTTATTCAGTTAGTTCTTCATAGTTTATCCAAAGGATAACGTGTACTTTCGAGATAGAATTTGTGATTTATTTATTTGTAAAGTACGAGTTTACCATTCTGTACTCGAACGTACTAAAAAGTCCTGGGGTTTGATTCTCTAATAGCGATCGAGAGTTATTCGTTAAGCGCCATCTTCAGACGAAACATTACCCGTCGTCTCGACGACCATTGTTGAATGTTTCATTTATACGTATTCTTCAATGTCGAAGGATTGAAAACGTTATTATATTGGCAGCCCTTTGAATATTGTCTATGTTTCGTTTCTATTAGCGATGAGTCGTTCTTAATGAGCTAGTTCTTTTTGATAAGCCGTACTCGTAGGATTCCCAGTAAACCGTGCCATGGCTCAATTGAATGGTTACTCTTCTTTTTATAATGCCATTAAAATTATCCAAGTGTTATTTCATACTCAAGGTACGTGAATGGCGTCTTGGACTTGTACATATGTACCTAAAACTACTAACTACCTAGCATCTTATTTTTCTCGTGGTACGATCATTCATACGCTGCGAGGTGTCGCTGGTATCGGACCAGAACTGTATTCTCATTGCTCATACGCTCTGTGCTCACGACTCCCGTTCAATCGAGTCGACTCTTTTAGCCGTAGGAATATATTGAGCTGATACCGTGGCTTCCCGCTCTTAATAAAATGATTCATGATCCGTCCCTAGTTTCTATGGTAAAAGATTGAAATGTCAAAAACAAAACATCGCCGTCTAATTTTTGTACTCACCTTAGTTACGACATTTAGAGCTGAAGAACGGGAGCCACGATACGGTTCTTCCGCTCTAGATGTACTCACCTTAGTTCCCGACATCTAGAGCTGAAGAACGGGAGCCACGATACGGTTCTTCCGCTCTAGATGTACTCACCTTAGTTCCCGACATCTAGAGCTGAAGAACGGGAGCCACGATACGGTTCTTCCGCTCTAGATGTACTCACCTCAGTTCCGACATCTAGAGTTGAAGAACGAGATGGAGGTGTTATGAGCGGAAACACAACTATTACCGGACGATGTACTAAGGCTTGATTAAGCCTAAAATTCCCGACGAAGTCTTCGTTTGTTAGATTAGCGAAAGAATCGAGCGTCTGGCAGAACGTTCTTGTTATGTTCTCATTATGTATTGCAGCCAATATTGTCGGTAAATCAGCCATTGTACAGAACATTAAAACAACTTTGTAAAAATATACAATGCTTTTCCTTCAAAGTGATCTTGGGTTCGTTCGAAACGATCTTAGATTAGGATACGATAGACTAGATTTTGACAGCCGTCGAAGACAAGTCGGTGTCGACTGGTTTGACCCACTTGTTACCTTTGACGAGACTCTAGAATAAAAAAATCGACCAATGAATGTACTTTCGACGACTCATTAGGTAAATCACTTCGCTTTTAAATCATTTCAAAAGTTAGTCATACAAGATGGTTGCCAGGCAATTTCCCCTTACCGTAGATTTGTCTTCCAGAAGAATGCCATTCATACAAAATTGCACTAATTCTCTGTCCAGGGATTTTTGGTTCATGTCAATAGTGACTTTATAGGATAAGTTACACGAGTTTTCTACCTATTGCGAGAATTTATTTGTTTATTTATTAATATACGTTATCCTATAGATAAGCTATCACGAGGAAGGTGAAAAATAACCCATTACTTGTTTATACGCCTGTGGGGCTTTTTACATAGAGTATGAGGTAGTTACAATTTTTATACAAGTGTTATTGATAAAGCAATGGTTATGTAAAATAATTACTTACTTTCAATGGTTTACGCCGAAACGAGCTGTCGATTGTTTTGTCAATGTCAAAGCATTTTTCAATGCTGTTTTTGTTCTACCGGTATTACAATGGAAGATGGGCTCCGAGGAATTTGAGTCACTGATCTCTTTGGCATCCGTATATAGTCAGGAAACAAGCCAAACGCGCACCCAACATTTGTACATCTGGTCTTTGTGTTTCCTCCCTCCTACAACATGGTTCTCTTCAAGACCCATCCTTTCCTCGTAAATAAAATGTTTAATATCCCTGATATATCTGTTTTTTTTTCCAGGAAATGTTGGGCCTCATTTCCGTGATGCTGGCCTGTTGGTTTGCCACCCCTATGTACGTGCTGTACAACCTGAAGTACTACAACGGAAGCGTTGAGCGCCCCACATAAACCTTCATCTAGCCCTTCTCTCCCTTAGTGTGTCGCTTGTATTATAATAATGTTATGTTTTTCTGCCAATAAAGTCTAACGCAGTCAGCTTACCGTGTTTTATTTCACGCACGGAAGAGATGAAAAAGTGCGTCGGGTAAGAGATGAGTAAGATACTATTGGCCCGTATATCAATCAGTCCGTATCCTCACAATGTGCGACATACCTCGCGCAAATTTAAGACTTAAACCTTGGTAAGTTGTAGAATAGTTCCATCTTTAGACACCGAGGTGCTAGCAGTAACAAATGTAAAATATGACGCTTACGTACTCCAATCTCACAGAAATATACGTAAATTGCATAATTTTATCAGTATCGACTGTTACGTTCGTCGAGCGATGGGGATTTTGATGTTATTATTTGATATCATTCTAAAATAGACGAATAGTCTGGTAAAACATTGTCCGGGTTTCAAAGTCAGGACAGTGTTTTCAGCGGTTTGTCTGCCATAATTTCATGAAGAAAAAACAAATACTATTTAAAATTAGTATCCTCGCGTATAGCACTGTGGTGAATTTCGTGGATCGTATTAAAAAAATCTTTGGTTTTCTCTTTGTTTACCTATCTGTATAAAAAAAAATTGTTTCTTGTATTTTTTATCTATTTATGTTCTAAATTATTCATTACGTCAAAATTATAATACACATATACTTATGTAAAAGTCCTACGGGCGTGAAATGAATAAAACAAAATAAAAACTATATAAATAATAATTTTAATGTTAATTATTGAAAACAGTGCCATCTGTTGCACGTAAAAGCAATATGCGCTATTGTTTCTCTATCTACAGACAGACTGAACTACAGCAACACGTGGCGGTTTACAGCTAATAATATGGTATAAAATAATGTCGCTATCCGCGTCTGTCTGTTTGTGCGCTTAGTTCTTCTAAACTTCGCAACGGATTTTGATATGGTTTTCACTATCATTTAGAGAATTTCTTCCGAAAGGTTTAAACATATAATACAAGCAAATTATATTCATAGAAAGTATATAAAAGTTTATGTTTTTGGGTACACGTCAGAAAATAATAAACACTGACAATTTTTTAATAAATTTTATTTATCACAGATAAATTTACTTTTCACAAAACAATCATTATATTATGACAGTAAGATATAACTTACATACTATACAATACATGGAATGGTACAGTGTTTCCGGAAAGTGATGCATTCATTAATAATAATTACGTAATAAGTAGATTCAGATGTGAAAAGAAATTATAAGAATATACACAATAAGTCCGTTAACTTGAAGCACAAGTACAAGTGAGAAAATCACTTTATTTGATTTGAGTTTTTATTTTCGAACAATTTGATTCAAAGTTAAATTTGAAAATAATCGATCGTGAGGGGGTTATTATCACCTCTTATCATTACTTGTACCAACATGTTGAATCACCTCCCGAAGTAAGTACTTTTTACTCTCGGACACCTGTATATAATGTACAAGGAATTCACGGTTAAAGCAGAACTCTGGGATTAAACTATAAACCAAATAAGACAATCTATCAAACGGCGAGTACGCCTATTTTACATAGGTAGACCATAGATATGTAAATGGTGCAGACCGGACGAGACACATGTAGAGAAGGTTCAGATTCCGGTTAGTCGGAGATTGATATGTAGAATTATACAGTAAGGGGGTATTTCACTATCTCTGATTATGTTCTGACTAAGCACTAATCCGCGGATTAGTCATTTTTTCGTTTTCACTATATCTGAATAACGCTAACGCTCGGGTTAAAGTTCGATTTGACTAATCAGTGCTCGAACCTCACGTTAGGCGCTATTCTTCGAATCAAAGATGGCGTCAAAACATTCCGAGTTTGACAGCGGAGAAGTGAGTCGAATTTTGTTGAATGAATTTGAATGCTTGTATGATCCATCCTGAATTATTTGATTGTGTTCAAAATAAGAAACAATGTATTAATTCAACACGAATCTATCTAAAATGACCTGATAATCAACATAACATAACCAAAAAAATGCACACTTTGCGGTGTGCGGACTGTGACGCATGACAGCCGTGGCAGTAGATGGAGTAACTGCAAACACTTTGCGATGTTGCCAGACTATTTCGAGTGTTATCTATCCGGAAGCTCGGAACAATGGTGAAACGGTCGCCGTTGAATAACGAAGTTATTCTGATCTTTAAAGCCAGCCAACGGATAGCTAGTCAGATATTTAGCCCGACATAGTGAAATACCCCCTAAATTTGTTATCCAGTTCTCGGTGGCAGGAAGGTTTATCAGTATGTCAATTGCACAGACCAAGATAGATATTTCAACGTGCAACACAATAAGGTATACTTATATGCAAATCAAACCATGCTAGGGCGCCATTGTAACACAATCATTATGCATAGTAATAAATTTAATTTTATTAATTAAAAATGACACGTTGGTTGCCATTGTAATAGTTATGTTTTCAATAAGAAGGAATTGCATTGAAAGAATAAAAGAAAGTAAAGTTAACAATATTTATTAAGGCGATGCACTACGTAGTAATGCAAAATCATGTGTTTTTGGTTTGAAAATTTGGTCGCCTAGAAATGTTTCAGATGCTTTAATTAAATACTGCGAGTAGAATACATCTTGGCCTTTGAAATAATCCAGCATTTTTTAGATAAGTCTTTTTATAAGCCCAGAAAAAAATTATGTAAAGGCCTATGAAAACTGCTTTAAAGTTCAAAATCTCCTACTTACGAACCCATTTTCGGTTATGATTTTATTGTATAATGTGGCAAATTAAGTTATTTATAAAATTATCGAAAAATAATTAAATATTTGTGCCTAAACATCCACAAAATAAAATAAAAGGCACTTTTTGGCCATGTTTTTTTCTTGCATAAATCAAAACAGGCGGATGATGTTAAGCGGGAATTTAAACCTTATCGCCATCTACGTAAGGGTTGTTATTGATAGCGGCTCAATTTAAAATATTACACGACGTAGTGCATCGCCTTAATTAATAATTTTGAAACATGAGACTCAATAATTTTAATAATGGTTATAATAAAACTCTCTTGGAATTTAGTTATGACATTAAGAATTACGTAAAAGTGACATAAAATATCAGGAGATTAACTAACCTATGATAATATATAGGGCGCCATGCGGAGATGATTAACTCCACAAAATTTAGTAATAATTTTAAGATGATAGTGTCCAGTCAATTAAAAGTGAAACTAACTAACGTGATGATTTCCGTCCGAGATCCACCGTCCAGTCTTTACAAGATGTCTTCTCGCCGCTTGTAACTCCCTTCTCGTTGCTGGCCAAAAACCTATCTCTCCCACGTTCAAGTATTCTTGTTTTAATTTACGACGCCAGATCGGCGTTGGCTTTAGTGTTGGTGTCGCCAGCCAGCAGAGATAAACGTAACGGTTCTATCTTGCAGGCGAGGCAAATAAACCGTTACAAACGAGCTGCAGGCTGTCAATTTTTGCACCACGAGGGTTCCAGCATTTCTTGAATAAACCACAACATCAGTTGCATTCTGAGAGCTCATTGAATAAGCATACCCCGCGTAGTAGCGATGGGTCGTTCATGAGCGAGCGACTCAATGACTCAATTGAACGGTTATTCTTCTTATCAGGAGATATTTTAGAAAAATAGAACCATTTAAATTATCCAAGTATTAATTGTTATTACATACTAAGAGACGTGGACGGCGTCTGACATCTGTACCTACGAACTACCTAGTTTTTATCTTATTTTTCTCGTGGTAAGAGACGGTGAACCGGTACCAAGAATCGTACGATCGTTCATACGCTGCACGTATCGGGCGAGCACGATTATTCTTATTACTCATACGCTCTGGGCTCCCATACTATTTGAGCAGTACGAAAATATTAACCTGATACCGTGGCTCGTGCTCTTAATAAAATGAGCCACTACCCATTGCAGAAGAGCAAAGTTCGCTAAAGTAAGGTAACGATTTGCAGCGCAGTCCTTTGTGGGATTTTTCTTGGGTCTAAATGTTAATTTTTAACCAAACTATCTACAAATCGCATTGCGTAGTGACACAAGTACGAACGAGGTGAGTAAATTATAACACATTTGTAAAATAGTCTAACTAAATAAAACATTGCCATACAAAATATTGTGGTGAATTTAAATATACTAACAGTATTTGTTAATCCTCATCATTAGTCCCGTGCTGAGGCAAACTAAACTTGTGGAGTTTTATATCTAGGGGAAGGATGTTGTGGAGTTTTATATCTGGGGGAAGGATGTTGTGGAGTTTTATATCTGGGGGAAGGATGTTGTGGAGTTTTATATCTGGGGGAAGGATGTTGTGGAGTTTTATATCTGGGGGAAGGATGTTGTGGAGTTTTATATCTGGGGGAAGGATGTTGTGGAGTTTTATATCTGGGGGAAGGATGTTGTGGAGTTTTATATCTGGGGGAAGGATGTTGTGTAGTTTTATATCTGGGGAAGGATGTTGTGGAGTTTTATATCTGGGGGAAGGATGTTGTGGAGTTTTATATCTGGGGGAAGGATGTTGTGGAGTTTTATATCTGGGGGAAGGATGTTGTGTAGTTTTATATCTGGGGAAGGATGTTGTGGAGTTTTATATCTGGGGGAAGGATGTTGTGGAGTTTTATATCTGGGGGAAGGATGTTGTGGAGTTTTATATCTGGGGGAAGGATGTTGTGTAGTTTTATATCTGGGGAAGGATGTTGTGGAGTTTTATATCTGGGGGAAGGATGTTGTGGAGTTTTATATCTGGGGGAAGGATGTTGTGGAGTTTTATATCTGGGGGAAGGATGTTGTGGAGTTTTATATCTGGGGAAGGATGTTGTGTAGTTTTATATCTGGGGAAGGATGTTGTGGAGTTTTATATCTGGGGGAAGGATGTTGTGGAGTTTTATATCTGGGGGAAGGATGTTGTGGAGTTTTATATCTGGGGGAGGGATATTGTGGAGTTTAATATCTGGGGGAAGGATGTTGTGGAGTTTTATATCTGGGGGAAGGATGTTGTGTAGTTTTATATCTGGGGAAGGATGTTGTGGAGGAGGGATATTGTGGAGTTTTATATCAGAGGGAGGGTTGTTGTGGAGTTTTATATTTGGAAGAATGTTGTGGAGTTTTAAGTCTAGGGGAAGGATGTTGTGTAGTTTTATATCTGGGGGAAGGATGTTGTGGAGTTTTGTTGCAAAAGAGAAGTATCTTCTTCGTTCGAATGTGATTTTATAACTAGGAATGTTTTTATTCGATCTAGAGTGATGGATACGCAGTCTAGTATAGGATTCCATATTTTAGAATAGTTTCAATAGTGTATATTTGGCGTATTATATTTGCTGTACACTTGGTACATCAAAACCATTGAAAATTTCAATTGAAGGCATACTTGTGGGTATTTTATTACGAAGCGAGCAATGATCTAGGATTAGTAATTCGTAATATTTTATTTTCGAAGACTTAATAGTGATAGTACAATGCAAATTGACTGTAAACTCAGATTCATTTAAAGGATGACACTTGCGTCACCTCCCCGCTCCGCACACATGGTTCCTAATTTCACCCTCACGGGCCCGTATATGGTTTTCTTGGTCTGTGGCTAATTGCTAATATCATCCGATTTGGATACTATGTACAAACTTACCATCTCTGTCGCGAGAACGCAATTCGAGACACCCGGTCTACACAATTTATATATCTATGGTCACTAGCCACTCCCAGCATGTGTGTTGACTGAGGTGAAGACTCATCGATCAAAAGATCGAATCATTTAAAAAAAACTGGTACGATAGATCATTGATGATTGTGTGAGTAGGTGTGAAGTAGGCAGTGTAAAAATATGATTGTGGCGATTGCAATTCTCTGCTTACATCTGTACGTACATGGTGCTGTTATTGATGCAATTAGATTGGGTTAATTAAAATGAATTATAATAAAGTAACTGCCATTATAAAGGATTTTATAAATACTATACAAGCATAAAATATAAATAACTTCCGAATGATCCACAATGCATCAATTGTAGAAAAAGAAGAGTGATTAGATTTCTGATGGTATATTTGGTAGTACGGAAATGCTATGTACAAAATACTGGACAGAATTTTTGAATTCATGGAAAAAAATCTTGTAAATTTTTCTTAAAATATGTTGATTGTTTTAAATTTTTTCAAAAATTTTCTTCTAAAGCACATTTTTAATCATCAAAAATCATCATTAATTATTATTATGTTATGTAAAAAAAAAACACTATTTTTATCATAAAACATCATAATTTTATGTTAAAAAGACTGTTTTATCATTAAAAAATCAACAAAACATTGCTTTTATCATAATGTTATGTAAAACACTGTTTTTTTTATCAGAAAAATCAGAATGTTGTGTCAAAAATACGGTTTTATCATCAAAAATCTACAAAAACATTGCTTTTATCATAATGTTATGTAAAACACTGTTTTTTCATAAAAAAATCATAAAGTTGTGTCAAAAATACTGTTTTATCATAAAAAATCTACAAAAACATTGCTTTTATCATAATGTTATGTAAAACAATGTTTTTTCATTAGAAAAATCATAATGTTGTGTCAAAAATACTGTTTTTTCATAAAAAAAATCATAATGTTGTGTCAAAAAGACTTTAATCATAAAAAAATTCTAAAAAAACATTGCTTTTATCATAATGTTAAGTAAAACACTGTTTTTTTCATTAGAAAAATCGTAATTTTGTGTCAAAAAGACTGTTTTATCATAAAAAATCTACAAAAACATTGCTTTCATCATAATTTTATTTAAAACACTGTTTTTTTCATCAGAAATTCCTAATATTTTAGAAATAATTTACATTGGTTTTTTTTTAAGTTTTATCATAGACCTTTTATTGATCACCGGTTTTATCAAATTATCATTAATTTACAGTCATTGATTATTACATATTTACCGGACAACGTCTAATTTCATCAATTACATCATTTATAAAAAGCATTCACCAATTTTAATCAAAGTTCATATTAAAAAAAAACATTGATTTTCATCACAGACAGAATTAAACAGTTTCATTGAATTTATCATAATTTACTAATTTTGCACAATGGTATTATACAATAATAAACCAAGAATACACAATTTATATTAAATTTACCATTTTTTTACATTGATTTTATTACAGTGTTTCATAAAATTTATCATAATTTATGCTGACAAAACCAGAGTAAATTTTTATTAACAATATTCAGTTTCTATCAAATTTTACATTACAAAAAAGTGCAGTCATTCTTAAAGCTACGTAATATTTTATACAAAAAAAAATGGTTAGTTCTTAATACATATAAAAATATATTTTACGGCATTATGCTCATTATCATCTAATGCCAGAACAGAATATTGCGGCACTCTATCGTCTCTGCCTACCCCAACTGAGATATTCAGACCTGGTTACAAAACTAAACTACTAAAGCAGCATTTTAATAAAAATAATAATAATAATCATCTCACACCGGGGAGATACTGAGAGTATCTACCACAGACGGTATTTTGTTAGTACGTATTATTGCAACTAGTACAGGCCGTATATGCCTTCATAATTAATAATATAATATATTAAATGAGATGAGAAAAAAAAATTAAATATTAATTAATTATTTGTGCCCAATTTGAGATTAAAATATGCATAATTATTATTGAAGACAGCGCGTACGCCACGGCGTAATGATATCCACGAACATAACGTGGGTATACTGGCAAAAAACGTTAACTCAAGAGAGTTAACACAACTGCTGACCCTGTACAAATCGCAAGTGCGCCCTACTGTCGAATTTGGCAGCCACCTCTGGTCCGGAGCCCCTAAATACCTGAAAGAAACCCTTGACTCTGTGCAAAAACGGGCGGTCCGTTTGATAGATTCCCCAATCTTAACAAACGGACTGCAATCTTTAGAGCACAGGCGTCAGGTAGGTATGCTGTCCCTGTTCTATCGGTATTACAATGGAAGATGCTCTGAGGAGCTAGCGTCATTGATCCCTTCGGCACCGGTGCGTAGTCGGGATACACGCCAAACGCGCGCCCAACATTTGTACACGGTTGACATTTGTCACATGAGAACGGGTCGCATCTACGATTCGTTCTTAAGTTCAACAGCTCGGCTGTGGAACGAACTGCCGGCCTCTGTGTTTCCTCCCTCCTACAACATGGGACTCTTCAAGACCCATGTTCACTCCTTCCTCTCCACAAAAATACCCTCCACACAGCATCCCCAAAGATGATATAGGCCCTGAGGGAAATTATTTTCTTCAGGGCCTCCTGTGTGGAGTTAATATAAAAATAAAAATAAAAGAGTAAAAGATTAGATTGAGCTGGCCATAAATAATGGGCGACAGCAGGTGGAGTGGCGTGGGCGCATCCCTGTCAGTGATTTGTCTATAAATGAATATGACAGTATACAGGCAACTCGCATTGTAATAAATGAATCCTATAATTTCTATACCCGCTATATCCTGACAAAATGATCTGAGTATGACATCTTGTTCACATTTTTGTGAGCAACAAGAGGAGCCTAAAATTGAGTTTCAAAACCATCCTTATCACGACCAAAAACCATGTTAAAACTGCGAGTGAGAAACCAAATCCGCTATATCATACAGAAAGTTACTATCAAAACCCGCTATATCGGATTCAACCAATCACAAGCAGTTATTTTGCCAAAATACAATATGGCCGCCGCTCTGACGCCACGCTCGTGTGTCAAAATGATCTACGCGTGAGTTTCTAAACCCGCCATGTCGGCTCAGTTGACTTTCAAAATCACGAAGTGAGTATCAAAATCCGCTTTATCCATTTTATTTATCGAAATTACTTAATTATTGCTAGACATATATAGAAAAATAAATGTTTTCGAAATTTTATTACTCCAATTCATTATATAAAAAATTGTAATGCAATTACTTATGTACGCTAGAGATGTGACAGTTTTTTGCGGTTTTCTCCAAATCAATGAAAGTTGATATAGCGGGTATAGAAATTACACGACTCATATCACGGTTTAAAATCTGTTTACGAATTACCAGTTATTTTTACAACGGCGCGCAAATTGACGGCTGCGTAAAAAACATAACATCATATCTCTAATTGGGTAAAGAAAAGTTCTGACTTGTTTCAAAAATTTTGTTACACTATTTAATATTTTGACAATTTTAGCGTCACTACTATTGACGTGTCCGACACTCCTGGACACACTAATCCCTAGATTCCCTAATCTCCCACTTAACACTTTTTGCCAGTACGCCCGCGATAATATTAACCTTTCCTTTACTGTGCTAAAAAAATCCACGCTTTCCGGTGCTGTGTAGTCAATACACATCTTAAAATAAGCGATTTAATATCGAAAAAAATATGAATATTCATAGCTAATCGCTTATGTTTATTATATTTTATATCAAAAGTGATAATAATTGTAATTTAATTGCTGAAAATATAAAAAAAACCATCGACAGATGCTAAAAAAACGTGCGAGGAGTCCACATCTAACGTCGGTCCACGACAGACTGGCTGGCGGCTAGCACACACACAGCTAAGCGCTCGTACGTATCGATGGTCTAAATCAAAATACAACTGCGGACGTGTGGATTTCTCATGTTCCCGCATAGCGAACTAAAGCGGGACATCAATAGCGTGTCATTTCCTCGCACACTCTTCGCGTAACAGTGTCACACGGTTGATTGTATTGGTGTATTTGTTCCCGATTTTTAACAAAAATCTCTGATTTTTAATTGAATTTGAAAACTATGTAAAATATTATTTTTTAATTCAGTGCATAAATGTATAACGGAGGAATACCTAAAATCTGAAGCCAGAATTTATTATATTTATAGAGTTATTAAAGTTATTAGAAGCAATGCGTAGTAAATACACACCACAGATAAGGAAAGGTTAAAGTGTATACAACTTTGGGACATTTTTACATTAGCAAACCTTTGCCATATTTGCCTAAATTTGCCATAAATATGGCAAACGTACACATTCACTTTGACTATTCTATTCAATGACTTTGATGTCTTCACTTTGAGTGACAAGAATACAAATTGATTCACTTTCACAGGTAAATCATTTAACCTTTTGAACGCGTTAATTTGCTCTGTTTTATCTATACCCGTACGCGGTACATATTTTCAAATACCTATGCACGCAATTAAATGTCAAATTATAGCATTCTGGCATGATTTATTGGACTATATAGACAGAACAGATTATTCTCCACAATATGATAACAAATCCTCGTGTGTCAACACTCTTAGATGTTTATAAAAACAATCATAAAATTTCATACAAAGACGTACCGTATCTTTTGAATGTGGTCACATGTGGCCATTCACTCGGCGTGTGTGTACTTAGGTGATAGACACAAGTGGGACACCATGATCACTTATCATTTTTAGTTATGAAAAGTTGTGAATGACATACTAGTACTAACGCCATCCGTTGACAAAAATGTAAACTAAAGGACTAAAAGGCGCAAAGAGGCGCACTTGATTATCGAACTTTTTTTATGAAATACAATTTTATTTTTGAGAAATTCTTGTAGATGTCAGCATCGTGATAGTTCTACGAATGTCCAAGTGAGCAAGAAATACATTTATGATGAAAGAGCGCTGGAATATCGGCATTCAAAGTTTCCGTATCAACTGTTGATACAGCCGCGTGTGAGTATAGACTTTTTGCCGTAACAACAGTTGATGAGTGTCAACGTGCAAAGAATTAAATAACATTGTCAATAACAGAATTGATAAATTAATTATGTTTTTAATGATAAACTAATGATTATAAGACAAGGTTTTTATGCAAAGCACAAAGGATAACAAATTATTATAAGCATTAATTACTCGCCTGAAATATCCATACAAATTGAAAATATCTCCAGAATAAAAATAAATGCCGCCGACGGGAATTGAACACGCACCTTCTGATTTCCGGTCAGATGCTCTGGACCACTGAGCTACGTCGGCTTATTACCAACACGCCAAATAATTCAATATGTACAAATACTTCAATCATCAATTATAAAAACCTTGTCTTATAAACATTGGTTTATCATTAAAAAAATAATGATAAAGGGTTTTCCAATAAGAGGTGTTATTTTGATATTCAATCGTAAAAGATCAATGGTTTCGTTGCTTGTGTGGCACGTAGCGCCGTCTTGTTGAAAGTAAACGTTGTCCAGATCAATACCCTCCAATTCCGGCCATAAAAAATCATTAATCATCTCTCGATAGCGCAATCCATTCACAGTAACTGTTGCTCCAGCCTCATTTTCGAAAAGTAAGGTCCAATGACTCCGCCGGACCATAAACCGCACCAAACAGTCACACGTTGAGGATAGAGAGGCTTTTCAACAATAAATCTTGGGTTTTCCGAGCCCCAGATGCGACAATTTTGCTTGTTGACGAAGCCACCGAGGTGGAAATGGGCCTCATCACTCAAGATGATTTTTCGACGGAATTCTAATAATTAATAATAGTGAATTTTAATAATTTCAGTGCGTTGTTGATGCGTGTATCGTTCCATTTTTATTAATGGCGTAGTTTCTACTTGTAAAATGTCAAAAAATGACGGCTTCAAAAGTAACATCTACCGAAATAGCGGGCTATTCAAAATAACACCTCTTATTGGAAAACCCTGTATTTGGCAAGTCAAAATATTTCACCAACAAATGTAGATATAATATGTCTCGACGCCATCTAGTGAGAAATTTAGCACTAACAAAGCCTTTCCTACAAAAATAAATTTAATTGTTTACAGGTGAAAAAATACAATAAGCAGTAATTGTCGATTGAAGTACTAGAACATATTGAATTATTTGGCGTGTTGGAAATAAGCCGACGTAGCTCAGTGGTCCAGAGCACCTGCCCGGACATCAGAAGGCGCGGGTTCAATTCCCGTCGGCGGCATTTATTTTCACTCGGGAGATCAATTTGCATGGATATTTCAGGCGAGTAATTAATGCTTATAATAATTTGTTAGAATTGATAAACATAGCTCCCGGTGTCTTTGGGCATTTGCGGGGTAAGAGGGGACTGCGGGCGAGTGTGAAAAACTTGTTTGAAACATTCAATACTACCGATGTGCACAAATACATTCAAATGTATCTTCTTTAAAATGATTTGTCTGTACTTCACTTTGGATTCAAAATGATAAATTTGACCTTGACTTCACTTTGCCATCAATAAAATTGATTTATCTTATTTTCTATTGGCAGCAAACGATATTTACTTCACTTAGGAGTCGACGTGATACATTTTCACTTTGACTTCACTTCGCCATTATATCACTTAGCATTAAAATGACATTGATACATCATCACTGTGACTTCATGCTCTCACTTTGGAATCAGCACGATACATTTTCACTTTCACTTCACTACGCCATTACATCACTTAGTATCAAAATGACAATGATACTCATGCTGTCCTCTCACACTTTGGAATCAACACGATACATTTTCACTTTGACTTCACTTCGCCATTATATCACTTAGCATTAAAATGACATTGATACATCACGACTATGTCTTCATGCTGCTCTCTCTCACTTTGGAATCAACATGATACATTTTCACTTTCACCTCACTACGCCATTATATCGCTTAGCATACTCATGCTGCCCTCTTTCACTTTGGAATCAATTTAAATCATCATTGCCATCACTCAGCGAACATGATCAAACGGCAGTGATACATCTTCACTTTGCCTTCACATTGCCCTCACTGTGCCGTTAAGTTGTCTTCAAGCCCCGCCGGCAGATGGTTATTGCACAATGTACTCCTTGTGACCTCGCACCGCCTTGAGGGCAGTTCTGAGCAGAGAAACAAATTCTGTTGGCTGTACAAGTATAGATACGTCTCTGCCTACAGAATTCAGACGATCCTTTACTTGCGTGTCACCCTGTAAACAAAATAAAACGTTACAGATAAATACAAAAGGAGAGAGTCCTATCGCGAAAATTAAATGACATCAAGTGCTAATCACTTAAAACAGAGGTTCCCAAAGTGGTCTATATGGACCCCCAGGGGTCGATATCGGCTTGCTGGGGGTCTATGACAGCGAGAAAAAAATTAGGGGGTCCACGAGATTCAAATGGGGGTACATACGAGCGGACCCCCATTTACCTCCGTTAGGAGTTCCGTAAATGACACAATACACCTAACACAAATAACACAGTTTACGTAATACTAATAATAGACTGAGAAATTACTTATTTGATATTTGTATGTTTATATATCGTAAATTTGTTTATTGAGATATATAAATAGAGCCTACGTTCCTTTTCTTGTCAGAATTAATATATTAAACCAAAACATTGCACATCGGAAGCCGCGAATTTTCCTAGTTCCCCAACTTGTTTTTGAAAAACGTCCAGGGTAATAATGACGTTCAACATTTAGATGTACTTCACACAGACTTCAAAACTAAGTTTGAGGACATTTTGACTGTGGAAATGGAATGTTGAAGAATCGGATATCATATGACAAGAAGAACTGACTGGAATAAGCGCTAACAAAGAACTTAAGGGGCAGTTCTGTAGGGCTAGCTACAGAAAGAAATTCCCGTTGCTTATTCTGCTTCATTTTCATTTGGTGTAATACCTCACAAGGGTGCCCCTGTCTGCACAATGCAAAAACAGAGGAACTATACCGCCACCAGGTTGTAGGGCAGGAAAGGGAAGGGAATCTTTTTACGAAAAAAATAAATGATAATCGAAATGGACGTTAATAGTTTTAGGAAAATTTAATATTCAAAATATTTGGCAAGTGGTCTACGGGGCAAAAAAGTTTGGGAACCTCTGACTTAAAACAATGGGATTATTCACAGAATACGTAAACCTTTCATATGATCTCACAGAAATAATTGTTTCTCCTTAACTGTTGTAATGAGAAATATGATCTAAACGGTGTTAGAAAGAGAAAACACCATGCTTTATATTCAAATATACAATTATTTTTCAATGATAAACTAGTGTTTACAAGACAAGGTTTTTATGCATAGCACAAAGGATAAAGCCTGCAATATCAATACAAATTAAAAATATAATAAGGGGCCGTTCAAGTATTATGTAAGCACTATAGGGGGGCAGGGGGGTCTTTGCTTTGCTTATTTTTGATGACATGGGGGGTGGGGGGGTCGAGATAGTGATTACGTCAGCACTGCTCAGCAGTAGTTATTTTTTTTTTACACATTGGCAACCCACACATTGTCTATGTTTGAAAACCGAATACATATTCAGGGATTCCCACAAATAATTAATACGTTAAGGTACTCGCTTAGTTTGTTTAAATGAATATTATGTGCATTAAAGTCCTCTATCCTAAGTCTATTTTATAAGTGCTGCTTATGAATCAATAAAAAAACAGAAAAATGCATATAGGTACCAATTTTTACGTAAGCATGGGAGGGGGGGTAAGAGCTTTGCTTACTTTTGGTGACAAGGGGGGAGAGGGGGTAAATAATTTTAATAAATCTGCTTACATAATAATTGAACGGCCCCTAAGCAGTAATTGTTGATTGAAGTACTAGTACATTTTGAATTATTTGGCGGGTTGGAAATAAGCAACAGTCAACAGAAGGCGCGGGTTCAATTCCCGTCGGCGGAATTTATTTTTACTCGGGATGTATTTTCAATTTGTATTGATATTACAGGCGAATAATCATTGCTTATAATAATTTATCAAATATAGAAGTTAACCACGGAATAATTAAAATATACACTTTTATGAAACCAAAGGTTCCAACCGCAATAATAATTTCACAAATAAATAAGGTATATTTTATTTTCAAATAAGACAAATCACTAAAACTATATTACCAACGCTACTATAATTTGTAGGATTCAACAAAGTGCTGGTATAGATAAATATATCAATAGTACACCCAAACTTGTTGTACAGATCATACATCCTATTGGTTAGTGAGTGTGTCTGATAGTTGGTTGTGTATGTATCGCAGAAGAATGTTACATTTTGTCTTGTGTTCCTAGTCGGAAAATGGAATTTAATAGTGGTGACGATGGCAGGGCAATCAATTAAATTGTTATAATACAAATAGATCTGACATAATTTGTCAATTAACTTCTCAGACAAAGACATTTATTTACTATGTGTTCCTTTGAGAACTGTTAAAACGTGATAATTTTTGTGTTATTTACGAGTTTTGCTAAAAGCTTCATAACTCACGTTTTGGGAAACGTAGCCTCATTCTAAAAAATATTTTGGAAAGATTATGAAATCCACTATCGCATTGTGTTGTTATACGTAAATATTTGCGTTTCTAAATATGCATTTTATGAAAATGTCAAAAATATGTAAAAATCGCTTACCATTATTTCGAAGCCGTGAAAAATGTACTTTTTTCTGAATATCATAAAGAAATAACACTTTATATGTTGAAGAAATATAATTAAAAACTATTAGTCACCTCAAAATATTAACCGTCCAAACTAAAATATTTTTAAATATTACAATTTGAGGTTTTACTCAATAAAGTTATTCCGAAAAATAAATAAAATATTTTTGATAAATTATTTAGAAACGCAATAAATTATGAACGAACAAGATGACAGATTCAATCGGCTTAGATAATGCACTTCTACGTTCCATAGATATTGCTGAATACAGACGCGTAGCGTTATTCATTATCGATACTCTGTTTTTTAAATCATGGGAATCCGTATACTAGTGATGGAAATAATCGATTTTTATAAAATCTCACGCGTTTACGTGAAAAGACGTTCTAATGTCTTGACCGCTATTATCATATTTACGTCTTTTGACGTTCTAATGTTCTGAGTGGTTAACACAATTTATTAATGTATATAATTACCTTTTTGAGCAGCAGATTGAGGGGCCTTCCGTTGACCTCGGTGAGGGTCCCATTGCCGGGAACCCCCGCTTTGTGTGCCGGGCTGCAGGCGATCACACCCGTTATAGTGCCCCCCTCCAGCAGAAGACCTGCGCAGAAACATATCGTCACATTGGTTGGAAAAGAATCTGACATTGCGTCACTTTGGTAACTTCACGTATTACCAATTTCTGATTTTGGGGTTGAATCTTGCGTTAATCAGATAACCATATGCAACTAGGGCATAAGGTTCTAACTACATTTTCCACAACTGCTTTACACAAGAACATCAAAATCAGAAAATGTTAAATAGATTATGAGAAATCGTCTTTACAAACTTTGACATGGTTAGGCGAAGTTAGAACCATATCCAACTAAAGTAACGAAGTACACTGCGCCTCAACATTCAAAGATATAGTAAAAACGATCAACATTCAAAGTGATGTTAGAACCTTGTAGTATCTACGGAAATACAACACAGATGGCTCTGAAAGTTATTTTGATTATAGAAATGGTTTTGCATTCAGAGGTCATTTTTGAAAAAAATGACAGTTAGAACCTTAACAAACTAAGGCGACAATTTTTTTCAAAAATAATCTTTGATTAAAAAACCCTTTTTTTTTCTCATTTCCGTAGATACCGGTATGGTGGAGTTCTAACATCAAGCACTTATAGAAATGGTTGTCTTCCTTACAGTCTTGGTGAGAAATATGATCTAAACGGTGTTAGAGAAAGAAAACACCACACTTTATATTCAAATCTAAAATTTAACCATAGACGAATCAGAATGTACACCTCTATGAAACCAAAGATTCCGACAGCAATTTGAAAAAACTTTCCTATTATTACTCTTCGGGCGGGAAAGGTAGTTCTACCCGTTTGGTCGATTGATGCTTAACCTCATGATGGCCTCATTTCGATGGCAGAAAAGATGGAATTATTCAATGTTTTTATATTAACCTCTCAGACAAAGACTTTTATCTACTATGTGTTCCTTTGAGAACTGTCAAAACGTGATAATTTGTGTTATTTACGAGTTTTGCTAAAAGCTTCATAACTCACGTTTTGGGAAACGTAGCCTCATTCTAAAAAATGTTTTGGAAAGATTATGAAATTCACTATCGCATTGTGTTGTAATACGTAAATATTTGCGTTTCTAAATATACATTTTATGAAAACGTCAAAAATATCTAAAAATCGATTACCATTATTTCAAAGCTGTGAAAAATGTACTTTTTTCTGAGTATCATAAAGAAATAACACTTTATATATTGAAGAAATATAATTAGAAACTATTAGTGACCTCAAAATATTAACCGTCCAAACTAAAATATTTTTAATAAATTATTTAGAAACGCAATAAATTATGAACGAACAAGATGACAGATTCAATCGGCTTAGATAATGCACCTCTACTTTCCATAGATATTGTTGAATACAGACGCGTAGCGTTATTCATTATCGATACTCTGTTTTTTAAATCATGGCAATCCGTATACTAGTGATGGAAATAAATCGATTTTTGTAAAATCTCGCGCGTTTACGTGAAAAGACGTTCTAATGTCTTGACCGCTATTATCATATTTACGTCTTTTGACGTTCTAATGTTCTGAGTGGTTTTATATCAATCTCTTTGTAAAGGTCCCAACTATATGTACATAATTATCGAATCGTAATGCAAGACTTCTTTTTATATTTATCTTCGTGCCTTTCGTTTCCATCGGTATTCCAACAAAAGTATATTATATTATTTGTTATTGTAATAATTCAATTCCTGGAACGAGGGTTTTTATGACCGTGAAACCCGATTCGAATCTCTTTCTCCGTTCCGCCCCACTCAACTCCTTTGTGCAAGCGAACGAGAGACGTCGGGCGTATTTAAAGAAAGCAGGTATGAGCAAATACCGATAGGCAATAAATAAGGTCAATTGAGTTTCAAATAATATTTGATTTTCGTTTAGTATTTTTATAGCTTGGATATGCTGAGTTACTACGTAGAAATTTTTATTAAAATATTAAAGATATAGCTAATTAAAACAAATTAAAGAAATTCGCACGGGACTTTTATTTTCGACCGAAGACAACGTAGCGCTAGCGAAAAAAAGTGCTGATACTAGCTGACGTGTACACGGCGTTGCTTGGGGTTATCCTTAAGAGATAGACATATATCATTCAGGACTTTTCTGTAGGTCTTTTTAAGATATACAATTCCGTAGTACATTATTTTGATGTACCTCATAAGGTTTAGCCAGCGTTAGCAATGAAGCGCCCGAAAGTTTTTTTTTTTTTACTTAATTAGAAAACATTGACTTTTATCTACTTTATATAAATATAATACGCATGAATTATATACATAAACCTTCGGGAAGAAATTCTCTAAATGTTAGTGAAAGCCTTATCAAAATCCGTTGCATAGTTTAGAAGAACTAAGCGCACAAACAGACAAGTTTTTAATTCAGTATTTAAACGAAAAAGTGTAAGTTAGATGAGTCATTTTTTATAATTTTTATGTTTGATGTCAAAATGTTAAGTAATATTTAAAAAATTACATGTTTATCGAAATGATGAGATTGAAAAAATAAGTGTTTTTGGGTTCTCTACGATGTGAAATTCACCAATTTCCCGTTTGTATTACGAATTTCCGGACGCCGTGTATAATTATCTCAACAATTTACTGTTACATATTTTTGGGCAATAATTTTTTACTCAAACTGTATAAATTATTGAAAAAAGTGTCTACCTCAGCACACTCTATGTTATTATTCAGTCGACTTATTGCAGTAATGGAGGACCTAGCTAGTAGAGGATTGAACCCGCACAGTCTGGATACGAAGTCATATCTTTGGCCCACTCAACCACCAATAAAAAATGAAGCATTACCCAGGTCTTGTTTATCGGAATCCTTCTTCAGGGCAAAGACTCTTCCGTGCGGAAGTCGTTTGATGATCAGCTCAACCTAAAAATATAAATATTCACATTTACGGTAATTCATTTGCACGCTTAACTCACACATAAATAATAACAAATATAAAGATCGATCCACCGCAACCGTGTTGACGTAGACCATAGATATATAAATTGTGTAGACCGGTGTCGTTAAGTTTCGATCTCACGACAGAGAAATGGACTATTTCAGAGTTAAAGTATCTACCATCTTGTAGGGGGACCCGTGTTGTATGAGGGAGGAGCAAAGGTTCCGCAGCCGAGCCGTTAAACTCAAGAATGAGTCAAGGAAACGACTCATTATCATGTGACAACTGTCAACCTTATACACCCATCACAGATGCTGACTGAGCTGACACCCCACCAACCAAATGAACAAATCATTTTTAAAAACCCGATTGATCTTTGGTGGTTTGCGATTGAGACAAAATGGGTCTAATCGATTGGGTTAGGATGATCTAATCAAAATGATTGGGCACAAAATGATCGGGTCTATCATGATCTATCCAGGACTACTTAAAGTGGCTTTATTCGTCGTGTTGGTTACCTGCCCTTGCCCTTGAGAGAGAGCACGGCGAGCGAGTCTTGCGCTGGACACAGGCGCGCCCCCTACAGCCACCAGCCTGTCCCCGATGTGGAGTGCGTTGTAAAGAAGAGGATGATTTTTCTGCCGCCACCCAGCGACCCTGCAATGCAATGGAAAATAAACTGTTAGTTTTACAATATACGCCAAAGGGACTGTTAATTAAATTTGATTGTATATCGATTTAGAAAAAATGACTCAACAAAGAATGACTGAAAATAAAAATGACAGCTACAGCAACTGTTTGGCTGTGATTGAGGTTATGAAAGCGTTCTAGTTTTTTACGTTTTGAGAATTCGACAACGAATGGTGGCGACGCGGGTCTTGTGGTTTCAGTAGAGACTTGTACAGACTGTGCGTGAAAGTCGTTATGGACGTGAGTAAAATGAAAATGTTTGTTTGTTCAAAATCTTAAATCTCTTAAAGTTCTTCCCCGATTGCTTTGAAATTTTGACACAACGTTGCATTTGAATATGCGTGTTTCTTTATATACCTATATTATATAGATGTCACACGTGACAGGTAAAAACATGCTTTTTTGAAAAATAGTGTAATCTGTTCTGTGTATATGCATAGACAGACTGAGGGGTACGGCTAGTTTAACGGGAATTCTTTAAAGGCTATTTTATATTTTATTATTTAACCTCTCAGAAAAGGACTTTTATTTACTTTGTGTTCCTTTGCGAACTGTCAAAACGCGAAAATTTTTGTGTTATTCACGAGTTTTGTTAAAAGCTTCATAACTCACGTTTTGGGAAACGTAGCCTCATTCTAAAAAATTTTTTGGAAAGATTATGAAATTCACTATCGCATTGTGTTGTTATACGTAAATATTTGCGTTTCTAAATATACATTTTCTGAAAACGTCAAAAATATGTAAAAATCGCTGACCATTATTTCAAAGCTGTGAAAAATGTACTTTTTTCTGAGTATCATAAAGAAATAACACTTTATATATTGAAGAAATATAATTAAAAACTATTGGCCACCTCAAAATATTAACCGTCCAAACTAAAATATTTTTAATAAATTATTTAAAAACGCAATAAATTACGAACGAACAAGCTGACAGATTCAATCGACTCAGAAAATGCACCTCTAGATTCCATAGATATTTTTGAATGCAGACGCGTAGCGTTATTCATTATCGATACTCTGTTTTTTAAATCATGGCAATCCGTATACTAGTGATGGAAATAAATCGATTTTTGTAAAATCTCGCGCGTTTACGTGAAAAGACGTACTAATGTCTTGACCGCTATTATCATATTTACGTCTTTTGACGTTCTAATGTTCCGAGTGGTTAAAGTTCTTCCCCGATTGCTTTGAAATTTTGACACAACGTTGCATTTGAATATGCGTGTGTTTTTATATACCTATATTATTTAGATGTCACACGTGACAGGTAAAAACATGCTTTTTTGAAAAATAGTGTAATCTGTTCTGTGTATCTGCACAGACAGACTGAGGCGTACGGCTAGTTTAACTGGAATTCTTTAAAGGCTATTTTATATTTTATTATTTAAAAGACAAATAAATAAAATAACAATCCGTTTATCCGTAATAGATCTAAAATTAAAAAATCATTGTCGGAAGATCCTTACAGGCTGTAAGAGAGGTGTTTGACCCTTTGGAGACTGCAGCAAGAGAGGTGGGCTTGCAAATCAATGAGAACAAAACTAAAATCATGATGCAAACCAGAACCCCACACCGCAGAATAAAAGATAAAGTGAATTTTAAAAACTCCTATAACTTTGAAGTGGTCGAAGAGTTTACCTACCTGGGCTCCATCATAACGCAGGACAACGAAGACCCAGTAGAAGTAAGAAAGCGCATCACAGCCGCTAACAACACTTACTTCGCGTTGCTGCCAGTGTTCAAATCCCGAAACGTCCATAGGAAAACCAAAATAACCCTGTACAAAACAATTATTAGAACGGTCTTGGCCTATGGATGTGAGGCGGGAACACTGACAGCGAAGTCTGCGGAACGGCTGGACACCTTCGAAAGAAAGGTACTTGGAAGAATCTTAGGAGCGGTGCGAGAGGGAGAGGCATGGAGAATCCGCCACAATAAGGAGCTATATGACATCTACCAAGCTCCCAGACTCTCTACTCATTTACGGCTCCAAAGACTAAGATGGGCCGGACATGTGCACCGAATGCCAAGCACACGTGTACCAAAGAAGGTTCTAACAGGACACCCGGGAGGCAAACGAAAGGCGGGCAGACCTAGGCTGAGATGGGAGGACGTGGTCAGGAAAGATGCCAGAGGACTACTCCATGTTGCAGATTGGAAGACGACGGCCGAGGACAGAGGGCGGTGGAGGCTCATGTTAAAGGAGGCCAAGGCTCGAAATGGGCTGTAGCGCCATTGAAGAAGAAGAAGAAGAAGATCTAAAATTAAATGTTGTATGAAAACATTGACGCAGCCGTTTGTCATAAAGATGGACGGAATAATGGATGGATTGGCTCACCAGACGGCTCCGTAGATATCCACCAGGGCCACCGCTTGCTCCGGACAGTCCTTGGCCCTCAGCAGCAGTCGGACGCCTCCTTCGTGAGACATCTCACCTCGGAGTCGGAGTACCTGCTGCGCCCTCATCGACAGTACTGGACCAGAGGAAAAACAAATTAATATTTAATGACCAAGCAACAGTAATTGAGTTGTTTTTAAATTTAAAATAAGTTAATCCTTTCTTCTCTCCAAATAAGAATCCAATGGAGCTTTAAATAGGTTTATATTAGTAGAATGGATGACGTGTTGTGGAAGTTAGTTCCATGCTTCCACTACTCTGTATTAGTAGAATGAATGACATGTTGTGGAAGTTAGTTCCATGCTTCCACTACTCTATATTAGTAGAATGGATGACATGTTGTGGAAGTTAGTTCCATGCTTCCACTACTCTATATTAGTAGAATGGATGACATGTTGTGGAAGTTAGTTCCATGCTTCCACTACTCTATATTAGTAGAATGGATGACATGTTGTGGAAGTTAGTTCCATGCTTCCACTACTCTATATTAGTAGAATGGATGACAGGTTGTGGAAGTTAGTTCCATGCTTCCACTACTCTATATTAGTAGAATGGATGACATGTTGTGGAAGTTAGTTCCATGCTTCCACTACTCTATATTAGTAGAATGGATGACATGTTGTGGAAGTTAGTTCCATGCTTCCACTACTCTATATTAGTAGAATGGATGACATGTTGTGGAAGTTAGTTCCATGCTTCCACTACTCTATATTAGTAGAATGGATGACATGTAGTGGAAGTTAGTTCCATGCTTCCACTACTCTATATTAGTAGAATGAATGACATGTTGTGGAAGTTAGTTCCATGCTTCCACTACTCTATATTAGTAGAATGGATGACATGTTGTGGAAGTTAGTTCCATGCTTCCACTACTCTATATTAGTAGAATGGATGACATGTTGTGGAAGTTAGTTCCATGCTTCCACTACTCTATATTAGTAGAATGGATGACATGTTGTGGAAGTTAGTTCCATGCTTCCACTACTCTATATTAGTAGAATGGATGACAGGTTGTGGAAGTTAGTTCCATGCTTCCACTACTCTATATTAGTAGAATGGATGACATGTTGTGGAAGTTAGTTCCATGCTTCCACTACTCTATATTAGTAGAATGGATGACATGTTGTGGAAGTTAGTTCCATGCTTCCACTACTCTATATTAGTAGAATGGATGACATGTTGTGGAAGTTAGTTCCATGCTTCCACTACTCTATATTAGTAGAATGGATGACAGGTAGTGGAAGTTAGTTCCATGCTTCCACTACTCTATATTAGTAGAATGGATGACAGGTTGTGGAAGTTAGTTCCATGCTTCCACTACTCTATATTAGTAGAATGGATGACATGTTGTGGAAGTTAGTTCCATGCTTCCACTACTCTATATTAGTAGAATGGATGACATGTTGTGGAAGTTAGTTCCATGCTTCCACTACTCTATATTAGTAGAATGGATGACATGTTGTGGAAGTTAGTTCCATGCTTCCACTACTCTATATTAGTAGAATGGATGACATGTAGTGGAAGTTAGTTCCATGCTTCCACTACTCTATATTAGTAGAATGGATGACAGGTTGTGGAAGTTAGTTCCATGCTTCCACTACTCTATATTAGTAGAATGGATGACATGTTGTGGAAGTTAGTTCCATGCTTCCACTACTCTATATTAGTAGAATCGATGACATGTTGTGGAAGTTAGTTCCATGCTTCCACTACTCTATATTAGTAGAATGGATGACATGTTGTGGAAGTTAGTTCCATGCTTCCACTACTCTATATTAGTAGAATGGATGACATATTGTGGAAGTTAGTTCTATGCTTCCACTACTCTATATTAGTAGAATGGATGACATGTTGTGGAAGTTAGTTCCATGCTTCCACTACTCTATATTAGTAGAATGGATGACATGTTGTGGAAGTTAGTTCCATGCTTCCACTACTCTATATTAGTAGAATGGATGACATGTTGTGGAAGTTAGTTCCATGCTTCCACTACTCTATATTAGTAGAATGGATGACATGTTGTGGAAGTTAGTTCCATGCTTCCACTACTCTATATTAGTAGAATGGATGACATGTAGTGGAAGTTAGTTCCATGCTTCCACTACTCTATATTAGTAGAATGGATGACAGGTTGTGGAAGTTAGTTCCATGCTTCCACTACTCTATATTAGTAGAATGGATGACATGTAGTGGAAGTTAGTTCCATGCTTCCACTACTCTATATTAGTAGAATGGATGACAGGTTGTGGAAGTTAGTTCCATGCTTCCACTACTCTATATTAGTAGAATGGATGACATGTTGTGGAAGTTAGTTCCATGCTTCCACTACTCTATATTAGTAGAATCGATGACATGTTGTGGAAGTTAGTTCCATGCTTCCACTACTCTATATTAGTAGAATGGATGACATGTTGTGGAAGTTAGTTCCATGCTTCCACTACTCTATATTAGTAGAATGGATGACATATTGTGGAAGTTAGTTCTATGCTTCCACTACTCTATATTAGTAGAATGGATGACATGTTGTGGAAGTTAGTTCCATGCTTCCACTACTCTATATTAGTAGAATGGATGACATGTTGTGGGAGTTAGTTCCATGCTTCCACTACTCTATATTAGTAGAATGGATGACATGTTGTGGAAGTTAGTTCCATGCTTCCACTACTCTATATTAGTAGAATGGATGACATGTTGTGGGAGTTAGTTCCATGCTTCCACTACTCTATATTAGTAGAATGGATGACATGTTGTGGAAGTTAGTTCCATGCTTCCACTACTCTATATTAGTAGAATGGATGACATGTTGTGGAAGTTAGTTCCATGCTTCCACTACTCTATATTAGTAGAATGGATGACATATTGTGGAAGTTAGTTCTATGCTTCCACTACTCTATATTATTAGAATGGATGACATGTTGTGGAAGTTAGTTCCATGCTTCCACTACTCTATATTAGTAGAATGGATGGATAGACTCTATATTAGATATAAGTGATGAGGGAGGTTTTGAAACAGAAGTGAAAAGAAACTCAGACTTGGAAACGGTGAACGACTTTATACACGTAGCCTCGTCTATAAGTAATGAGGGAGGTTGTGAAATAGAAGTGAAAAGAAACTCAGACTTGGATACGGTGAACGACTTTATACACGTAGGCTTGTCTATAAGTGATGAGGGAGGTTGTGAAACAGAAGTGAAAAGAAACTCAGACTTGGAAACGGTGAACGACTTTATACACGTAGGCTTGTCTATAAGTGATGAGGGAGGTCGTGAAGCAGAAGTGAAAAGAAAGATTTGCAGTTCGCCATCAGCAAAATGTAAAAGATATGCAGTGACAATTAATATGAAAAAATAAAATAATCGAAGATAAGTACAAAAAAAATCATGAACAAACAATTACATATTATAATAACAGTAACCCAAAAAATAATTTCTTACGAGTAGTTACTGAGATAACTTTACATTGACAATGTCGGCGGACCGCAAACAGCTAGCGTGGGCGAAACGTATTACTGCCGAATGAACTCAAAACTTCCGCACCGCACGCCCATACTTTTAAACTAATTTTTTTTTTTACTGAGACACTGCTCCATCGATTCAAATGGGAATTTGTCCCAATTAAACGGAATGGTGTCCCAGATAACCGAGGTAAATTAGTTTTAGTTTCTTCCTTTGGTTTCTGTTCCTTGTGTTTTGGCAAATAACCGGCTGTCACCATTAGCTGGTGTATCAATTTAGAGGAATTGGTAATATTCAACAAATTACCTTGAGTTTTCACTGGTTTGTTGACAATGGGTGCTGGAGTGACGGTATCATCTGAAAAAAAAACCAGATATATATATATATATATGACCGGTCAGTGGTTGAGTGGGCATAGCGCTTGGGTCTCACCCGAGCGTCGCGTGTTCGATTCCTCGGCTGGCTAAGTCCTCCATCACAACACAAGCAACATTTTCGGCTTTCTGTGGTGGTAGTAGGAGATTTTCAAACATTGTTGGGTTATTCGTAACCTGGGAATGTTTGTCTTTCTTTTAAAAAAAAAAAAAAAATAAAAATAAAATATTAATCACCACCGCGTCTGCAAATAGTTGTTCTACTGGTATTTGCTCTAAAGAACTAGCGTCATTAATCCCTTCGGCACCGGCGCATAGACGAGAAACTTTTGTAGACGGTTGACATTTTTTCGCATAAGAATGGATTGTTTTAACGAATTGTTCTTAAGCTCAACAGCTCGGCTGTGGAACAATGTCACATTTGATGCTAATGTCACATTTGAAGCCAATGTCACATTTGAAGCCAATGTTACATTTGAACCAATGTCACATTTGATGCCAATGTCACATTTGAAGCCAATGTTACATTTGAGCCAATGTCACATTTGATGATAATGTCACATTTGATAATAATGTCACATTTGTTGATAGTGACACGTTTTATGACAATGTCACATTTGATGCCAATGTCACATTTGAAGCCAATATCACATTTGAAGACGTTGTCACATTTGATGAAAATTTTACATTTGATGACATTTGACTACAATGTGTCATTTGATGCCAATGTTACATTTGATGCCAATCACATTTTTTGACAATTTCACATTTTTTGACAATTTCACATTTTATGACAATGTCTAATTTGATGCCAATGTCACATTTTTGATAATGTCACATTTTATGCCAATGTCACATTTGAAGCCAATGTCATATTTGAAGCCAATGTCATAATTGATGATAATGTGACATTTTATGATAATAACACATTTGAAGCCAATGTCATTTTTTAAGCCAATGTCACATTTGATGACAGTATCATATTTGAAGCCAATGTCACATTTGATGACAGTGTCACATTTTATGACAGAGTCACATTTGATCACAGTGTCACATTTTATGACAGTGTCACATTTGATGACAGTGTCACATTTGAAGTCAATGTCACAATTGATGGCAATGTGACATTTTATGATAATGTCACATTTGATGACAGTGTCACATTTGATGACAGTGTCACATTTGAAGTCAATGTCACAATTGATGGCAATGTGACATTTTATGATAATGTCACATTTGATGACAGTGTCACATTTGATGACAGTGTCGCATTTGATGACAGTGTCACATTTGATGACAGTGTCACATTTGATATCAGTGTCACATTTGATGAAAATGTCACATTTGATGCCAATGTCACATTTAATGCCAAAATCACATTTTATGCCAATGTCATATTTGATAACAATCACATTTGAATTGATGTGAAACACCTCAAGCTTAAATTATAAAATGCAATGAGATAACGACTGACCAGTAGTGGCGCTGCTCATGGAGTTGCTCCGCCTTCTTTCAGCTCTGACGTCGCTCTGATTGGTCGGTGTACAAAGCGGCACGGCGCCTCGATGCCGGCGCTCAGCCTACACCGTGAACAGAACACACAACACGAGATTAATAAATACATTTCCAAAGAAGCGAAGCTAACAGACCACGGACTAATTATTTTCCTACAATTTAAAACTACCACTGACATCAAGCTAATTTGTTCACTTTCGGGAACATCTCTTATAAGTATCACAGTATATCAAAGATTTTCGAAAGACTATTAAAAAACCAAATAATAAAATACCTGGAAGAAAACAAATTAATCTCGGACAAACAATATGGATTTAGAGAAAAAAGAAGCACAAAAGAAGCTTTGGCAAGTACAATAGATTATATCATAGCAACTTAGATCAAGGGTTTAAATGCATAGCGATATATCTAGATTTGGCTAAAGCCTTTGATTCAATCTGCCACAAAACACTTTTTTAAAAATTAGAAAATATGGGTATCAAAGACAAAGAACTCCAACTATTGAAAAGTTACATGAGCGACAGAACACAGCAAGTCAAAATTAATAACTATACTAGCAAACCACTGCCGATTACACACGGAGTTCCACAAGGAAGCATACTAGGGCCCGTTCTTTTCACAATTTACATAAATGAACTTTGCAACATGGAAATATATGGAGAAATAATTAGTTACGCAGACGACACAGTTTTACTAATATATTACCAGTGAGGCCAACATTACTGAATTAAAATATGAAATATTGTAAAATAATGTATCAACAATAAAAAAAAAATGTCTTCATTATTGTTATGGTGAGAAATATGATCTAAATGGTGTTAGAAAGAGAAAACATCACGCTTTATATTCAAATCTAGAAATTAACCACAGAAGAATTCAAATGGGCACCTCTATCAAAACAAAGTTTCCAATCACAATTTGGGGAAATTTTTGAAAGTTTGTAAATTTTTTATCAATTATTTTTATATGAAACAACAAAAAAATGAGGTGACAATAACGTTTAAAATACATTTGTCTAATAAAATATGTGTGTTTTTCTATTTTTTCATTACAAGTAATTTCAATTAGAAAAAACGTAAGGCGAGCCATTTTTAAAACTTTCTTATGTTTGCATTCAAAATTTGATTTTTCAAAAAATGATATGTTTATTTCTAATGATAACATCTGAAAGCATCACCTTTAAAAAACAGTTTAGAAATATTCCATTTATTTGGATTTGATTGCAAAGCGCAAAACAGTCTGACCTTCTGACCTTTCTTTAAAAAGTCAGGTAAATAAGACCGTTAGTACGGGGTTCTTCTACCTTAGACAACTTAAGTCAGTTCATAGGAACCTTTCAACAGAGGCAACTAAATTACTTGTGAACTCATATATAGTATCACGTCTTGACTATTGCAACGGCATTTATGCAAATCTACAATCAGTGTTCAACGCCGCAGCAAGGCTTATTACCGGGGTACCCAAGTTTTCGCACATTTCGGAGCACCTCCGAAATCTTCACTGGCTGAAGTGTCCTGAAAGGATCCAGTACAAGCTATGCTGGATGGTGTTTAAAGCTATCAACGAAATGGCGCCACCGTATATCACTGAGCTATGCATTCCGGAAAATACTGGTCTAAGGCAGTCAACTCTTAGATCAGCGACATCATCTGCAATTGGAAGGTTGAAAGAGCCTAAGCGAAATCCTAACACTAAGTTTGGTGATCGTGCATTCGGAGTATCAGGCCCTAAGGCTTGGAATAAACTTCCTATGGAATTGAGATGTATAACCAGCCCAACAGAATTTAGATCCAAACTAAAAACTCACTTTTTCAGACACTCATTTCCATAAATCCATCATTCTATCCAAATATTTCTTTTTTTTAATTTTTTTATACTGTAATTGTTACATTATCTAGCGATTCCGTTCATTCAATTTTTCTATTGACTCGCCTACCAATGGACAATGGACAATATCAGCGGGAACACAACAAGTCAATCGGTTTAATTGTTGGCAGATGAATCATCTAAATGCGTTTAAGATTGACGATTGATTTTATTCATTAATTTCATTCATTTAACATATATATCCAGCTAACAATAAAAACACCCTAATATAATGGAACTTCCTTCTTCTTCTGGCGTTAGTAAGATTAGATTGTTAATATTAATTTTAGTTGTAAGTTGCTAAATATGTAAATACTCGTATATATGTCGTTAAGATAGTAGTTATAGGCCTTAGTCGTAAGTCAATAGATATAAGTCTTAGAGATAAGTCAGTAGTTCTAGTATTAAGTATTTAAGAAATATATTTGTACAACGCCCTTGAGGTGATTTCTCACGAAAACGGCGCTATATAAATTAGCCAAATATTATTATTATTATTATTAAACTTGATAACGATAAATAATATTTATAACTACCTTATAGGGGTCATTCCTCGCTATCGGAATGCTGGGCTGAGTTCTGTCGTTGTGTTCGGACCAATTCCTTCGTAAACTGGACTCTGTTTTCACGACACTCTCCACATTTTTTGACTTGCCGAACATGTTGTTCAGTTTTGAAGTGAAGACACTTCCCTTCTTCGCCCCACTGGACGTGCCCTGCTGCGCGAAATCGTCCGAAACTTGCCCATCCACAAAAAACTGACTCGTTTGCTGTGTTTTCTGCGTCACCTTGTTCTGGTTGAAGCTACGCAGTTTAGAAATCAGGTTTAGATCGGTTAGGCCGCGTGTAAACAATCTCAGACGTGCGTCAACGGGCTCGGATGGTTTTTTCTGATTACGAGAGGCGTTGAGATTGACGTCGACGTTTGAATTATCATTTTGTAAGTTTCTCCCGGTGTTTGGAATTTGATTTCTTGGTGGAATTCTCGGATCATTGCCGTTGCTTCTCGAAGTGCTCTCACCGCCGTTTCTTATCCCAGAGAGAAACTCGTAGTTACCATTGGCGTTGGATTCGTTAGTTTCTTTAGCTCTCTTTACCGGGGCGTTGCTACTTTCACTGTTCACCGATACGTTAATGAGATTTCCGTCTGTGTGTGCAGCAACTCCGTGATGTTCATTATTAGCCGTGACTCTCGGATATCCGTCATTCTTGACTGAGACATTCGTCGGATGTGCTTCGTTTCTCCCCACTACTCTGGAATGTCCGTCGCTATTCGCCAGTACCCCGGAATGTCCATCACTGTGTGTCAGGATAATGGAATGTCCATCACTGTGTGTCAGGACACTGGAATGTCCATCACTATTTGCCGAGACCTTGGAAGGTCCATCGCTATTTGCCAAGACCTTGGAAGGTCCATCGCTATTCGCCAAGACCCTGGATTGTCCGTCGCTATTCGCCGGGACCCTGGATTGTCCGTCGCTATTCGCCGGGACCCTGGAATGTCCGTCACTATTCGCCACGACTCTTTGAACTCCGTCACTTCTAGCTGCATTATCAATACTACTACTAATACTGAAATCGTTCAAATTGACGAGCTGCCGTGAATTTACGATAACATCTAAATTATCCGCCGATCTTTCGGCAGCTAAATTTCGTACAGTTTTAGGCGAAACTGGTAAATTCACCACCAGTTTGGATCCTAGCTTTCCAAAATTCGAGTTACTTTTTACAGTGAACGGGGTAAAAACACTTTCATAAACCCCTTCCGCGGTTAAATTGGAACCATTGCCTTCTGACTGTCTTCGCAACGTGTCTTTGACTTGAATTTTAAAGGCATTGCTCCCAGACCCCAATAAATCATCTAAATTTTCTACGAGCCTGCTTACGTTCAATTTCTTTTCGTTATGTCCTTCTTCCATCTTGGATTTGTTTGCCGTCGTGCTGTGTCGTATATGTCCATACCCCGTTGAAACTGTGACATCGTGCTTATCCCGAAACACTATTTCATCATCATCCGATGACTGATTTGTTAGAGGCTCAAAATTAACGTAACTCGATCCATCGGGTTTAGTGAAATTATCTTCAATTCTTTTAATAACTTCTCTGAAGTTCTTTGCATCATCCGTAGCATTGTTTTTAGTATTAAGTTTGTTTGAATCTGCGTTCGCGGAAAATTTTTCTTCGTTAGTTTTAGAGTTGGACGAATGTTGGTTGTTTAAGGTAATTATGGTAACGTTAGAGCATTCTTTCGGTACATTTTGTACCAAATCCCCGCGGTACGTGTCCAATATTTGTTCGGTTCCGACAGAATCTGGGACTGACGATGTACGATTGAGTAGATATCTCCTTCTAGAAGAATAAAAAAAATTTAACACCATCCAATTAAATAATAATGATTTTTTTTTTAAATTAACCTCTCAGACAAAGACATTTATTTACTATGTGTTCCTTTGAGAACTGTCAGAACGTGATAATTTTTGTGTTATTTACGAGTTTTGCTAAAAGCTTCGTAACTCACGTTTTGGGAAACGTAGCCTCATTCTAAAAAATGTTTTGGAAAGATTATGAAATCCACTATCGCATTGTGTTGTTATACGTAAATATTTGCGTTTCTAAATATACATTTTATGAAAACGTCAAAAATATTTAAAAATCGCTTATAATTATTTCAAAGCTGTGAAAAATGTACTTTTTTCTGAGTATCATAAAGAAATAACACTTTATATATTGAAGAAATATAATTAAAAACTATTAGTCACCTCAAAATATTAACCGTCCAATCTAAAATATTTTTAATAAATTATTTAGAAACGCAATAAATTATGAACGAACAAGATGACAGATTCAATCGGCTTAGATAATCCAACTCTACGTTCCATAGATATTCTTGAATACAGACGCGTAGCGTTATTCATTATCGATACTCTGTTTTTTAAATCATGGCAATCCGTATACTAGTGATGGAAAAAAATCGATTTTTGTAAAATCTCGCGCGTTTACGTGAAAAGACGTTCTAATGTCTTGACTGCTATTATCATATTTACGTCTTTTGACGTTCTAATGTTCTGAGTGGTTAACTCCTACAGGACATGGGGTAAGTAATACTGAATACTATATAGCCACTGGACATTATTTGCCCACAATTTGGTCAATTTGCAAACAACTAACACAATATTCTGAGGTATGATTTTTTTTTGAGGTATGTTGTGTTTCTCGACTGTGGACGCTAGTTCCTCGGAGTATCTTCCAATGAAATACCTGTAGGACAAGGCCAACAATCCGCCTAAAAAGACAGCAATCCATTTGTTAAAACAAAGGAAAATAGACTTAATTTGGGTTAGGTTAGGTTAGGTTAGGTTACAGCTTGGTAAGATTGGGTCAAGTTCACATTTGACGACCATCAAATCAAAAATCAGCGCCATTTTGAATTTATGACATCTGAACGGTCCCCGTTAAAGGCCGAATCTCGGCCTGTTAAAGCTTTGGATCAATTGCGAAACAATCAGTAAAAAATAGCACAAAATTATATTTGTTTCAATAAAAAAAAAAAAGGAATATAATTACCTCGCTGCAACGATGGGTTTTGTATTATTTGCGATAGTATTGTCGTCGAGTCGTTGGAGATCTGCAGAGTCACTAGTCTGCGTAAGGCTGACGTAGACACCAAACGATTCGTTCATTTCTTCGTTAGGCTGTTTAGTTAAATCTGAAAAGAAAATTATTATGAATTTTTTTTTTTCAAAATAACATAAATTAACACACTGTTTCCAGTAAAACATGAATTCTAGGATTGATTCGTGTTTGACAAAGATAGACATTCAAAGAATAAGTGAGTAAATAGATATAGGACCGTGCAGCGTTTATGCACTTAAAAGTTGCGGAGAATACTACATTCTGCATCACGGGTGTGATTGAGATGACAATACGTTTACTTGCTTACACTAAGACAAATACGGAACGCAGTACGAGACGAAGTACTGCCAGTAGTCTGTCGTTCTTATATGCTCAATATCTTACTTTCTCTAATGTCACTTAAAATACTGCAAAAGAGACCCAACTGCTCCCAACCGTCTGGAGCCAGTGAGACTGTGTCATCATCAATTGGGATATGTTGTGAGGATGACGGTAGTGGAGGGGAAGGAAATAGGGAAGTAGATCTGGTCACCAAACACGGCTAAAGCCATTTCAAGCAACGTTTCATTTCTGAATGGCAGTCTTACACCAGGGCGATACTGAGAGTATGTTCCAATGTTGAACGCGCCGCAAGTGTACTATAAATTAATAAATTGTAAAATAAGCTAAATTCATAAAATTTACTTGCGCACGCCGGGATTTGAACCCGCGATCTTCGGCTTGCTAGTCGAGAGCCTTACTCCTTTACCACGGAGTTCGTATTTGCGTATATATCATATTATTCCCTACGGTAATAACTGTGTCTCTTGTTTGCCACTTTGAGATCTCTACAACAAAAATTATGTTTTGTATGTAATTGTCTCCAGGGATATAAAATTAGTTTATTTTTTTACGTACCATTTTCAGATCCTAAGCCTGCCGGATCTTTTTTACTTCGCGGTGCTGGAGTCGGTTTGCTTGGTCGCTCCCGTCTTCGTCCGTCGTCTTGCGGCGGAGCGGCGACGTGCGACAAAGGCTCTATCGTCGGTCGATTCCGAAAACCGTCGGATTTCTTTGTGTTCAAGTTCACCTGCAGAAGGAAAGATTATGTACAATGACGTTCCCTTACCCAAGATGTCAACCTTATTAAATTTTTAACTTAACATAACCGGCAAGCTTATAGCCGGTGTTGCTCGGGTTATATATCAAACAGATCGCCTGTTTCTGTTCAAGTATTTTAGGGTTAGAGACCAGAGGTGGCTGCTAAATTCTACAGTGGCTCGCACTTGGATCAGCGATTGTCTACTATTTGTAGTTGGGAAGAACCTGGGACCCAATTTTCATTTCAGTAGACAACTGCTCGCATGCGATAATTATCTACGTTGTCTATGGTTTTTCTATCATCCAGTAATTATCTACTAATATTTTCGATAGAAAGCGTATTTTGGAATTTCTAATAGATAATTATCTATTACAAAGCAGTAGATAATTGGACTATTGGTTTTAGTAGTAGTTCAACTGTCAAAAAGTGTTACTTCTACGGTTTGCGTGTGTCGTATTTTTGTTAATTATTATAAAAAAATTATTATAAAAATGGTGAGTTTTGAAGATTTGACGCACATACAAGCGACCGAAGACATGGAACAGGCTGAATATTTAACACACTTTGATCGGGTTATTTTTTCGCCGGCTGACCGCTGAAAACGGGCGAAAATAAAGGTCCCGCGCGAATTTGTTTAATTTGTTTTAAATCGCTATATCTTCGTAAATAATGGAAATATTTCAATAAAATTTTCTACATACTAACTCAGCATACCCAAGCTATATAATTATTGTAGCTGAAAACCAAGTATTATTTCTAATGCAACATGATAAATCGAAAACAAAGTCATTGTTGAGTCATTAGTGTTCAATTTTTAAGTATAAACTAGGTTTCAATTTTATAAAATTACAAATTATTATATTTTCACCAAGCCCAAATCATTATAAAAACAATTGCCACTTCTCAAGTATCGTCAGAGTAACACATTATTACTCATTGAAATACCACGTGTGCAATTGCCTCTCGCACGATACAGCGGACCAAAACCATCGGAACGTGCTAATAATATTGGTTATTTTTTCAAATGAAATTTAAAATAATCACTTAGCGTAGAATGCTTCTCGTATTGCTCACATAATATTGTTTATTTTTTTCACCATACACTATTAGGTTTAAGTTTTTAATCACCTTTATATAATCAGTTACAGTTTACGTCTAAAAATTGTTCATCTAATATTTCCTTGTTCTTCCTCCATATCACTTTCTTCAGAATCACTGAACTGTAATGGAATCACTGACATTCTTTTCCTACAAGGAATTTCTTCACTTCCACTAGATTCTTCTCTTTCACTATGGAATTCAGGCAAATAATTACTAGAACAGGCAGATAAATTATCTGCGACGATTTCGTTATCACTTTCGTAATTTTCAGAATCCATTTTGAAAGGTTTGAAAAAGCAAATATAAATATTATCTCCTCGGAACACAACCGTAGGACAATTTGCTTTTTAAAAACTGGCACGCACTTGTAAAAATTTATTATGGTCCGCCTAACTGTGTTTGCCGATACCTGCTGTTTTTAAATGCTCGACACTCTCCTCTCGCTCGCACCTAGAAGTTGAGTGGGTGCGGAACAGAGATAGAAAGATTTGTTTCGGGTTTCATGGTCATAAAAACCCTGGTTCCAGGAATTGAATTACAGTGAAACCTCTATCTATCGTTCCTCAAATAATCGTTTTCCCGGATGTATCATTTATTTCTTCTAGTCCGAATTCATTTCATACAAAAATATATCGCATCGATCGTTTCTACGTCCACCATTTTCCCGCATTCATCGTAGGAATTACGTCGAGTATTTGATATATTTTGTCTAGGTTTAAACGGCGCCAGACAGCACTTGTTACGATGCGCGAAAATTGTGAGAGAAAAAGAGAAAGAATAACAGTTTTTCGCCGCCATCAGTCGCTAGTTGTCGTCAGTTGTCGCTAGATACCCGAACTTAGTGGAGTGTTTGCAGTTATCCTTTTTGAGCTTTTAAACTATCTTCGAAATGAGCCGTTTGATGAAAAAAGTACGTACTCTTCAAGAAAGATTGAAAATTATCGAAGAGGTGGAAAAAAACCCCGCTGAAAAACCCGTCGATATAGCCAAGCGTTTAGGAATCGCGGCATCCACGTTAAATTCTATTTTCTTGAAAAAAAAACGAAATTCGGGAGCAAATTCAAAAGTGCGGAAAATCTTCGAAAACTAGAAAAACCAGTAAAGAATTAAAGTTTAGCGAACTGGAGAAAATTATTATCTCTTGGTACCAAATTTGACAAATTTTAACAATTTTGTTACTTTCGACGACAATATTCCAACGTGTGAGATAGAAACTATCGAAAGCTTGTGTGACGCAAGATTGACGGAGACAACAAAAGAGGTCGATATTGATGAAGAGGAGCCGCTGCCTGTACCTTCATTTTCAGAAGCTCTCTTTGAAATATTGAAAACTTTCTACAACGCACACTCAATAACTGATGCCGAAAAGAATATCATTTGCAAAGCCGAAAATATACTGTTGACTTGCGGAAATAAAACAGTAAAAAAACAAATGTCGATGAAAGATTATGTATTTACAATGCAATAAACTTTAAAAAAAAAATTATTCTGTTTAACTTTGTATTTTTTTAAATAAATACATTTATTTACATCTAAAACTTATTTTCTTCTTATAATTTAAATCTACCAACGGTTATGCAGATTGGGAGGACGGTATCTTTACTGGACCGTATCTCCTAGTGTTTTGTCCTCTTAATCCCGCATTCATTGTTTTCCCGCATTCATCGTTTATTTCGATAGGTCCCTTTAAAACCAATAGATAGAGGTTTCACTGTATTAGAATAACAGAATATGTTATCTAAATTACTTATTTCGTTGATCTTCAAACGCAATACATATCAAGTGTCAGGTGTTCATTAATAATGGCCATTTTAGTTGAAATATCGATGTACACAAAAGACTCCAAGATAAATACAAAAAAAAGACTTGCATTGCAATTTGATAATTATGTACATATAGTTGGGACCTTTATAAAGAGATTGGTATATAATGTTCATATAAAAACATCAGATAATTTCTTCTTTTCTGCCATTGAAATGAGGCGGGCGCAGAAGGTAGAACTACCCTTCCCGACGTTAAGCATCAATCGACCGAACGGGTAGAACTACTCTTCCCGATTAAAGTGTGTTAACTGAAAGGCCACCAAGAAATTTTTTTTCAAGAAATGATGCATTTAGTCTGAGTAATGAACTGTTCGTAAAAAATTTTCGACTATCTAAACAATTGGTGCTCAAATTAATTGATCTATTGTCGCCTTTGATGAAAGAACCGTATAAAATCAAGTCTGTAGATGTTAAAACGAGGGTAAGAACGATTAATGATCCCCGTTATATGCAAAAACATTAATTTTTTGTACTCAATCAGTGATATGATAATAAAACACTGTTTTTTTTTCAGATTTTAATTGCGTTGAATTTTTTTGGCACAGGATCTTACCAACATCCTGTTGGGTCAAAAAACACGCAAGAGGAAACAACTACTTCTTCAACGAACAACAAAGTGAATTGAAAATTGACAGTCGTAAACAGATGTATATAGAAAAATGTATCAAATCTATGGAGTTAAATACACGGGTTACCTTATAAAAAAATAAAATTGGTACATTTTTATGTTGGTATTAATATCGGTTGTTTTACATTATCTACGACGGTCGAAAATACGCATTTATCGAAACAGTAGATAATTTATAGTGCGCGATCCTCGCATGCGAGCAATTGTCTACTGAAATGAAAATTGGGTCCCTGGTCTATTATTTTGATCGCAGTATATTGAATTGATTATATACCATTAGTGCCATCTGTGAATTTTAGGTCACATTAATTATGAAAGGTTCTCGCCTCTGCTAGTTAATTGCTGATAAATCACGTCGGTAAAAACAGTCTCATGTACCAGTTGGATTTGACAGTGTCCATGATTTTCCCTAAAAACTCTCTCTTGCTCCAACACAATCAAAGGTTTTACCTTTCCTAAGGAAGAACAGGAACCGACCTGAATCTAGTGTTTTAAAACCCTGTAAAAAGTGTCTATTCATGGTGACTGTAAATAAAGTAATTCTGATCGTCTCTCAAAATAACAGTTTATCTCACATTCCAGTTCCTACCCAAATTGCCTTTTCCCTTGTTTTGTTCTTTTCCTAAAGGTTCTTACTTTCGAAGGAAGCAAGAATGAAGATTTGAAAAGGGAAGCCCAAAGCGAGTATTATTTTGTTTCATTGTTGAATATCGTTTAAATTCAACCGGCTCGAATTTTCGTTCTTTGTATCACGTGTCATAAGTCACGTGGTGCGAATGAATACCATATTGTTCATTGAGAAACATCGCCCGGGAACATCAATTATCTATGTGAGCAGAGCGTGGATGTCGGAAGTGAACGGCGCTCGACAATGACTCTTAAATTCTTCGGTGAGATGGCGCCACTTTAGTTTACAGTTCGCATACCGATCATTCCAGCAGGATGGTATAAGCTCTGAAATTGCCAATTGCTAGCATCTTTCACCGCTAAAGGTTTAATCTGACCTGACATAGTGCAAACAACGTGCTTATTAGATGTACATCTACAAACTATCAATAGTGCCTACGGAAACATCCAGAAGCCACCGGAATTTCCAAATGAAACAAACATCATTCACAAAGTAAAGGCCGCTTTTTCACCATTCCCAATTTTCCAATAAACAAACACGATTGCTTGATTCCTTCTATCTCGTTAAAATTACAGTCCATTTACAAGTACAAATGGTCGGTACACAACATTAAATCAACGTAAATAGTTAATATTACCTGCGTGTATCCTTTCGAATCTCTCTTCACCGTTCCTTCATCGCCAGGCGAACTCTCCACATCGAACTTGACCTCATCGTCAAAGTCGAATTCGGCAAACAAGCCGCAGTCGTTGGCCGCACCGAGCACCGAATCAACCAGACACACGCTCATGCCGGATATGTTCGCCATGCGAGACGACCCAAACTCCAGATCGGACGAATTCAACAAGTTATTTCCGGGCGATTTGGACGTATCTTCTGCCAAATTCAAAAGATCCAATTGTTGGTCGATGTCTTCGACATTGTTCCAAGCGTCCGACATTTTTTCTTGACGTTTTTTGGACGGGTCATCCAAAGAATCATCGTAATTATGACTAATATCTTCGCTGGATTCATTATTTTTAGTGCCACTTATTTTATCGTCGAATCTGATCAGATCTTGAGGTTTTTTTGAATCTTCGACGATTACGAAGCTATTGCTTCCAACTGTGACGACATTTTGTTCAAAATGAGCGAAGTTCTCATCGGAGCGAATGTTCCATTCACTGGTTCTGTCATCTTGAGGATTTCGTATTTCGTCTGCGGGGTGATTCCAGCGATCTGCGACGGTTTCGATGTTCGGCGGGCCGCAAAGTGTCTCGTACGCGGTGCCATTGTTTGGTGCCTCTACGTGCATTCTTGCGATGATATTCTCGGAGTCTGGAAGCACTACAATGACTTTTGGAGTATTTGAAGAAGTCGTCGGATCGGAAATACTTCCTGATGACGGAATGGAAGCGAGGTTGGCTGTATCTAGCTGCATCACACTAACGTTGGTTAGTAAATCGCCGGATGTAATGTTGGTATTTACGTTACTGGCGGACGTGTCCGAAAGGTTTTCGATTCTCGTACCAAGGACTGTATTACTACTGTTGCCGAAACTCCCAGCAGCATTAGTACCTACTCCAACTATAACACTGTTTCCTCCACTCCCTGCATCATTTTCACCGTCGCCCACATTTGCACTATTACTACATCCCACATCATCCGTTGCACTTCTTTCTTCAATCATCACTGCATCTATACGTCCGCCGCTCCCCCCAACAATACTACTTCCCCCAACATTACCACTTCCCCCAATATTACCACTTCCTCCAACATTACTGGCATTTCCTCCAACACTACCACTGTTTCCCACGTTACCACTCCCTCTGCTGTTAGTGTCGGCGGTGCCTGGTACGCGCGCACGGGGCCCGGGCGGCGGTGGGGGCAGCGGGGAAGTGGGGTCACGTGTGGGGGCCCGCGTGCGTTGCAGCTGCTCCGGCGGCTTGGAGTACAGGTTCTCGCGCGGCTGAAGGATCTTCATCTCGTGCAGTTTGTTGCGCAGCGTGTCTACCCAGTCCTGCATCTCCTCCCTAAGCAAACAAACAGACAATCAAACAATGCTGTTTTTGGGGAAGGTCACGCAGAAGAGGAAGTACGTAGCTATTCAAATAAGGTTACCAAACACAACAAAAGCAATGTTTCGATTCTGTTGGAACATAGATTCTCAAATTGGCCTGTATGAACTCCCAGGGAACGATTATCATTTTATGAGGGTCCATGACTATGGCATCACCCCCATTTGGGGTATGTTGGGTGGCAGAAGATAGTGGGGTGGGAAGAAGACGGGAAGAAGGAGGTGGGGGGGTGCCTGGCTTTCAAACACTGCTAAAGCCATCTAGTGTGCGAATCCATCTACCGACGTACTAATATTTGGACTTCAACATTGAGACATAACCCATGAAAAACTGCAAGACTTTTGGCTTCCTTAACATTTAAAGGGAGTTCATTGAACATTTTGAAACCTTTATAATAAATATTATTTTGTGTTGCCGATAAATTCGTCTTAAGAATACCGATTTTGAACCAGGATTTGAACCAGCAATCTTCGGCATGCTAGTCAAAAGCCTCGCCCCTCGACCACGGAGGCTGTGAATTGAGTAGTTTGTGGAGTAGTTTTTTGTGGGTTATATCTAGAGATGGCAAAATTTCGTTTTAACTAAAAACGCGAAAAAATATTTATGTTTCGAAAATAGGGCATTTATAAGTTTTCTTTGCGTTTCAAGGCATTTGAAAGTGTTTCCAGTGATTTCTATTTCGCGAATTAACGCGAAAAACGTGATTTTGGCCGCATTTCAGTTAAATTATTCTATTTAGCGAAATATGCGCGAATTTCCCGAAAATATTAAAATAATATGTGAGAATTTCAAAAAATCAATATTTACATTACGATTTTTTATAATTTTGTTACTATTTTATGGGTAAATATTTAATATTTTTGTACTGTAGGCTAAAATTGCTTTTTGACATTAAACAAATTGTGCGAAATAAATTACGCCTATTGATGTTAATCGCAATCTGCATTTGTTGTGTTTTTGTTCGAACCGTACTTAGTGTTTCCTTCCTTATTAATTTAATATTAAAATTAATTTTTTATAATCTTTCACATGGAAATACTTGCAAATGAAGGTTAAACATATATTTTACCAAAAATACTTAAAATATGCGCTAAAAACATTCAGAAAATATATTTTTTTCTATTTTGCTACAAAACGCTAAATTATGCCTCAAAATGCTATAAAACGCTAAATTTCCAATTGTTAATGCTAAAAAATCTGAAAATTAATGCTAAATTTTGCCATCTCTAGTTACCTATATCTCAATGTTGTGTGTAGCACTGTGTCAATTGTGAAAAACACACATGACGTTAATAGGTTTAGAAAAATTTAGAGGGTGCGACCGCAGTGTGTGCAGTACTCCACTCACCTGAATATGCACGGATGGTTAGTTGCTTAGCTAGTTACTCACCATGTGGGGGCGGCCAGCGTCGTGCTTCCCGCCGGCGTCAGAACCGTGAGGCGATGTCCGGGCGGACGGGGCCTCAAGCCCGCCGTGACGCTGAGCGCCGCCGTCAGGGGCCGCCGCCACGCGGGCTGATGCGTGTTGGCGGCGGCCGGCTGCGCGTAGAACTCCAAGTAGGGGGCGCGGTCGCAGTGGACACAAAACACCACCCACCAAAGCGTGCATGTTTTCTGCAAACAAACAAATCATCAATCAATCTTAGTAACCAGCTGTTAACCATATACAAAACTAAAGTACGCCCAACAATTGAATTTGGGAGCCACCTCTGGGCTGGCAATCCATTGTTAACAGACCTATTGCCATCTCTAATGCGCAGACGCAATGTGAGCATGCTGAGTCTGTTCTACAGGTGTTTTAATGGAGAATGGGCCGTTAAGAAGGTGTGTGTTCAATTCCCGTCAGCGGAATTTATTTTCAATGTGTATTTCTTTTCCAATCGGATATCGACTCTTTCTATGATTGGTGTAAAATTAATTATTTGAATTTAAATGTCGATAAATGCAAAATTATGTCCTTCTATAGATCAAAAAAACCGATTGTCTTCTAATACAAACTTAATAATATTTGATTAACAACTGTTACATCTATTAAAGACCTGGGTGTATCTCTTGATAGCAAGCTTTCTTTTCGGGATCACATAACTGCAATCGTTAATAAATCCCTCAAACTACTTGGTTTCATCACTGGAATCACTTCGGACTTCAAAAACGTAAATACTCCTTGGTTCGCCCCCATCTTGAATATGCTTGTGTTATCTGGTCTCCTTTTTATGCTGTCCACATTCGACATATTGAATCGGTTCTTAAGAGGGATTGCTAGGAGGCTAGGATTAGAAAAAGGCAAAGTAACTTGAAAGCCCCTCTCAAAGACTCCGAAATAATGAACTGTTCTTCCTCAACCATCATTCAACAAATTCTGGATATTATTCACCATTGTCCAGAATGTGTAGACTGGTCAACTCAAGTCAAAACCTTAACTTTTTTGGGATAAGTCTGAATGATTTTTGCCAGTCGCTAAACAAGTGATGGAATATTATAAGTGTCCTGTGGTCCTGACCCACGGCGTAGTCTTGACTTGATTCGACTTGTCACTTTATTTTCTTATATTATATCTGCCTTATGTCTTTGCTTTCATGTACCTTTGTCTACACCTGTATTTTTCATTTTACTGTATTTGTGTTATTATTTTGTAATTTGGTCGATGTCCGTTAATAAATAAATAAATACTTCAGGCAAGTAATTATTTTTTATAATAATTTGTTATCCTTTGAAAAATGTAAACATTCGTTTGTTCAAAATTTTATATCTCCAAAAGTTCTTTACCGATTGCTTTGAAATTTTGACACAACTTTGCATTCGCAATATGCGTGTGTTTTTATATACCTTTATTATATAGATGTCACCTGCGACAGACTGAACCACAGAAATATGTGGCGGGGTACAGCTAGTATATTTATGTATAAAAATTCAGAAAGACATCAGCAATGGCGGAGCATTGCGGGGTTTATTATATTAAGTGTGTGGTACCTTTCCTGGCCCTTGGTCAGGAACATGATGTAACCAAGCGTGTTTGTGAACCTCGCGGAAGAGGGTAGGCGGCGGAGAGATTGCGGGCTGCATGCTTTCTAGGACATTGCACTGAAATTCAACACATCAAACCTATTATTATAATCATTTTTTTTTTTTATGTGACACCTCACAAGAGCGTCCCTGCCTGTGCAGTGTACAGACAGGGGAACTATGTCACCACCCGGTTGGGCGGCGTTGTGAGGCGGAATAAGGTAGGGGCTGTAGGAAGGGATTTGTTAATGCGGGCCTTGAAGAGGCTCGGATTATAGGAGGGAGGAAAAACAGATGCCGGTAGCTCGTTCCACATACGAGCCGACTTACACAAAAACAAGTCGTAAAAACGGCCCGTTCTCATGAAGCCAACGTCAACCGTGAACGGGTGTTCAGCTCGTGTCCGTCGAGTTTCGCGCACGTGCACTGGTGCATCAGGAATCAATGCTGCTAGCTCCTTGGAGCAGGCTCCATTGAAATGCCTGTAGAACAGACACAGCATGCCTACATTGCGTCTACGCATTGGAGAAGGCAATCGGTCTGTTAACAACGGATTGTCAATCAGACGGATCGCTCTCCTTTGCACAGATTCAAGCAGGTTTATTAAGTATTTTGGGGCACCAGCCCAAAGGTGGCTTCCAAATTCAATAGTTGGGCGGACTTGAAATCATTAAAATAATACTAGTAAAACTTAACAGAACATGAAACAGAATAAGACACAGAAAAATAAAAAGGTAACAGTCGCAACTGTGAATCGAACCCAGGATCTCTTGACTTACCGGGAGCCTTAACCAACTCAGCCATCGTGACCTATTTATTTTACACCATTTTATTTTATTTTTCGAGTTTGGCTAAAATAGTACCTACCTACCTAGTATTTGTGTAGAGTAAATTGTAAAAAATCTAGCCACATCAACATATGTTATCAACAGAAACCATTCCAGCTGTCATCCCATACAACGAAAGTGAATTTTCGATTTACGTAATTAAAAATTAAAATGCTAAAATTAAAAATATCCCAGTAAAGGTTACGAATTCCGCTTCACGGTAAATATGGAATGTTTACTTTTAATTAATACTTGAATTTAGTTATATTATTACTAAAAGTTACTATAAATGTTGGGGAACCTTTAATAACGCCTGTTCGCGTCCCTTTTAGAGTTATATCCCAGTTTTTAAGTAGTTTGTGGGCTACGCTAGGTTTGTATAGACTGGTTTGTGATTTAATTCTAATATGATATTATGAATACAATCCAACTCTTGATAACGGCGCCGCATACTAATTGACATATCGCGTAAGTGACTTAATAAACGAAATTAAAATTAAAAGTGCGTATTTTTCCGTCTCCCCCGATATAATAAATCATGTTTTGAATTAATAAAGCTAAATCCATTTATTTGAAAGTAAAATATTGCGTATTAAGAGTGAAGCGGAATAAGAGAAAAATAATAATATCCCAAATGCAGTCAGATTCCTTTTATAGTAATTAAGGTAAAACAGAAGGTTTTATTTAAAAATATTTCATGTAATCCGTGTCCAGCGATTCCGAATATTTACCCAAAGTTCTAACAAACTTATTATTTGTAACCTAGATAATGTCTTGGAAAAATAAGTTGAAATCAAGTTTAGTTTTTTAAAGAGCTGAATTACTTGTATTTCTGATATTTGTTTCTTGGTAATGATGGGATAGATTTGAAAGTATCTGGTCATCATAAACCATGGCTAAAGCCATTTCAAGCAACATTCCAATTCGGAAAGATGGTCTAATCTCCCAATAATTAAAATCAATTGAAATTGCGCAAAAATTTGCGGGGGACGATAATTTCAACTTTCGACACATCTGTCAAATGCAACGAACATCTGTTTTTGGTTTGGGTTACTTAAAAAAACTTTAAATGGTGTAAAAGTATAAATAAAAAATACCTTTCTTTATTTAAATCCTTTTGGAGCGGTCTCTCTCCAGTTGTATTAACTTTTTGAAGGAATTAAATAAAATTATGACATATGAAGTGACACCACAACATTAAACGGACGCCATGTTTTTAATACTAAATCAGTGCTGCCAGTTTCCGATATGCAAAATTATTTATTTTTTATTTTTTACCTACCTATATAATATTAATTTAACATTTTTCAAATTTGGAGCTACAGTACGGCAAAATAATTTTTTTCTTATTCAAATGTTATTAATTTTTTTCATTACTATGGCCAAACCAAGATACTCACTTTGCCGCATAAATAAACCCTTTGCAGTAAGAAATCGACAAAAACCGGAGACCCTGCGCAGAAAAATCTCACAAAGTCTATTTTACAAGCCGCAGTGAACCATAGTGAACTTTACTTTTCTGTGCGCTGTCTCCGGTTTTTTTGTCAATTTTGTACCGTTACCGAGCGAGAAGGACAACGGGCTTTAGTGTTTAAAATAATGGTAAATAGTAGAAAATAGGGACACTAATAGAAATATAAAAAATAAGAATTTAAAACAACCACCGTGTGTCAGTTAGATAACAATGAAAAGTAAGTATTCCAGTTTGCTAAACTGGAAAATAATGCATTTTAGTAGCCATTTCGTAAAAAAATATGACGTTTTTGTGTGTGTGTTTATATTTATATTTAGGCAACTTTTTTAATTGGGTTTTATTCAAACCTAAACTGAAAACCTTAGAACCTATTTTAGGGTCATTGGTACATATTTTGACAAACCTAGTATTAATTCAACTATTACTACACTAGTAGATATTTCTTTTAATTATATTTTGTCTCACTGCACTTCTATTAACAACTGTATCACTAGCAATAATATTTTTGTGTACACATGACGCGTTCTGTAATTTATTACCAATATGCTGCTGTGTACCACTGTATGCTTATAATTCGATGTATCACTCTATTGTAAAAGCCATTTTACGGCGTTTGAATAAAAAATTGGTTTGAATAATAAAACAAAAAAACTAACCTTAAAATGTTGAAATCAACAACAAGTTCTGAAAATACTTACTTCTCATTATTATCTAAGCGTGTCCCTGTTTTCTGTAGTTTTATCGAAATATTTTTTTCTTCACATTCGAGTTTTGACAAAAGAGTCCAAAGGAAAAAAATTATTTAGTTTTTTTCATTAAAAATTTGCTTATGTATCATTTTAATTTTGTTTAATTTTGAATTAACATAATCTATTATGGCTATTTTGATAAATTAATTTCAGGATTGCAAAAAAATCGCCTTTCCATGTCTTTCCTAGCAAAGCGAAATAGCAAAAAAGTACAATAAATGTAAATATTGACGTCCGATCTCTTTTCAAAGCGTACCAATAATTTATGGCACCGTTTGGAGTAAATATATTCACTTGGACTACTGGTGTAAGAAAAGATGGCGGACGGATGTTCATAACCAGTTCGAACCAGTTTTAACCAATATCGGTGCGCACAATGTCCATTCAAACGTGCGCTCAAATGATTTATAATAGCTACATGCACAATAAATAATTATCCAACACAAACTTAGGATTGTATGTATTGGTGCATATTATGTACTCTTTCGAAATTGCGTTTACCGAGAAACACTCCTTCCGCTCAGCGAAGAAAGGGACAAGTATTTTAGTTTCGAAAGAGTACATAATATTCACCAATACATACAATCCTAAGTTTTTGTTGGATAATTATTTATTGTGCATGTAGCTATTATAAATAATTAGAGTGCACGTTTGAATGGACGGATCGATGATATTAATCAAAATGACAATTAAAAACACCTATAAAAAGTGATATGGAGTCATTAAAATTGATGAAACAAAAACTAGGCTAAATAGTTACCTGTGTATTTTTTTGTTTCATCACTTTTCATGACTTTATATCACTTTTTGTAGGTGTGTTGAATTGTCATTTTGATGAGATACCCGGTCACAGTGTTTATTTATTTTAATTTTATTTTATTTTATACATAATATAAATTACAAACAATACAAAACAAAATGAAACTCTGTCTGTCCAACTGGAAAGGATTCCCGTTTCAGGACAGCCAAATTGGGTATTAAGTACATAATATTCTTACAATGGAATGGCGATGCTGTCAAAACAAATTTTGAGAACATTGTTGATTGCATTCAAAGTGACAGGATGGTTTCTTTATCCTTGAAAGAATCGCAAAGATGTAATTTATTACCAGGGTCAATTTGGATAATATTAGTAATTGCATTCAGAACAGATGAATGGTTTCTTTCGGGACATCACAAGTCTGAAATTCTTTCCAGGGCATTTTGGAGAACATTTACAATATTGTATAGTTAGAATTTCCACATTTATAAATCAGTATAAGACATATGAATCCTATAGTACTTTTTTTAGAATTTCTTAGGTGATAGAAATTACACATTACTAGACCAAAATATATGCCGTATGACATATGAATTTCCAATTTTAAAATTTCGAATCTTTATTTATTAAATGGCTAGTCATTATTATACAGTAATCGAAATAAAACTGGGCAAAAGATTCATAAATTTAAATAATAACAACAATGAGGATCAATTATTAGGAACAAAAATAACCATTTTAAACATGAAATAAAAGGTGACTTTAAATCCTTATCTCTCATAAGTATAAAATAGCCTTTTAAAAGATAAGAATAAAATTTAACATAATATTATCAACGCTATTAATTTTTTTCCATCTATCTAAGTACTAAAAAAAATAAAATATAAATAATTAACATTTTTTTTATTAAGTACGTTTGTGTTAGTGTTTAGGTAGGTACTTTGATAGAATTTGAAAAGTTTCAACATTATTCGAAAAAAATTAGTGTTAATTAGTGTGTTATTTTTATAATGTTATAAAAATATTTTATGATACATATTACGTTTTATATGTATTTTTATGTATACATACCTATAATAATATAATCGGTTTTCCAAAGTACTTCATGACAAGCAGCTTGTCCAACCTGAACATATCAAAACCTGCCATCGGCGACTCGCCAGTGTTGTGTTCAGTTTCAAATTGTAAGTAGAACTCTGTTAAATAACCATCTTGCTTATTCAGCGCCATTTTTAAATGATTAACGTGTTCATGTAACAATGCTTATCTTTTTGTGTGTATCTTCATTTAAAAAAACATATTTTTCATCTTGCGAAACGTCAAATCATCGTATCGTTTGGTGAGGTTTATCACTCTGATTGTTATTTCAGTTGGACGAACGAGTAGAAAGGTTATATATAGATTCGTTTTTGCGTTTTACGGAGTTAGTGCTTTTTACTTTAATCTACGTTAGAATTTGCAGCTTGCCCTTAGCGTCGTGTATCTTGTTTAATATTTTTTTGCACAGCGAAAAAAGTAAAAATAATTAATATTATTGATAAAAGTTGTTATTTGAATTCTCGCGTCTTTTTACTCATTGTATCTGTTTCAGCTCATTGTCCAGCTTGTGCTGTGTCATTATATTTTGCATAGCCCGAGTAAAAAGTGTCAATCATTTTCACTGTATTGAAAAAAGTATTTGACAAAATTCTCACACATTTTCTTTGTACTACTTCCGCTTGGCGTCGTGTCTCTGTTGGAAATATTTTTCGAACGACCTGAGTAAAAAAAGTCAATCGTTTTCACTGCGTTGATAAAAAAGTGTTTTTAAAATACTCTCCTCTTTTACTAGTGCACTTTCTTAGTTTGTTTTTCTACCGCCGGGCGGATTCCTGTACAATAATACAGAAAAATTCTACCGCGAAAATGTACGTCAGGCCGCCATTCGCGACAATAAAATAACCGTGGAAACTGTGCACATTCACGAAATTAACAATTTAAACTGCAATTCTGCTTTATTTTAATTGAATTCAGTGTATTTATAATGGCCAAAGTTCACATAACAAACGTGGTCGTTTTGGATAATCCAAGTCCATTTTTAAACCCGTTCCAATTCGAGTTGACTTTCGAGTGCATTGAGGAGTTGAAAGAAGACTTAGAATGGAAGATGATCTATGTAGGATCTGCAGAAACCGAGGAACATGATCAAATACTGGATACCATCTACGTTGGACCTATTCCTGAAGGACGGCACATGTTTGTTTTTCAAGCACCACCACCCGATGTCCAAAGGATCCCAGAAAACGACGCTTTGGGAGTAACAGTGGTGCTGTTAACTTGCTCATATAGGGGGCAGGAGTTCGTCAGAGTTGGTTACTTCATCAACAATGAATACTGCGATGAATTGAGAGAAAACCCTCCACCTAAACCGCAGTTCGACAAGGTTATAAGAAACATCCTAGGCTCGCAGCCGCGAGTGACGAGATTCAAAATCAATTGGGACGACGTGAACACCAATGGAAGTGGTCAATCTGAGAACGTCGGCAGCCAGTACAACGTGTCCCAAGAAGATGGCTTCAATGATACCAGCAGTCAGAACCAGTCTTTACTCGGTGGATTTGGAGAAAATTCTAATTCTGTAGCTGCAATGGAGTGCTGACGATACTTAGACGAGATATAATATTGAAATTGGACAGTGTAATGTGAATGAAGTTTTTCTTTTGCGTATTAAAATATGTATTTTTTTAAGGTTATGTTCTATGTTTTGGTAAACACACAGAAAATAGAAACATGCACATTTTATTTATAAAATTTTTTGAAGTAGTTAAATTATAATGAGAAGTAAGTACTTCAGTTTCCAGAAATAGAAAATAATAAATATTAACAGTTATTTCGTTAAAATTAAAACTGATTGTTAATTGGCGGCCATTGATTTATTAATGTCAAAGCTTTGAGATTAATTTTCTTAGGTTGTCAGTTTGAATTTAATTAAAACATAAATAAAACAAAACAACTCAAATTATTATGTCCAAACATGGCGTGAAAAAAGACATCAAATTATCTGTTTTTTTTTTTACGATATCGCTACTAAATAGCATTATTTTTTTTTTTTTTATCTCAGGACACTGAAATACTTCATTTTTATCTAACTTCTACAAAAAGTGCGATCACTATTTTGTGTATTTTTTAGATTATGATCTTTTTGATTGTAATTACGGTCTCGGTAACATTCTCATACATAACACCATGTTTCAACTTACTATAATACTATAAATAAACAACGTACGAGGAAGTTGGAAAAACATGCATTTAAATTCATATTTGGTTACAACTTTTGTAAGCGTCGATTGCCATGTTAAATGGTTTTTGACCCGAATTGATATTCCTGATACGTAAATATAACGTTACCTGTATTTACCGTACTTTACGGATAAAATGTATCAAAATTAAAGATGGCGTCGTCAACTACGGAAATAAGGGTAATTTGAATTAAATTTGAACTTTAATGCATTTTTTGTTTCCCCCCGATGTAAATATTTCTTGCTGCTGCTATAACTGCTACACTTAATGGAACGCACAGATAATGGAAATTACACTTAGTTTCAACAATTACTACAAGAAACAACTATTTAAATACACAAAATAGTTTATTAGGTTCTTAGTTTGGTTTAATTGAGTAATTGATGTGGATTTAGATTGAAATGAAACTCTCGCAAATGTAACTACATACACAAAAGTACAAATTGTCGACAAAGTGAACGTTTTATAAGGTAAATTGTAAATTTTGATTGATTGAAAATGGAATTATAATGCATCCTTTACCATCTGTCCCGATGTAAGTTGTTTCTTGTAATAATTAAGTTGAAACAAAGTATTATTTAAATTATTTGTGCGAAGAATCAAGCGGAGTACTGAAATTTTACTGCATTCTTTTGAAATGTTATTTAAAATTGAAGAGTTAATTTATTTGCGAGAACTTTCGATTCGTCTCGGACAGAATAATGAAAATATTTTTTTTTCACTAAAGAGTTCTAATGTAAATTTGAACTTAATCCTTTGGAATTCTAGACCCTGTTTTTCTGTTCGAGACGTCGAGGTATATAGATAGAGCTAACATTGGCGTCTGAAGTATGGGCCACGAACATCGTTTAACTGTCCGCGGTGAGACGCCACAGGCTTCAATCTGTTACAATCGCTCGCCGAGCGTGGGTCTCCGGCGATAACTTCGAAATGTTCACCATGCTCAGTAATCACGTAAATTGACATTCGTAGAGTTCGTTCATGATCGGAAAGATTCGGGCGACAACGACTACTTCCCGCACGGAAACTGTATTATGTTCATTGTTAGCTCTTTAATTTTTTTATTAAACAGAGTTGGAGATTCTCTCAGTATCGAATTTAGAATTGAAACGTTTCTTGAAATGGCGTTTACCATGTTAGATATGCCAGATACTTACCCAACCTCCTCTTACTCATCTCCTTCCCCTTTTCGCTACCCTTTGCCTCACAACATTTCCTAATAGGGGATGCCATAGCATTGGGGCAATTTGGACTCCTGTGTGGTAGTCACATGAGAAGGTTTTCTGAAGGGAGTAGGAAAGGGAAGGAGATAGGGGAAAGGAATGTTGACCAGTATCTGGCTAGTCAGATCTGGTCACCAAACACGATGATCAATGTCAATTATCCGATCAATGTGTTTACGCGATTGACGAATCCAATCTACCTGTTATGTGTTTTGTGGAAGTCCTCAGAAATCGTACCTTACAGTGTCAAACTTTTGATTTTACTTTCCATAACCTTTGACAATCACAATATAATGTCAATCATTCTGCCGTCGATGGGAAGTCACAAATATTGACTATAAACGATCGATTATCAATATTGTCATCGCATCACCGATGTAAATTAACGAAACTATTGACGATAATTGATATAGATCATCTTTGAGGCGATTTAAGTCCTTTCAAGCGAAATTTTGTTGCTTTTCACCAGGGCGATACTGAGAATATCTGCCGCCATTTGTTATAATGTCTGTTGTTAATTTATAATCCATGTATTTTTCTCGTTTGTTTTCATGAAATTATTGTAACATTTGTACTGACATAACTAGTTTTTCACCACCTCCGACTAAACTGTCGATTAGAGCTACACAACGAGTAGTGTATATATTATCCCCCTTACCAATAATGTGTTTTGAATTTTTCACAAATGATAAACAACAATTGATAACGTTAAACGGTTGTTTTTCAGTCGTGTAAAATTTTAAACACGCCTTTATGCAAAACATTATCTGTTTACCCGAGTAAATGTATGTTAATGCTATGATTAGTTAATTGGAGGTGGTGAAATACTTCCATAGTGCCTAAATATTTCAATATACAGGGTGTATCAGGACTTATCCCAAAAGACTTTAACCAGCGATTCTCGACCTTATTGGTGTAAAAAATATTGTCATGTCACGAATTATTGTCAAATCACACAGCGAAACGATTATTCCGCTGTGTCAATGCACGCTTGTCAATCTCTTCAATTGTCTCAGTAAGTGATCAATTAGCGATGTTGTCAGTCGCATCAATGCCGGGTTCACACGAGGACAATACAGAAGACAATAATACAATATTGTAATGTCTCAAAGTCCAACTGCCGCAATATACGACAATGGGACACTGCAACAATTCTACCATAGATCGATGCCATAGGTGGAGCGACTGGCTACTATTCTACTGTATTTTCCAAGGGTAAGACACAGTCCTGCGATTATAGCTTGCCTGTATATCTCTGGGACAATGTCTTGGCTCAATGTCCTGTCCTTCAAACTACTGCTCACAGTAGGACAATGGGTCCACGTTAGCACGGTTGTACAACTTGATATTAACCACCCTGTTCCCACAGCTTTCGACAGTAAAGGACGGTGCACATCACATGGTAAAAGCCCTCTGGTTAAACTCTCTCGACTAAGTACTGATACATTCTGTATATATATGTATATTATTTAATTTTTGTAACATAATCGTACACGTTAGGAATTTTTTAAAATACAATATATCTGTTATAAGACAGTGAAATGTAATAACTCCTCGATTTCAGGAATGTTGTGAAATATCTGATCTGGTCGCTTAACAAGTTGTCTAAAGCCATTTCAAGCTAAATTTCAAATATTAATGCTAATCTCTCACAATATTGCAAGAGTATCACTCAATTAGGCTAAGGTTGTAGGTAAAATGATTGTAATCAAAATGACCGTAAGCAACATGACTGTAAGCAAAATGTCTGTAAATAACATGACCGTAAGCAAAATGATCATAAACAAAATGATTGTTAGCAAAATGATCGTCAGCAAAATGATCATAGGTGAAATGATCGTAAGCAAAATGACCATAAACAAAATGATTGTTAGCAAAATGATCGTAAGCAATCTGATCGTAAACTAAATGATCATGAGCGAAATGATTGTAAACAAAATGATTGTGAGAAAAATGATTGCAAGCGATATGATCGTAAACAAAATTATCATAAGCGAAATGATCGTAAACAAAATAATCGTAAGCAATCTGATCGTAAACAAAATGCTTGTTAGCAAAATGATCATAAGCGAAATTATCGTAAGCAAAATGATCGCAGGCAAATAATAAGCAAATGATTGTAAGCGATAATAGTGTCTTGTGTTTCATGTTAAGGTATAAATATATTATGATACAATTTACATGTAATCATGTATTTTACGAGATAATCTACAGTTTACGATGAAATGATAGTTATTATCTTTTTTATTACCGGTACAAATATATTATATTCAAATTTGAGGTACTGGGATTAGCTTCCTGGTGAGACACGCCGTTCGCGATCGAAACAATGCTTGAAATGGCTTTATCCGTGTTTGGCGACCAGATCTGAATAATAGACGGCGATTTCCCAAACTTTCACTTACCCGTTTGGGGGCGATTGCAACGATGGCATCCCCTGAAGCTTAAGAGGAGATGGGCAAGTGTAAGGTTGGGATGCAAGAAGAATCGCTAATTACTATAATGATTTCAATACTGTGAATTTGTTGAATTGTTCAGCATATTCAAATTTTGCAATTTCGTCAATAAAAATGATAAAAAATATGAATTAAATGCATTTTTTTTTGTGTTCCCCCGTTACGCTAGTGGTTTTGTGAACGCTAGACCTCCCGTCCAAAAAAAGTATGTTTTTAATTTTATATTATTTATCAAATCAAAACTTTGTCCAAAATCAGATTCAGATTTCTGAGTAGGTACTTGAACTACCTACCCGATTTAAACCATAAATATTTTACGTAACGTTTTTTTTTAAATTTCAAATTGGTAATTATACAATTTGTCCAAAGATTTTTTTTTTAACTCCACACAGGAGGCCTTGAGGAAAATAAATTTCTCTTATTGTCTATGTTGTTGGGATGCTGTGTGGAGGGTCTTTTTGGAGAAAGGTAGGAGAGAAAGTTCTGGGAAGGAAAAAGGTATCAGGGGTGGGTGGTAGGAGTGACGGGTCGAGAGGAAGTCAAAAGGTCTCCCTCAACCAGTATCTTCCGATCCGATCTGCATCGCATCTCAACCCCTGGAGAAGCAGTCGATTTAAAATTTAAAATTAATGTGAATTAATTTTTAAAATACAAACATAATATATGAATTAATTAATTTTTAATATATAAAATGGACAAAAGAGACATCTCTGGTCATTTTTGGATGGATTTTGCTCTGCAGGTGAATTATAACCGACTACAGTCGCCTTTTGCATTGATCAGTTGGATTCATCCGGATTGTGTCATTTGTCAAAAGATGTATATTTAAGACAAAAATGATTGAAATATATTTTTTTGTCACAAAAAATGTCACAAATCATGGCAGTGCGTATTATTGCAATGTGCCGATTCATCATTAATAATTCTACTCTCTTGAGAGCTGGCTGATCTTATAATCTCATAGTGCGAACTCAAATATATTTTGTGCTGATCTGCCGTCTGCCACCGAATTGAAGATCAAGGAGTGTAACTCAATTGAAAGTGGGATTCTCTGGTGAGTCTTTTCTGTTCATATGTATTTTGGTGGCTGGTTAAGTTGTGTTTTCCTGCAGAGTGAATTTATTGATCAATACATTTTTTTTCATTGGGATTTAAAATATTCCCTGATGGTCTGTGTTATTTACACGCCAGATCATCATCCAACCCCTCTGGCATAATTGTTCGGTTTATCACCCGTAGAATTTTTCTTCTTTCTATATTTTACCATGACTATCGATATGTAAATGGCACTTGTGCCGTTAATTCTAAATAAATTAAATAGTGCTTACTTTGGTCACAAGGGCGAGCCGACGAAACAGTTCTATCTGTTCAATACTTACTTTGTTAAGAGCAGAATCCACGGTACCAGTTCGATATATTCCTACAGCTATAAGAGTCGACTCGATTGAGCGGGAGCCGTGAGCTCGAGGGTACGAGCAGTGAGAAGCTCGCCAGATACGAAACCCAGCCTACAGCGTATGATGATCATACGTCTCTTGTTACCGTCTCTTATTAGGACCGTTCAATTGAGCCCCGGTACGATTTACCGAGAGAGTATTTGTGCTAGTGTACTAATTATTTTTCCTTTTTTTTATCTAATCACATTGAGAAATATAGAAAATAGATGATTGCAATAATATTATAATCAGAGATGTGCTTAATTTCAAATAAATCCATTTCAAATGGAAATGCAAAATGGGTATTTTCCATAGACATATGAATATTAGTAGACCTGCCCTAAGTGATTAAAAGCGTATTATCCCCACTCCCCATACCGGTTCCATTGAGCCGGCTGGGCTCGCATATGGCCTCAAGTGAAATTTGAAAACGTGACGTCATCATTCTTGTGCGAACTATGGTCGAGGCATCATCGGTTCATTTTACGAAATAACTCGGCAAAATGTTGACTTGTGATATGAAAACTTGTAAAAATAGATGTGAAAAAGAGAATAAACCCAATTGTCGTATTACATTCCATAAGTAAGCATTATTTTACTTTATTTTAAACTTATTCACACCGTATTATATGGATCAGTTTTAGAAACATATACTATCACATCACAATGTAGCGATTCTCAAGTGTGCTCATCGTTGTTTACTGGGGTAAGTAAATTATGAGACATTTGTAAAAGTGTCTTAACTAAATACTCTGAAACTAACTACGACTCTGAAAATGGAAGCTGCCTTACTTTGCCGAATTTGGACTTCGCAAATTAGTTCATAACGTGGCGAGTAATTTGCGCTCCCATGTAGAAATGTCTATTCATTCAAAAGCAGATTTTACTTTTAAGAACTAAATGGTGATATTATAATGCGAGATGCCTATTTACTGTCAGATTGATTTATTGACGAATCACAGTCAGCCTTACTCCCTTCGTTCTTCAACAGTTGATTTTACCCCTCGCCCTTATCTTCTCGTCTATTAATTCCTATGTCTGTGGTATTTTCCATTTTGCATTTTAAATGCTTTTCTAAAAACCATTTTCCATTTTAAATGCTTTTTTTCAACATACCTACTATCTCCACTCATCTTTTTTTCATAAGCCCCAAATATCAGTCGGTCCTCAACCTCGCTATGAGAGATAATTTACATTTGTCAAGTTGCTCCCTGGTAGGAGGAACCCTGGCAATTGAGTGATACCATTACAAAAAATACTGATTCAAATAGGTACTGAACATGGGGCCATGACGCTGTAATATTAAATGTTAGATAGCAGTTTCTATGTTTTTACGTTGGCAACATTAGTCCCGCGCAATTTTTTTGTGGTTTCATAATCTGTAGTCGTGGTGTTTTTGGATTTACCATCATGTAATATGTTTGTTCTACATTGATGTCCATTATTAAATGACAAAATTGTTTAAAAATTCTATAATTATTTTAATTGTTTGACTTGAGAAACCATTTTGCATTTTCAATGCATTTTGAAAATAGGTATTTTGCATTTTGCATTTGAAATTCTTTTCTAAAACCCATTTTGCATTTTCAAACGGAAAAGTTTTGACCCATTTCCATTTTGCATTTCAAATGGTTTTGGGTACCCATTTTGCACATCTCTGATTATAATTATAAATACTAATGAACTGAAATTAGAAAATAAATAACAGTAATTATATTTTTTTAATAAATAAATGAATTGAAAAAAAAAGGTATTTTCTTTAATTATTAGGGCTAGTAGATTTTTTGATAGTGACCATCTGGTAACCCTGTGCAAATCTCAAGTACGCTCAACTATTGAATTTTGTAGCCACCTTTTGGCTGGAGCCCTGAAATCGAAGCGGTCCGTTTGACTGACTTTTTTTATTTATTTTTTTTATAATAACTCCACACAGGAGGCCCTGAAGAAAATAATTTCCCTCAGGGCCTATGTCATCTTTGGGGATGCTGTGTGGAGGGTCTTTTTGTGGAGAGGAAGGAGTGAACATGGGTCTTGAAGAGTCCCATGTTGTAGGAGGGAGGAAACACAGAGGCCGGCAGTTCGTTCCACAGCCGAGCTGTTGAACCTAAGAACGAATCGTAGAAGCGACCCGTTCTCATGTGACAAATGTCAACCGTGTACAAATGTTGGGCGCGCGTTTGGCGTGTATCCCGACTACGCACCGGTGCCGAAGGGATCAATGACGCTAGTTCCTCAGAGCATCTTCCATTGTAATACCGATAGAACAAGGACAGCATACCTACCTGACGCCTGTGCTCTAAAGATTGCAGTCCGTTTGTTAAGATTGGGGAATCTATCAAACGGACCGCCCGTTTTTGCACAGAGTCAAGGGTTTTTTTCAGGTATTTAGGGGCTCCAGACCAGAGATGGCTGCCAAATTCGACAGTAGGGCGCACTTGCGATTTGTACAGGGTCAGCAGTTGTGTACTATTAAAGTATCTGCGGGCCCTGTACAGTACGCCCAGCTTCTGAGAGGCCAACTTTACTCTGGCTTCGATGGAGCCCCCGTACCTGAGCTGGTCACTTATAGTTACACCAAGCATATCAATGGAAGGCCTGTTCAGAAGATTGTACTACACTGTCTATATTGACTATATTGTCGATATTGATTATATTATCTATGTTGACTGTATTATCTATATTGACTATATTATCTATGTTGACTGTATTATCTATATTGACTATATTATCTATATTGACTGTATTATCTATATTGACTGTATTATCTATATTGACTATATTTATTATTTTCCACATTAACAACAATACTGTCTTATCCCAGTTGTGGACCTGTTGTCCTAGTGTAAACAGAAGTTTTGGGGACAGGTCAATGGGTCAAGACATGCCCGTCTACCTCACATTGTCACTGGGGTAGACGGGCAAGCTTTCTCCTCAGTATAGTGTCTTACACCCACAACCGCGCACGGCCGCGTTTAAACAAGTTTGGACAGTAGGACGATCGCTCCATGCGTACTTATCTTGGATCTCGTATTTCGGCTTAAAAAGTTGCATAAATGGAACACAACAATACGTCGTGATATAAAATAACTAATATTTTGAACGCTCGTAACATATGTCGTTGTGTATCCATTTTTGTAGCATTCCGTGTTTGAACTGCGGTCGAATTGTGTTATTGTCCTGTCCTGCTTGGCGCGGCTGTTCTCGGAGCAGTGACAGGACAATATTGTATCATCTTTTGTGTTGTCCTTTTGTGATCCCGGCATTAGTGTAAGCGTATCTCGTCATCTCAGTCACACCCGTGACGTAAATAAGTATATAATCGCTGCTAGGTCCTATGTAGCTATTTCGTTTGTACACACATATTATTTTAATGTCTATCTTTGTCGTACTCGAACAACGTTTGAATTAAGAATTTACTGGAAACATGAAAAGTATTTGTCATTTTAAACATTAATTAAAATTCTGTTTGTATTGATGTCATTACCGCGAGATACAGTCTGTAATAATTGTATATAAATCCCTTAATGTACAGTGCCCACAGACATAGGAATTAATAGACGAGAAGATAATGGCGAGGGGTAAAATCAACTGTTGAAGAACGAAGGGGGTAAAGCTGACTGTGATTCGTCAATAAATCAATCTGACAGTAAATAGGCATCTCGCATTATAATATCACCATTTAATTCTTAAAAGTAAAATCTGCTTTTGAATGAATAGACATTTTTACATGGGAGCGCAAATTACTCGCCACGTTATGAACAAATTTGCGAAGTCCAAATTCGGCAAAAAAATTCTTCTATTTTCAGAGTCGAATATTTCGTTTAAGTATTTAGTTAAGACACTTTTATAAATGTTCATAATTTACTTCCCAGCAACCAACCAGCTTTGTGTTTCGCGTCCAGACGTTTCTCGATGTGATAGTATATGTTTCTACAACTGATCCATATTATACGATGTGAATATGCTTAAAATAAAGTAAAATAATGCTTATATATGGAATGTAATACGAAAATTGGGTTTATTCTCTTTTTCACATCTATTTTTACAAGTTTTCATATCACAAGCCACTATTTTGCCGTGTTATTTCATAAAATGCCTCGACCATAGCTCGACGCTAGTTCGAACAAGAATGATGACGTCACATTCTCAAGATTCACGGGAAGCCATACGCGAGCCCAGCCGGCTCCAATGGAACCGGTATGGGGAGTGGGGAATAATACGCTTTTAATCACTTAGGGCAGGTCTACTAATATTCATATGTCTATGATTCAATGATATATTACAATTTGAGATTTTAATCATTATGTTATTGAAAAAATAAAAGTAATTTCTTATGATTAAGGCTCTCGTAGGTCGCGGGTTCAAATCCCGGCGTGCGCAAGTAAATTTTATTAGATTATTTTGTGTTATTTGACAAATTACTCTCAGTATCGCCCTTGCGTAAGACCACCATTGACAATTGAAAAGTTGCTTGAAATAGGTTTGCCACAGAACAATGCACGTCAATGGCACGCCTAAAGGTCAACAATTTAATCTCCAATTAAGTATTGTCATCACGTCTTTAATGTATAATCAATACATTAAACCTAATCCATTTGTTATCTACATTTTTTAACCACTTTCGTCAGTCTGTCGTTTTCATTTGTGAAGGTTCGTGTTTAAAAAATTATATTAAAATTCTTTTATTTTTTTCATTCGTTTGTTGAAGTACGTTTTTTTTTCATTGAATAATAATTGTAAAAAATTGTTTTATTTTTTTTAATTTCGTGTTTTAAAATAGCTTGAATTTGAAAATATGTAGTTGATTTGAACTCCGGCTAGAAAAAATTGTGCAAATTTCATAATGTCCGAGCTCACTATTAGTTGAGACTTAAATAGCTCCTGATAAATATTGATTTAAGAGCTGAAAATATTTACTTTTGACCTGAAAAATTCCGGTTAGAAAAACATGCAAATTTCTTTACTTCAGAACTCACCATTTGTGAGTTTTTGCCGTTTGATGTATACAGTTCATGTTGAAAATGGATTTAAGTGCTGGAAATAGTAAATTTAGGTTAGAAAAAGTGCAAATTTCATAACTTCAGAGCTCACCATTTGTAAATTTTGCTGTTTGATGTGTAGTATTATATAGCTCACAGTGAAAATGGATTTAAAAGATAGTTAGATTAGAACAAAAAAATTGCAAATTTCATTACTTCAGAGCTCATTATTTGTGGTTTTTCTGTTTGATATCATATCGCTCGTGATGTAAATGGATTTAAGTACTGAAAATAGTTACTTTTGACCTGAAAAATAGCGCTTTGAAAAAAGTGCAAATTTCCTTACATCATAGTTCACCATTTGTGAGTTTTGACTGCTTGATACATTCATCTCATGTTGGAAATGAATTTATGTGCTGAAAATACTTTATTTGACTTGAAAAACTCCGGTTAGAAAAAAATACAAATTTCATTACTTCATAGCTCACTATTTGTGAGTTTTGCTGTGTGATATATATAACTCATGATGAAAATGAATTCAAGTGCTGAAAATAGTCTTGACCTGAAAGATTCCAGTGGAATAAATTTACACAAATTTCATGAAGTCAGAGCTCATCGTTTGTGAGTTTGAAGTTTGAAAAATGCTCTACGCAAGCGATGCATCTGTGTTAATGCCTCATTCTTTTCAAATCTGGTTGCAATAACTTGTACAACTATATATTTTTTTAGGGTTATGTAATTACGCAATAAATTATTGAGTAGTTTTTATTGTATTCATTTCACCACTGAACAAAATGAATTCCTAGAAATGTTATAATACAATAGAATTAAAATAAAATTATGAATTATGTTATAAAAAATAAAAACTACTAAAGTTTATAAAAAATATAATTTAATGACCAAGGTTATCTGTGACATTTTCTTTTGATTTAATCAACCGTTTCTAGATTCCGTTTGCCAAGCGATTTTTATGCATATTGCCATTATTCATGGTGATATAAGGCACACCAAGAATATACACATTTTTATCTTGTGTGCAGTCAAAACGTACCCTAAGGATTTTTACTTGTAATTGTCATTTTGCTGTCCGATGATATATTTTTTCAATTAAAAACAAAACCTATATTTAAACTCGTTGCCACTGATCAAAACTGCCACATGTCGCAACGGCTGTTACAATACGCACACTGTCTCACTGCGCATATCACTCCTGTAACCTGATACATACTTCATTCATTTATATATCAGCCAGAAGAAGAATAATATTACGCTGACCTTTATTATTATAATCTTCTTGTAACTATATAGCGAAAGTATTACCAACTGCATGCAATCTAGGTACAAGCCAGCATCTAAATTACTCGGTACTGATATTATTGTTGCAATTGAAAATACTTTTCGATTGAGTAGTTCTAGTTGGTTGTTGCAGGTGTATAGACTCAGTAAATCAGGGCCGTCTATAATTCTATTGGAATCGGAGTGGATTTTAAAGTGAGGGATCCAGAGAGTAGAATTATATTCAACTTGTTATTTTTTAATATATTTGCCATTAGTAGGGTAAAATTGAGCTTATTTCTAGTACACTACAAAACACTTCTATCAGCTTTTTCTATTCGGTGATTTCACTACTTCTTGCGAAAATATTAGAAATCGTTGGATAAGAACAAGAATAAGTAGGACACGGTTAGATATACTTTATTTTCAAGTCGTTAACAACCGCCACAGTAACCGAAAAATGAAATGTGCCAAAAATGTGTATATTCTTGGTATTCCTTATATCGTAGGTAACAGGCATTAAAATCGCTTGACAAACGAAGCCTAGAAACGTCCGATTTCAAGCAAAAAAATAGTTTTTACGTATTTTGTAAATAATTTTATAAGAAAGCAAAAAAGTTAATCAAGTGAAACTGTCACAGATAATCTTAGCTATAATACTGTATTTTTTAAAAGTTTGTTTTCTTTACGCATTCATACATTTCTATTGAAAAAATATTTTTTGTAGTAATTTGCATTTATATTTTTTATTGAGTAATTTATTTTTTTATTAATATTCTACTCAAGCGAAACGATAGGAAAACCTTCAATTTAACTAAAGCATATTTTTTGGTTTTCATAATCTACACCAATTCGTTATAAAGATTAAACAAAACAGTGATTTGGCATTAAGTTTCGCCTTAAATTAAAAGTTACAGTGTTAAAAGTGAACAAAAATGTCAACACACAGACTATGGTTTGTGGCAGTTATTTTGAGTACAATAGCTTCAGAGTAAGTACACAAATATTATTATTAGATAATTTGTATAGCGCCGATTTTGTGAAAAATCACCTCAAAGCTTCGCAATACAAATACAGTGGTACCTCGACATACGAGTTTAATTCGTTCCGCAACCTTGCTCGTATCTTGAATTACTCGTATATCGATGCAGATTTCCCCATACAAAACAATTAGACTACCATTAATCCGTTCCAACCTCCAAAATGTCACCTCAGTTATTTTTGTTACGTGGTTTTGAATAATAAAATCGTATTTATAAATGACAAATATTTATTGTACAAAAACAAAAAAGAGAATGTAAATAAATAAATTAGATATCCTTACTGGTCTTTGCCTTTTTCGTTATGTTTTTCTCGCTTTTACCTGTAGGCCGTTTAGAAAAAAACATGTCCAAGGAGGTTTGTTTCTTCCTCCCTCTCAGAATGTTCCGGAAATGAGTTAGGCAAGTGTCATTAAAGAGATCAGATGCACGACCTGTTGCAACTTTTTCTGGGTGTTTCTTTTCCACGAACTTTGTGTGTCTGACTCCTCGAAAGCAATTTCTTGCATAACATCCGTATGCTGCTGTGACTGTAACTCTTGCATCTCCTCAGTCGTCAGTTCCTCGACGAGTTCGTTCACGTCTCTCTCTTCCACCTCTAGACCCATGGATTTCCCCAGAGACCTAAAGCTAAACCGAACTCGTATCTCGAATTTCGCTCGTAACTCAAAGCAAAAAATCACTCGCTCGCCGGCTCGTATCTCGAAAAACTCGTATGTTGGGGCACTCGTATGTCGAGGTACCACTGTATATAACTTATTATCAAATATTAATTATTTCAATCTATATATAATACTATTGGACTCTGCAATGTTTTGCTATTGCATTCTTCCACCATTCACTACTATATACCTCCTTCTTTCCCCAACGTTTCGGACAACATTACAGTGTACATCGTCAGGGCAGATGTGTAAGTGTTCACCACAATCTACAATTACGCTTCTGCCCTGAAGATGGACACTGTAATGCTGTGCGAAATGTTGCAAGTTGTAATACCCTATAAATAAATCACGATAATTTTTAATCAATTTCGCCAGAAGTAAGGAATAATTTACCCTACTTTCGGAACATGCACATCTCCAAAACGCACTTCCATTAGTGCACATCCTCAGTGGTCGTCACAATGTGTGATAAACATATTTTTATTAGAGATAATTAATCTATCTATATATATATAAATGAATGTTACTTCGTTTGTCACGTAAGCGTTCCTTTGGCATTCATCTGATTTCGCTGAAAGTTTGTTTGTTCTTATTAGCTGGACAAAAAAAAACATTTCTTCTTTCCGTAGAGCTGGTAGAATAAAAGTGAATAATCGAAAATATTGCTAAAAAATATTCAAAATTCGCTGAACTTGAACTTGGGACGAGGATCGGTAACTGTAGGTACGCCAGATGTTTTCAACGGAATTCTCGAAAACTCTGAAGGCCCTAACAAGTGTTTCGCTAAGCCCAGGGTAATTTATTATCCCGACAGTCACGTTTTACTGCGGGCACAATGCACCACTAACTAACGCGATCACCAGGAACAGAATTACACAGAGATGAATGATGGACTCGCCGAATATCACAGCGGTGCTGCCAAGGTCTGTTATCTATGTGAGAATTAGCAGCAGACACATACCTGGACGGATGACGAACCTCGTGCTGGCACTGTTGGTGGACGCAGTGGACTCTCTCGCTGCAGCAGCAGAGCTGGTCCAGTTTCTTCACCATCTAGGATTCTTGCTGCAGAGTCTCCATCTTATATCTACGTGTCACCTGTTCCTGTACTTCATTTCATTTAACTTTATTTTTGTAATATTTATATTTTTTCTAATACCTTCTTCAACTAAATACATTTATAAAACCACTACAAACAGTACAAAATCATATTATCAAGGTTATATATAATAAAAAGAGGACATTTTCGACTGATAAATTGTACAAGGAATCTCAACTATTCAATCTCCGTAAACTATTTTTACTTCAAAGCCTGAAATATGTCATGAAAAATCAAAACAAATTTCAAAAATATGAACCCAAAATCAACTTTAGAAGAAATCATGTATTTTATACCCCACAAACCAATACCAAACTAATGCAAACTCACAGTAGCTTTATTGGACCTCGCACTTTTAATCTATTACCAAAAAAAAAATTCAAGTAACAACTAAACTAGCTCAATACCAAAAAGAATTGCAACAATTGCAACTGTACAATGCAAATGTTGAAGCATTATTCATTTAATTTTTACTTTTTTCTCTTTTACTATTTTGTTTCTTTATAGTTATTATTATTTTATTTTGTGTTCTTTTACTTCATATATATTATCTTACAATCTTTATTTTTACTTTGATTTATTTTTAATATGCACCTCTTGCACAATCTTTTAGACTAACTTTAATTATAATCCTATCGTTTTTCTTTATATGCTTACTATTATTTTTAGGTACAAAAATATAATGTATACACTTATATTACCCACGCACAGGCTGCGCCTTAGTGGGTCCCCTTTCTTATTATTATAAAACTGTAATGTCTAATTGTATAAATTGGGAAAAATAAAAGAAAAAAAAAAAAAAAAAAAAAAAAAAAAAAACTGTTAAGCGCCCCTGAGGTGATATCTCACAAAAGCGGCGCTATACAAATTGTTAAATAAATCAATAATATTACTTCCACCTTAAGAATGCAACCAGTTGTCAGGTACTATGGAATTTGACCTGAAAACTTTACCCCAAGTCCCCGAGCGCTATCGGTTACAAGTCAGCTGGTAAATACTGTAAAATTGATAAGGCACTGATAATATATCTTATCATTATACAATTTTACAACTGCTGTTGGCACATAAGTCTTTATTGAAGTTTTTGACAAGTGTGAACTTTAAAATGTAAGTTTTAACTATTTATTAGTCCCAATGATGCAATTTGGGAGGCGTGCATGGGTACCGTCGCCCCGGGAACCATTCGTCTCTCTGCCATAGATCAGCCCAAGTGGCGAGCTACGGTCTGTGGATTAACAGTCGTGTCCGGCTTCGTGGGGTGAGGTTTATCCAGGAGCAGAAGAGGCCGGTTGAGGGAAACCCTTTGATATCTCCAGCCGGACTCTCTCAACTCTCTCAACATCTGACTGAGAGCGATGAATTCATACCATTAAGTTAATTCTACCAGTTAAGACTTTTTGAAAATTTTAATTATTTATACCGTACTTCCATACGTAAATATATGCATGGAACATCTTCATCTTCTAGGATGAGGTAAGTGTGCATGCCGAATAATTTATGATTCACATGTCATCTCTGGGTGTGCTGTGTGGTGAGTCTTTTTAAGGAATAAAAGGGTGAGTCTGGGTCTTGAAAAGACCCTTGACAAATGTAAACCGTATACACGGAGAAATTACACTGATATAAAATATTGCCAATTTATTAAAAATCTGGTCAAATTATTCTTATTCCTGTTAAAAATGGGACTGCAGGCCTTCAACAAATGAATTGACAGGTTTCCTGTCGGTAAAACATTTTTTTTATTTTTTATTTTTTTTTAAAATTTAATATTTGTATGTTTTTTACAATAAATATACAATTATACATATTATACAGTGTTATCAAGGTAAATAATAATAGCTTTTCCTCACCATAAAGAGACGAGGCTCTTGTGTTTGGTGAGTGAATCCTAGCTCAATTATATGGAATCATGTAAGTAAGTAAATAATATATTTGCAAAACCAAAGGGATATGTAAGAAATAGGCAAGATTTATCAATAATACAGTTTCAAGATTTGAAGGAAATGAAATTTGAAAAAAACATGATTGCAATCTTTAGAGCACAGGAGTCGGGTAGAAGTATACAAATGGAAGATGGTCAGAAGAACTACTGTAATTGATCACAGTTGGGTTGAAATTTATGACATTATAACAAGTCGTTTTTTCTTGATTTCAACAGCTTGCCTGCGTAATGATTTGCCAGTTCACTCCTTCTCTTTCTTTACAGCGTCCCCAAAGATGATCTAGGCCCAGAGGGAACTTATTAAAATATTAAAATAAAAACTGTTCCTATCTTCCTCTCCGCCACAGTCCAATTGTTCACGACAGCAGGGAGCAGTTGGGACTGTTAAATGAAAAGAATCTCTTTTAATTTCAGGTCGATTGCAGCCGTTGTCGACTCAAAGGCAGATCCTGACATGGCCAACAGACTGGCGCGCCTCCGGGCCTTGATGCAGCAGACCAAGTCCTTGAAAGCTTACCTCATCCCCACGGGAGACGCCCACCAGGTACACCCAATAATACTTCCGACTTCTGACATTTCTCATACATTCTATCGGCAACATATTACACTAGCGCCATGAGTTGTTCGCCAAGGTTTTTTCTCATACATTTCAAAGGATTTTATGTGATATATTCAATATTTTACATTACAGAATTATAGACACTAAAAAAAATTAGAAAACCCATCTGATTTTTTGGCTCGTACATAAAAGAATATTAAAGCGGCTATGTATTAACCTTTCAGGCCTCTGGCATATTATTGACGGTTACATTTCTTAAAAATGCTGTCAGAATGTCGGAGAATTTGGGTGTATTTTCGCTTCTCAATAAATTCCAAACAAATAGGATATTTCTGAACGTATTTGAAGACCAGAGATATGCAAAATGGGTACACAAAACCATTTGAAATGCAAAATGGAAATGGGTCAAAACTTTTCCATTTGAAAATGCAAAATGGTTTTTAGAAAAGCATTTCAAATGCAAAATGCAAAATACCTATTTTCAAAATGCATTGAAAATGCAAAATGGTTTCTCAGGTCAAACAATTAAAATAATTATAGAATTTTTAAACAATTTTGTCATTTCATAATGGACATCAATGTATAACAAACATATTACATGATGGTAAATCCAAAAACACCACGACTACAGATTATGAAACCACAAAAATTTGCGCAGGACTAATGTTACCAACGTAAAAACATAGAAACTGCTATCTAACATTTAATATTACAGCGTCATGGCCCCATGTTCAGTATTTGAATCAGTATTTTTTGTAATGGTATCACTCAATTGCCAGGGCTCCTACCAGGGAGCAACTTGAAAAATGTAAATTATCTCTCCTAGCGAGGTTGTGGACCGACTGATATTTGGGGCTTATGAAAAAAAGATGAGTGGAGATAGTAGGAAGAATGTTGCAAAAAAGCATTTAAAATGGAAAATGCATTGAGAAAAGCATTTAAAATGCAAAATGGAAAATACCCATTTTGCATTTTGCATTTCCATTTGAAATGGATTTATTTGAAATAAAGCACATCTCTTTTGAAGACTAATAACTGTTTTTGAAAGATAATGATTCAAATTTATTAGTAGAAATAAACATGTATTTTTTTAAATATGAAGAATGGTTATCTTGCTTTGTTTTGTCTACTAAAATACGTATTTTGTTAGACAGATGTATAAAGAACATTATACTATCAACTCACTTAATAAAAATAAATAATAAAAAAATTGGGAAAGTTTCTTAAATTCTTAAAGTAGTATAGCGCCCTTCGTGGCAGCAGGACACGTCCTAACGCTTCCTCCAAGCGCTTTGTGTTTTTTTTAGTATTTTCAAGGGAAATGAGGCAACATCCCTTTGAAATTATTTTTAAAATCAATCAATCAACATTTGAACTTAAATAAAAATAAACCTTATAATTATTACAAATTTATAATATGTGATTTGAGTGCAGTGTTTTAAAAGTGAATATTCGAAAATTTGCTCAAAAATATTGGACATTCGAAACGAACGGCGATCGGTAAATGCACCCCAGATGTTTTCAACAAAATTCTCGGAAATGAACAGAATTTAAATTAGTGTGCAGATCGCGATCATATCATTATAACTTCAACATGAACACAGAATGCTTGCTACATGGAACTAACACTGTTTGCCGAATTAACCTTTAAATTTTTATAATAATATTTTAATGGTATTAATCACATTTTACAAAATTAAGTACATTTTATTTGCTTAAATTTAATAAACCATAATATTTCTTCAACTGTAATCCGTCTACGTTTTTTGGTGTCTTAGAAAACGACTTGGGAGTGTTTTAGTCGTTTGTATTTATTTCATCCGTAAACTGAACACACAGAACCTACTTTTGGGACATTTTCATATTTTTTGTTATGAATATTGAACAATACAAATTGCAAAACTCTGTCAACATGATAGTAATAAATTCAATTTGCTGCCATTGAAAGGAATGTCAACGTCAATATGCTTCACCAGCGCCTTTAGCGGCCAGAGTTGGTCATATTGCCAATATTTAACTGGAGCTGGACATAAATATATTATACTATTTTTAGCCAAACATTTTTTTAAGTTAATCTCTGGTACAATACACAATCCGCCTATGTTGCAAGAGGTTAACTTTTAAGTCTCTAACAATTATACTCGAGGGAGATCCCATGCACTCTTATATGCTCCGAAAGCGAGGACTTCTGCCTATCAGAACGCGCCAATAAACAGAGCGACTCAACTGCTTAACGATTCTGCATTAGCCATCGACATTTTCAATGTCACCTACAGACAATTCAGTAACTATCTTATAACATATGTCACAAAATAATAAAACTGCCTGTGTAAACCTTTTAATTTGTAATCTTCTCCATGATATGTTGGTGTATAACCGTTTTTATGGAGAACATGAAAAAATAAATAAATAAATATTATTAATATTATAGGGTATTCGCTGACACCCCGTCCAATAGTCAGAAAGAGTCTTTTAGTCACAAGAATGGGATAGTCACATTGCTTAAATAGGATAGTTACATTGCTGAAAGGGATAATTACATTGCTGATAGGGATACTCACATTACTGAAAGAGATAGTCCCATTGCTTGAATAAGATAGTCATATTGCTAAAAGGGTTAGGCACTTTGCTGAATGGGATAGTCACATTGCTTAAATAGGATAGTTACATTGCTGAAAGGGATAATTACATTGCTGAAAGGGATACTCACATTACTGAAAGAGATAGTCCCATTGCTTGAATAATATAGTCATATTGCTAAAAGGGGTAATCACTTTGCTGAATGGGATAGTCACATTGCTTAAATAGGATAGTTACATTGCTGAAAGGGATAATTACATTGCTGATAGGGATACTCACATTACTGAAAGAGATAGTCCCATTGCTTGAATAAGATAGTCATATTGCTAAAAGGGTTAGTCACTTTGCTGAATGGGATAGTCACATTGCTTAAATAGGATAGTTACATTGCTGAAAGGGATAATTACATTGCTGATAGGGATACTCACATTACTGAAAGAGATAGTCCCATTGCTTGAATAAGATAGTCATATTGCTAAAAGGGTTAGGCACTTTGCTGAATGGGATAGTCACATTGCTTAAATAGGATAGTTACATTGCTGAAAGGGATAATTACATTGCTGAAAGGGATACTCACATTACTGAAAGAGATAGTCCCATTGCTTGAATAATATAGTCATATTGCTAAAAGGGGTAATCACTTTGCTGAATGGGATAGTCACATTGCTTAAATAGGATAGTTACATTGCTGAAAGGGATAATTACATTGCTGATAGGGATACTCACATTACTGAAAGAGATAGTCCCATTGCTTGAATAAGATAGTCATATTGCTAAAAGGGTTAGTCACTTTGCTGAATGGGATAGTCACATTGCTTAAATAGGATAGTTACATTGCTGAAAGGGATAATTACATTGCTGATAGGGATACTCACATTACTGAAAGAGATAGTCCCATTGCTTGAATAAGATAGTCATATTGCTAAAAGGGTTAGGCACTTTGCTGAATGGGATAGTCACATTGCTTAAATAGGATAGTTACATTGCTGAAAGGGATAATTACATTGCTGAAAGGGATACTCACATTACTGAAAGAGATAGTCCCATTGCTTGAATAATATAGTCATATTGCTAAAAGGGGTAATCACTTTGCTGAATGGGATAGTCACATTGCTTAAATAGGATAGTTACATTGCTGAAAGGGATAATTACATTGCTGATAGGGATACTCACATTACTGAAAGAGATAGTCCCATTGCTTGAATAAGATAGTCATATTGCTAAAAGGGTTAGTCACTTTGCTGAATGGGATAGTCACATTGCTTAAATAGGATAGTTACATTGCTGAAAGGGATAATTACATTGCTGATAGGGATACTCACATTACTGAAAGAGATAGTCCCATTGCTTGAATAAGATAGTCATATTGCTAAAAGGGTTAGGCACTTTGCTGAATGGGATAGTCACATTGCTTAAATAGGATAGTTACATTGCTGAAAGGGATAATTACATTGCTGAAAGGGATACTCACATTACTGAAAGAGATAGTCCCATTGCTTGAATAATATAGTCATATTGCTAAAAGGGGTAATCACTTTGCTGAATGGGATAGTCACATTGCTTAAATAGGATAGTTACATTGCTGAAAGGGATAATTACATTGCTGATAGGGATACTCACATTACTGAAAGAGATAGTCCCATTGCTTGAATAAGATAGTCATATTGCTAAAAGGGTTAGTCACTTTGCTGAATGGGATAGTCACATTGCTTAAATAGGATAGTTACATTGCTGAAAGGGATAATTACATTGCTGATAGGGATACTCACATTACTGAAAGAGATAGTCCCATTGCTTGAATAAGATAGTCATATTGCTAAAAGGGTTAGGCACTTTGCTGAATGGGATAGTCACATTGCTTAAATAGGATAGTTACATTGCTGAAAGGGATAATTACATTGCTGAAAGGGATACTCACATTACTGAAAGAGATAGTCCCATTGCTTGAATAATATAGTCATATTGCTAAAAGGGGTAATCACTTTGCTGAATGGGATAGTCACATTGCTTAAATAGGATAGTTACATTGCTGAAAGGGATAATTACATTGCTGATAGGGATACTCACATTACTGAAAGAGATAGTCCCATTGCTTGAATAAGATAGTCATATTGCTAAAAGGGTTAGTCACTTTGCTGAATGGGATAGTCACATTGCTTAAATAGGATAGTTACATTGCTGAAAGGGATAATTACATTGCTGAAAGGGATACTCACATTACTGAAAGAGATAGTCCCATTGCTTGAATAATATAGTCATATTGCTAAAAGGGGTAATCACTTTGCTGAATGGGATAGTCACATTGCTTAAATAGGATAGTTACATTGCTGAAAGGGATAATTACATTGCTGATAGGGATACTCACATTACTGAAAGAGATAGTCCCATTGCTTGAATAAGATAGTCATATTGCTAAAAGGGTTAGTCACTTTGCTGAATGGGATAGTCACATTGCTTAAATAGGATAGTTGCATTGCTGAAAGGGATAATCACATTGCTGATAGGGATACTCACATTACTGAAAGAGATAGTCCCATTGCTTGAATAAGATAGTCATATTGCTTAAAGGGATAGTCACTTTGTTTAAGGCCGGGCGATGCCGGAAACTTCATCTAGTTAATAAACACATTTAAACCTAACCTAACCGATTTCCTCTCAAAACTCCAATTTCGTAAACATCATCTCTGTTCTACTATAAGTTTGGTGTTCCAGAGTGAGTACATAGCGGAACACGAAGCACGGCGCGCCTATGTGTCGGGGTTCACGGGCTCGGCGGGGACAGCCGTGGTGACTCCCGACCAGGCCCTGCTATGGACGGACGGCAGATATTACCTTCAGGCTGCGGCAGAACTGTCCGGGGATTGGGAACTCATGAAGCAATGTAAGTACTATGTGTCGGGGTTCACGGGCTCGGCGGGGACAGCCGTGGTGACTCCCGACCAGGCCCTGCTATGGACGGACGGCAGATATTACCTTCAGGCTGCGGCAGAACTGTCCGGGGATTGGGAACTCATGAAGCAATGTAAGTACTATGTGTCGGGGTTCACGGGCTCGGCGGGGACAGCCGTGGTGACTCCCGACCAGGCCCTGCTATGGACGGACGGCAGATATTACCTTCAGGCTGCGGCAGAACTGTCCGGGGATTGGGAACTCATGAAGCAATGTAAGTACTATGTGTCGGGGTTCACGGGCTCGGCGGGGACAGCCGTGGTGACTCCCGACCAGGCCCTGCTATGGACGGACGGCAGATATTACCTTCAGGCTGCGGCAGAACTGTCCGGGGATTGGGAACTCATGAAGCAATGTAAGTACTATGTGTCGGGGTTCACGGGCTCGGCGGGGACAGCCGTGGTGACTCCCGACCAGGCCCTGCTATGGACGGACGGCAGATATTACCTTCAGGCTGCGGCAGAACTGTCCGGGGATTGGGAACTCATGAAGCAATGTAAGTACTATGTGTCGGGGTTCACGGGCTCGGCGGGGACAGCCGTGGTGACTCCCGACCAGGCCCTGCTATGGACGGACGGCAGATATTACCTTCAGGCTGCGGCAGAACTGTCCGGGGATTGGGAACTCATGAAGCAATGTAAGTACTTATGACTCACACTCATCAAGACAGAAACATTTGACAAACAAGTGTCAAGGCATCAAGTTGCTAAGATAAAATAGATAAATTAAGTTGTTAAGAGCCCTTGAGATGATTTTCTGACGAAAATGAAAATGATCCAATCATTATCGGTATATATCATTATCGGTAGGTACTTTACCACGTGTCGTAATTCTTCAAACAATCAGTTCAAATTTTGAAAATGACATTTAAACTAATTTACTGTTAAAATATATATATTATGTTATAGGTAGGTACTACATCACTTGAATTCTTCAAACAATCAGTTCCAATTGTGAAAATGACAATTAAAATAATTTTCTATTAAAATATATATTATACTATAGGTAGCTACTTTACAGCTTGTCTGAATTCTTCAAACAATCAGTTCTAATTTTTAAAATGACATTGACATTTTATTTTAGGTAGGCACTTCATCGCTTGTCTGAATTCTTGACACGATCAGTATCATTTTTAAAAATAAAAATTAAAAACAAATCCTAGTTCACTGAACCGGAGTTACAATCACAGACAGACGCACAATCGAAATGAGCATTTTTGGTGATTTATAGACTAAATTCAGTGTTTTTTTTATTTATACTTTGGTATTTTTTTTAGCGCTCCCCGAAACCCCAACGCAGGAGAAGTGGTTGGTGAAAAACTTGCCTCCCCGTTCCAATGTTGGGGCCAATCCGTTGCTCATGGCCAACTCCGTGTGGGAACCACTGAAGGTAAGTCCTCCCTCGTTACTGATTCCTCAACTTAACACTGTAATAATGTACCGATTTCATGTGTGGATGTCACTGGTGGAAGAAGACGCTCGAGGAAGTCAACACGGCATGATCAAGTGAATCAAACACAGTATTTTCTCTCAGTAATCAACATGCATTACAACATGGTTATCTCGAGAGTATTTCCTCCTGGGGTAAAAATAATCTCGTCTAATTTAATGTTTCAAAGACCCAATCCCGCCTGATTACGTCTAAAAGGGATCCAAATGATAACCTAGTCTCCTTCAACGGAAGCAATCTTCCGAACAGGCCTTCCATTGATATGCTTGGTGTAACTATAAGTGACCAGCTCAGGTACGGGGGCTCCATCGAAGCCAGAGTAAAGCTGGCCTCTCAGAAGCTGGGCGTACTGTACAGGGCCCGCAGATACTTTAATAGTACACAACTGCTGACCCTGTACAAATCGCAAGTGCGCCCTACTGTCGAATTTGGCAGCCATCTCTGGTCCGGAGCCCCTAAATACCTGAAAAAAACCCTTGACTCTGCAGAAACGGGCGGTCCGTTTGATAGATTCCCCAATCTTAACAAACGGACTGCAATCTTTAGAGCACAGGCGTCCGGTAGGTATGCTATCCTTGTTTTACCAGTATTACAATGGAAGATGCTCCTAGGAACTAGTGTCATTGATCCCTTCGGCATCGGTGCATAGTAGGGAAATAGGCCAAATGTGCGCCCAACACAGCATCGTTAACAAACAAACCAAAACGTTTGATTGTGTTGCAAAATCCCTACAGAGCAGTGGAGCAAGACCTGGAGTTATTTAGTTTCGGTGTTAGGTATCTTTTGTGTCGATCCAAACCGAAACGTTATGTTTGATTGTACTGCAGAAAGCCCTACAGAAGGCCGGCCACACGCTTGTGGCAGTGGATCAGGACTTGGTTGACTTGGTGTGGGAGGAACTTGATGCTGACACCAGACCACAATCGCCCAACAACCCAATCTTTCCACTGGCAGCTAACTACACTGGTAAGTACAAGTATACAAGTATGTTATGCATCTGGCAGACGTTATGTTTGCTGAAAGCAGTCCATCCAAACCTTCTTCTCTCTGATTGTATTATTACCTCTACAGTTTCGTACAGTTACATGTAAACTGAATTGGCGCCCTCTGTTATTTTCAATAAGAAGCGTGTGGAGCTGGCAATACTATAGTGAGAGTGAGACGGCTATAGTCTGAGCATTGACCAATCGCGTAAATGTTCACTTTTTAACCAGCAAATTTTTTTCGAAACCCTGTAAATCTTGGGGAATTTTTTGTTTGGAAATTTTCTAGCTAGCCTTCCCCAAGATGCAATATATCGTAAGGAATTCGCATCTTCTGAAATTCTCTATCCACCCCCCCCCCCCTCTCCACTATAAATTTAGATGAATTTCGTTAATTTCATTTCCAGGCAGAACTGTTCTGGAGAAGTTGACAGACATTAGAGAAAAGATGGAGGAGAAATCTGCCGAACTATACGTGGTCACTGCGTTGGACGACGTTGCCTGTGAGTATTATTTAGCCAACAGCGTATGTGGTCAAAGCCTTGGAGGACGTGGTCTGTGAGTATTATTTAGCTAACAGCGTATGTGGTCACAGCGTTGGACGACGCTGCCTGTGAGTATTATTTAACTAACAGCATATGTTGTCACGGCTTTGGACGACGTGGCCTGTGAGTATTATGAAAGAGAGTGTTCGATAGATGTTACTAGAAGTAATGACAATATTAATTATTGTAAACCTTTAAATGCAAAGAGAAATTGTCGTTCTCTGTTTCTAAAACTGTTTATTAAACTAAACTAGGAATCCGCAGGTCGTGGATTCAAATCCCGGCATGTGCAAATAAATTTCATTTGATTAATTTCACAATTTATTCATTAAAATAATATACAGTATATTCATGACATGTTCCAGAGTGAAAGATACTCTTAGTATCTCTAGGCACTTCCCCACTTTCCTCTTCCCCACCTTCCTCTTCTCCATCTCTTTCTCGAGTCTGACAATCAGAGCTGTTGGGATTCTTGTGCTGTATTCCCAAAAAAAAAATTGTGGCAGAAATAGCACGAGATGACTCAACGACAATTGCAGCACAAGGTGATTTATACCATTGATTAACTATAAACGTATTTTTCAGATTTGTTGAATCTGCGAGGTTCCGACATCCCGTATAACCCGGTGTTTGTGGGGTACGTGTGCGTGACGCCCTCGCGCCTGCTGGTGTTCACCCAGAGCGGCCCCGATCTGCCCCCCGCAGTCCTAGAACAGCTGCGGCAGGAGGGGGTGGGCGCCCAGCTAGAACTTCGTCCCTACAGTGAGGTGTGGAGCTACATCAAACAGCAGGTAGAATAACTAACTATACATTGTCATTTGTGGGTGGTAGCAATGAAGCAAAAAACAAAATGGTTGAACACCCTCTAGGGGGTTGGGAGAGAGGGGGATTAAAAAAAATACATTTTCTGTTGGTGAAATCAACTCACAGGGGATCAACTGTTGAAGAATAAAATGTAGGGGGATAATCTGTCGGGGATCAACTATCAGGGAATCAACTCTCGAGGGATCGATTGTCATGCGATGCAACTGTTAGAGGATCATATGAGGGGGATAAACTGTAGGGACATCAACTGTCAGGGGAACAATTGTTGAGGGATTAACTGTTGAGGGGCCAACTGTCGGAAATTCAACAGTCGGAGGATCAACTGTCGGTGAAATCAACAGAGGGGATCAACTGTCAGGAGATCAAGTGTTGGGGAATCAACTGTCGAGGGATAGATTGTCCGGGAATCAACTGTCAGGGGAACATATGCCGGGGTATAAACTGTAGGGGGATCAACTGTCGGTCCAGGGGAATCAAGAGTCAGGGGAACACTTGTCCGTGTATAAACGCAAGTGCATCAACTGTCGAATAGATCTATACTGGATACCTTGCCCATTGTGATTGCAGGTGACCACTGCCTTGGCGGACCAAACACTGACTGCAGATTACGTGGTGTGGATATCGCACAGTTCCTCGCAGGCTGTGCATTTGGCCGCACTGTCCGCCGCGCCGGCTGAGGGCGGTCGGGGGCTGGACATCGTCACGGACATATCGCCTGTAGCCGTCATGAAGACCGTCAAGAATCTGATTGAAGCCGAGGTAATTATTAACCTATCCTAACATGATCTGATCTGACATAACCTAACCTTACTGATTGTTGCCTAACCTAACCTTAACTGATATAACATAACCTAACCTCACCTAATCTTCAATTCGATTGCATACAGACAATTATTCTTTTTAACCCCTTCTTGGAAGTCTTTTTGGAAGATATATCCCAGCCTGACACAGATTCATAAAAGTCATGCTATCTCATTTTTTATTATGGTAAGATATATGATTTAAATAAAATTAGAAAGAGAGAACACCACGCTTTGAATTTTCATTTAAAAGTTTATCATTTGAAAAGTATTTGCAATGTTTTGCAAATTTTGTAATAGATATTTTTATATAAAACGAAAAAAAGTGACAGTAACTTTTATAATACCTTTGTCTTATTAGATACGTTTGTTAGTTTGTGTTTTAGTAACAATAGTAACTGCAGTTTAGTAACAGTAGCAACTGCAGTTTAGTAATCGTAGTAACTGCAGTTTAGTAACAGTAGTAACTGCAGTTTAGTAATCGTAGTAACTGCAGTTTAGTAACAGTAGTAACTGCAGTTTAGTAATCGTAGTAACTGCAGTTTAGTAACAGTAGTAACTGCAGTTTACAAAATCAAATCTTCCGGCAAGCGACTTGTCTTGTGCATTCAAAATTTGAGTATTTTTAATTGCGTATGTCCATTTGTAATACTAAAATCTGAAAGAGTCGTTGATCTGCTTTCAAAAACAGCATTTTATTAAGAAAAACAGGAAATTCAATGTCAAATGGGAATATTTAATGGGATATTGAATACCCCAATTGGGCAAACCATAATAATAATATTTGGATGATTTGTAAAGTGCCAAAAAAAACACATCAAGGGCGCTGTACAAATATATATGTACAGGGTATCCGGGGGTAAAGTGCACTAACTTTGAGGGATTATTCTACACGATAGTACAAGTAAAAAATATAAATATTTTTTTTACAAATTTAAATGTTTTAATGTAGTTTTTAAATAAAAACAGTTGAATTGTTAGTATGGAAAAATAATGAGTAAGATTAAGAAAGGGACACTTAGATGGTTTGGGCATGTAGAGCGAATGAGCTAAGAAAGGAGTGTAAGGAGAATATATGATGCAGATGTCAATGGTGGCAGAAGTCGGGGACGCCCGAGGAAGCCATGGCACGATCAAGTGATTCAGATACTCGAGTCGGGCCATGTCAAGGGTCAGAATAATAGAAGAGTATGTATGAGACGATGTATGAATGTGAATGAGGCAAGGAGTGTGTGGTGTGACCGAGTTGTTTGGCGTCCGTCCTCTCTGCCTGCCCCTGAGGAGAAACGGCGTAATGGTTAGTTTTGTTTAGTTTTTAGAAAAATAAATATTGTATAGGTACTAGAAAAATAATATAATAATAATAAGTACGGTGACTTACATCGAAGCTAGTGACTTACAACTAACATTCTAGTACAACTAGTTCCGGCCAGTGGTCAGTGCGGTATTCTTGAAATTGTTTTATAAAATCCACTCTTGTGTAGAGTTCGTGTAGTCATGTACCGCCGCCCCGGGAACCATTTATTGGAAAACCATACCTGCCATAGGTCACCCCAAGTCTGATTACGTCTAAAAGGGATCCAAATGATAATCTAGCCTCCTTCAACGGAAGCAATCTTCCGAACAGGCCTTCCATTGATATGATTGGTGTAACTATAAGTGACCAGCTCAGGTACGGGGGCTCCATCGAAGCCAGAGTAAAGTTGGCCTCTCAGAAGCTGGGCGTACTGTACAGGGCCCGCAGATACTTTAATAGTACACAACTGCTGACCCTGTACAAATCGCAAGTGCGCCCTACTGTCGAATTTGGCAGCCATCTCTGGTCCGGAGCCCCTAAATACCTGAAAAAAACCCTTGACTCTGTGCAAAAACGGGCGGTCCGTTTGATAGATTCCCCAATCTTAACAAACGGACTGCAATCTTTAGAGCACAGGCGTCAGGTAGGTATGCTGTCCTTGTTCTATCGGTATTACAATGGAAGATGCTCTGAGGAACTAGCGTCATTGATCCCTTCGGCACCGGTGCGTAGTCGGGATACACGCCAAACGCGCGCCCAACATTTGTACACGGTTGACATTTGTCACATGAGAACGGGTCGCTTCTACGATTCGTTCTTAAGTTCAACAGCTCGGCTGTGGAACAAACTGCCGGCCTCTGTGTTTCCTCCCTCCTACAACATGGGACTCTTCAAGACCCATGTTCACTCCTTCCTCTCTACAAAAAGACCCTCCACACAGCATCCCCAAAGATGACATAGGCCCTGAGGGAAATTATTTTCTTCAGGGCCTCCTGTGTGGAGTTAATATAAAAAAATAAAAAATAAAAGTGGCAAGCTAAGTTTGGTGACTTGGCAGGGATGCTCGGGTTCATGGAGTGAGGTTTGCTATGTATTGCGTTTACCCACCCGAGGCAGGTCGGAACCGGTTGGATCCGTTGAGGGAGACCTTTTGACTTCTCCAGCCGGACTTTCTCTCGACCCAACGCTATGCACCGAATGGATTCATACGTCCATCAGATTCCTACCCCACATTCTTTTTTCCTTCCCAAAACTTTCTCTCCTTCTTCTTTATGTGCCGTATCAGGTCCCCCCCGACGTTGGCGATCACTCTAGAAAATGTCTCTTTGTCTTGCGCTGCCCGGAATAGCTCCTCCACACTTCTAATGCCGGTCCACTCTCGTATATTTCGCAGCCAAGACATTTGTCTCTTACCAGGCCCTCTGCGACCCTCTATCTTGCCTTTCAATATTAACTGGAGCAAGTGATACTTCTCCCCTCGAAGTACATGACCCAGATATGAAAAGATTTTTATTAATCTAAGCAGTTCTCTCTCTGCTCTAGCCCGCCTGAGAATTTCTGTGTTGGTGATCATGTCGGTCCATGGGGCTTTGAGTATTCTCCGGTGAAGCCACATTTCAAAAGCCTCTAACCTGTTCATGGTATTTACTTTCAAGGTCCATGTTTCACATCCATACAACAAGACCGACCACACATAACATTTTAGCATTCTCTGCCTTAGTTTTAAGCTGATATTATCATTGCAGAAGAGTGATTTCATTTTAATGAACGCAGTTCTTGCTGCTTCAATTCTGCACCTAACCTCTACATCTGGGTCAAGAGTCTCCGTGAGAATACTGACGAAGTTCTCTCCTTCCTTTCTCTGAAAAGACCCTTCCGAACAGCGTCCCCAAAGATGACTCCTGTGTCGAGCTAATGTGAAAAATTGTTATGTCTATTATTATCTGGAAGGACAAAAATATTTAAGTTATGTTGATTGCATAAAAGATTATAATTATTTTTATCACTTAGTTATTTTTTCACCTTTAAGATAACTACAATCTTTCCTAGTATTTATTTTATCTGAATTTCATTTATAATTTACATAAAATTAATTATTCAGTTACTTAGTAAACAAAATGGAGAGAGTCTCGCCCAATAAAACTCCTAGTCTGGATATAATCAGAGTAAGTTACAAAATAAATAATAGTCGGCTGTTTTTAAATTCCCCATCTTCTGACGCCCGAATATGTATAGACCACAACCGCGAAGTTGAAACTATGCAAATGAGATTTTCTGGTGCCACCATGATTTTGACGGGAGACTTTAATCTGACTAACAACCTAACTTATAGCACGGAAAACGTCAATCACGGTTCTCACAAAATAATCGAGATGTTAAAATTTTTTAAGTCTCCGACAGTTAAATTATGTATACAGTGTTAACTCTCGTCTTCTCGATCAAGTATTTACCAATTTTTCTTCTGTAAAAGTATTCGCATTTGTTGATATTATTTTTCCAATCGATAAGTCACTAACAAATTAATGTTACGGTTCAATGAGAATAAAAAATCTATCGGCATCAACAAAGTTAAACTTTTTCAAAGCAGATTTTAATCAAATTACTATTTGCTATGTCTGCTTTACTTTGCAGATTTCAGTGTTGGGAACTCTTTGTAAAAGTAAAAGGTTCTTTAGGGCGGCTTGCACCAACTATCGCAAAGTTTATCTTAAATATTATTTAACTAAAGGAATTTAAAACCCTAAATACATTTAACTTAAATGCGTTTAGTTGCCTCCTGCACCACGCAGTTCGTTGGCAATTTTAGTTAAACGTCATTAACGCGTCGGTAAAACAGTTACCGCCATAAATAAACCAATCACCGCCTGATTACCGCCATTAGCGAGTCGACAAAACAGCTACGATGTTTCATTTTACTTGAAGTGTCAAAATTGACGTTGAATTTTAACTGAGGTTCAATTTCTTGCACTAATAATGATGTCATTTCTTTACTGAGACGAAATCTTCTTTGAAACTTCTTGGCACTGAGTGTTTCAAATAAATTTGTTCTTGTGTTTACTTCTCTGACTATAAACGGTCTACTTATATAAATAAGTATAATCTATTTATAATTTCCATAATTTCTATAGTATAATTTCTTCATCATCATGAGAAAACAAATCCCAAATGTTCATTGTGAATACAAATTAAAATGAGATAGATTTTAACCACAATCAGAAATCGAAGGTAAACTAAATTTTTTTGACATTACTGCTTTATGAGTAGGGCTAAACACGTTTAACTCGGTTAAACAGCCCCTTTTGGGTATTTAACTTTGACAGTTCTAAACGCATTTAACGAATTAAATTTTGTGGTGCAAGACGCCAAGTCGACTTAAATCAAATAATGTGTTTAAAATGATATTTAAACCAAATTTAACTTATGGTGCAAGCCGCCCTTAGTATAATTGTGTTTATTTACGTAATAATTAATAAGTCTGGATTTAGCTACACTGTTCATTACCCGAGGGTTGGTAATTCTCTGGTCCGAGAAGCTTCTTGCCTGTCGATATTATCCCACAGATAATTGCTACACTCTAGCGACATCTGTCGGAATCTGGAGTAAGCTCTATGACTAGCGCCATCTATTGCTTGAATACTCAACTTTATTTCAATACATTACACTTATAACTATTAACTATTCATTTATCTTCTGCTGATTGGAGCTATTTGTGTCTTGAAGAAATAACAATGAAATGTTTTTCTTAAATCTAAACAATGCTTTTGATATGTTTGTAACCGTTTCTAAAATCAATCTACAAAGTACACTACATTCACCCCACGATGGACATATTTAGGGACTTCAAAGTACTCAATATAAAATCCCTATACATCAAACACTTATCCTCCTACTACAAATTCAAACATACTATAACAACCTATCTTAATCAACCTATAACACAAGATATTCCATCCAATCCAACTATATTATTCCAGCAACAAGAACCTCAATGGCTCAGTCACAATTTAATTTTCTTGCTCCTAAAATCTTCAACAATTTACCAATAGAAATCAAGTCAATTGCCAAATACGACAGTTTCAGGAAGGCACTTGGGGACTTTTTATGTTATGTTTTTATGTATGTAAGTATATGTATGTGTGTGTATGTATATGTATATGCATACATGCATGTATGTATGTATATATGAGCGTTTCTATGTGTATGTATGTATGTACATATGTGAACTACTTTATATATTTGTGTTTTATTTTCAAGAAAACTTGGCAATTTTGTGAGTTATTGAAAGTTTTTTTTTATAATTCTACCAAAATATGTTTAAACTAGACTTAAATTCAAACTAACTATTCTCCATTGGTCACCATGAAACAGGCAGCTGCCTAGTATGGTGCTCTAATGTATCTTCTCTAAATTAATGTATTAAGGCGATGCACTACGTCGTGTAATATTTTGAATCGAGCCGCTATCAATAACACACCTTACGTAGATGGCGATAAGGCTTAAATTCCCGCTTCACACCATCCGCCTGTTTTGATTTATGCATGAAAAAAACATGGCCAAAAAGTGCCTTTTATTTTATTTTGTGGATTTTCAGGCACAAATATTTAAATGTTTTTCAATCATTTTATAAATAACTTAATTTGCCACATTAAACAATAAAACCATAACCGAAAATGGGTTCGTAAGTAGGAGATTTTGAACTTTAAAGCAGTTTTTATAGGCCTGTACATTAATTTTTTCTGGGCTTATAAAAAGACTTATCTAAAAGATACTCGATTATTTCAAAGGCCAAGATGTATTCTACTCGCAGTATTTAATTAAAGCATCTGAAACATTTCTAGGCGACCAAATTTTCAAACCAAAAACACATGATTTTAAATTACTACGTAGTGCATCGCCTTAATCACGTACTTATAAATAAATAACAGGATCTTATCAAAATAATTAGACGCATAAAATGCCACAAAAGTGTAGCATTTTTTTGCATCACTCGATCCTAAAGATTACGCTAAATTTTGTGAACTATAACTTAGTTATGTTACCTAAAATGCATTGATAACTGCGAAGAAAGGCAATTTCTTATCCTCAGAATATTTACAAATTCTCAAAAATGTTCAATAATACTAAAACTGACATTCCCTCTAACATTTATTTTGATAATAAAATGGCCGATAATCCTCAAGAAGTCGTTGATCTCTTCGCCGATTTCTTAAGTAAAGTCTATGAAATTGCAAACAAATGATAACAATATCGATTTTAATCAATGTATATTTGAAGAAAGTAATATTAAAACTAAGTTAAAATCCCTTGATTTAACAAATCGGCAGCCCACGATAACATTCCTCCAATATTCTTATCAAAATGTTTATCAGTCTTGACTTATCCTCTTTTTAATTTATCTCTAAAAATTGCCGCCTTTCCGAAAAGATGTGAAACTAGCTTCTTATCTCCAATCTTTAATAAAGGTAATAAATCAGATATCTCTAACTATAGACCTATATGTATGCAGTCGTCAATCAACTATTAATTAAATTTGCTCCGATCTCAAAACCCTCGCTTGAGATCAATAAAATAATCTCGCAGCTTCATCGTGGCAAATAGATCTACTCTAACAAACATAATGATTTATTTAATACAATGAACAAAAGTCTTCAAACAGACATAGTGTACACCGACTTGAGTAAGGCTTTTGATAAAGTCTCACAAATAAATTAAGAACCCTTGGAATAACGTGGAATATTTTAAGATGGTTTGAACAAAAGAAAAATAAAAATTAAACTCAATTCACACTTTTCATACCAGTTTGAAGTCTTCACCGGTGTTCAAACGGTTAACATAAGTTTATCGGTACATAAGAAATATCTGAATTATGTTTTTATGTAACTTATAATTATTAAACTTCCGATTTTATTGTCCGGGTTAAATTTTCCCCATAGGAAAAACTAAACCCTTCCACACACTTTTCCACAAATGATCATCTAGTCAATCAACATTATGTAAGTGCATTATATTAAGTAAAATAAATACAAAACAATACAAGAACAACAACACGTCAACTCACCAGAGATCAAATGGGAAAATAATTTACCGACTTCAGATATTTTCATATCAGAGGGTTCGGCTCGGTAGAACTTCTAACAGGGCCTATAAATCCTACTGATCCCTCAACATAAATATTTAAAAAATCTTTTGTTATCCTACATGTATTCAAAATTACCGACTTTTGCATCTTTATATATAAATTTTTTGATAGATCTAATACGCCTAAATTTTTAATAAGAGAGCTAGGTATAATGCCAGTAGCCGAAATAACGAATGGTAATATTTTTATAGTCTGAGAATGCCAAATTCTTTTTATTTCATTTCCTAAATCTGTGTATTTTCTTATTTTTTCACTAACAGATTTTTGAATATTACAGGAATTTGGTATAGCGACATCAATGATATAAGTTATTTTTTAAATTTTGTCATGTAAAACTATATCGGGTCTATTATGACTAATCGTTCGGTCTGTTAGTATAGTTTTATCATAATATATTTTATAAAATTCGTTTTCTAAAAATGAATTTGGTTCGTATTCATAGTATGGTACTACATTACGGCAGTCAATCAAGTTATGTTTAATTACCAAATTTTGGTGAATTATTTTTAAAACTTGATTGTGCTTAAATGTATACTCGGACGGTGCTAATACAGAACATCCCGATATAATATGTTCTATAGTTTCCGGAAAAGCCAAACATTTTCTACACAAATCATCAATTTGATTTGTATCTTTGATTATATGCTTCCTATAATTTTTAGTATTAATGACTCTTTGATTATATGCTTTTATATATGTAGTATTATTGGATCATTTATTTTTTTCATTAACTTCCTATTGTAAATTCCTTGTATTCACTTGTAAATTATGTATTATCAACCTGTTCTATTAGTTTTAGTTATTTGTTTTTGGGGTGTTATGTCGTGTTGCGCTAACTCCGTCTTTAGCCAACGTTTCGGACAACGTTACTGTGTCCATCATCAGGGCAGATACGAATAACCTGACAATATTTGAAAATCTCCTACTACCACCACAGTAAGCTGAAAATGTTGCTTGTGTTGTGATGGAGGACTTAGCCAGCCGAGGAATTGAACACACTACGCCCGAGTGGGACCCAAGCGCGATGTCAACTCGGCCACCGACCGGTCAATGTAACATGTATTATATTACAGACCGCAAGTGTGTCCCAGTGTTAAATTTGGTAACCACCTTTGGTCTGGAGCCCTGAGTTACTTGAAGAAAACTCTTGATTCTGTGGTGCAGAAACGGGTGGTTCGTTTGATAGATTCCCCTGTCTTGATACATTAATTTAGAGCACAGGAGTCAAATGGGATGCTGTCCTGTTCTACCGGTATTTCAATGGAAGATGCTCCGAGAAACTGACACTGGTGAATAGTCGGGAAACTCGTCAAACTTTTGTACACGGTTGACATATTATGTCACATGAAAATGGGTCGTTTCTAGGAAGCGGTCTTGAGTTCAACAGTGGAACGATTTGCCGAGCATTGTGTGTTTCCTCCTTCCTACAACATGGCACCCACGCTCGCTCCTTCCTCTCCTCAAAAAGACCATCCTACAGCATCCTAAAATTTAAAAATTATTTTCCTCAAGGCCTCCTGTGTGGAGTTAACGTAAAAAAAAAGTATGCAATACTATGTTGTATATTCACGTCGCAAATACTTGTCGCTCACAATCCATACTTGTCGCTCACAATCCATACTTGTCACTCACAATCCATACTTGTCGCTCACAATCCATACTTGTCGCTCACAATCCATACTTGTCGCTCACAATCCATACTTGTCGCTCACAATCCATACTTGTGATCTCTGAAGCCATCTCTGGTCTGGAGCCCCTAAATACCTGAAAAAAACCCTTGACTCTGCAAAAACGGGCGGTCCGTTTGATAGATTCCCCAATCTTAACAAACGGACTGCAATCTTTAGAGCACAGGCGTCAGGTAGGTATGCTGTCCTTGTTCTATCGGTATTACAATGGAAGATGCTCTGAGGAACTAGCGTCATTGATCCCTTCGGCACCGGTGCGTAGTCGGGATACACGCCAAACGCGCGCCCAACATTTGTACACGGTTGACATTTGTCACATGAGAACGGGTCGCTTCTACGATTCGTTCTTAAGTTCAACAGCTCGGCTGTGGAACGAACTGCCCGCCTCTGTGTTTCCTCCCTCCTACAACATGGGACTCTACAAGACCCATGTTCACTCCTTCCTCTCCACAAAAAGACCCTCCACACAGCATCCCCAAAGATGACATAGGCCCTGAGGGATATTATTTTCTTCAGGGCCTCCTGTGTGGAGTTAATATAAAAAATAAAAATAAAACTTGTCGCTCACAATCCATCCTTGAATTCTCAAAATGTCGAAACTAGAATGTTTTATTTAGCTGTCATTATATTTTACTGTTTTGATGCTAGCATTGATTTACATTGCCCTTGAGGTGATTTTCCATAGAAATGGTGCTAAACAATTTATCCAATTATTATTGCTTTTATTATCTAAAGCAAGTTGTTGCAAATGTCCGACAGGAGTGACGTCTCAACGACGTAAATTAAAATTGTTGGGAGTGAGAAGGAGCATGTTTGAATGGTTTAAGAGTTATCTGTTGGGAAGGTACTTAGCGGTAAAGGTTGATTCATTCACTTCTTACAAATTTGCGGCATCAAGTGGAGTACCGCAGAGATCTCATCTGGGCCCAATATTATTTTGTTTGTTCATCAATGACATAGTAAATATTTTTAGCAAAGTCACAGTTCTGTTATTTGCCGATGATTTGAAGATCTACAGAATAATTAAAGATGATAATGATCGCGCTATTTTGCAGTCGAATCTGAATAAACTATTTGCTTGGTGTTCAGAAAATGATTTGCAACTAAATATTAGTAAATGCCAGATTATTAGTTTTTACAAAGGTAAAAATCCTCTTCATTTTTCTTATTTCATTAATGGCGTTAATCTTCTTCGAGTTTCACAGATTATAGATCTCGGTATCTTATTCCACGAAAGTCTACAGTTTAACTTACACATCGATGAAACTACTAGCGATGCAATGAGAATGCTCGGTTTTATTTTGAGAATGAGGGCAAAGTTTAAAAATGTGTTAACTTTAAAACATTTATATTGCTCATTAGTACGAAGTAAAATAGAATATAATTCAACAGTATGGTCACAGTTCTACAAAGTCCATTCTCAAGCCTTAGAAAAGGTACAAAATAAATTTCTTCGGTACATCAATTTTAAAATGAATATTCCCATCGAATTTATAAATTATAATAACTTACGTACCGAAACCAGACTTCTCAAACTATCGGATAGAAGAGTTCTAACTGATATATTATTTTTATTCAAAATTATCAAATCTCTCATTGACAGCCCTGAATTATTGGAATTAATTTATATGAATGTACCTGCCAGACAAACTCGAAGCATAGACACTAGGGCGTCCCTTATATGGTTGAAAAATTTTTTTTTTTTGATATCAAAATGCATACCCACTATTTCTTTTTGAACTACCCAGACTTACTTAAATACAAAATTTTATCTTCCTACGTCAACATTAACCCGTGCCGACAGAGCTCTGAAGATTTTGAAAATTGCTGTTTTTAACCCTTTCCGTTATGTATTGAAATCAATTGAAAAATTGATAATAATAATAAACTTTTATTACACACAGGGAGTACACAGAAGGAATAAATCATGAACAGTACAAAGTAAGCAGTTTAAATATTTATATTTAAAAGAATATTTATTAAAAGAAGATAAAATTACAGATCAGACAGGATATTTTCCTTTGAGGGTCTCTTTTTTACAATCTGGATACAGATTTCTATGCTCCTGCACACAGCGTAGCAAAAATTGCTTTTGTTCTTCATTTGCAGTGATCAAACCATGGAAATCTTGTATAAGTTTTACAGCTCTTTCAGCTGTATCATTAACTGCCCTTAAAGAAAAAACTTTTCGTTTTGCCTCTATATAGGCAACATCTTCGTCCCACGTAGAAACGGGTCTCTGGAGGAAGTTCTCATCAATTTTTAATCGAGAAAATAAATTTGTGCTTTTGACAGACACAAAATCACTTAATAATTTTCCTGCAATAATAAATAAGTTTTATTATCAGTTTAGTGAAAACAGTATAAAAAATAAAACTATGTATTCCTACTTACCATACAAAAAATCAGACATATCTTCTTTCGATGGAATGTATCTCTTCCCAGAATCATACAAACTCTCTCTTTGTAAGTTCACTACAATGTTTCCCTTGGTTTGTGTATTAACTTCATCATCAAAGAGTGACAAAACGGCAATTTCTTCTGACAAGTACCAAAGATGTTGACTAAACTTGCTCAGGGCTGCTTTGGAGATCAATTTGTCAACAGTTTCATATTCCTTAAGCCTCTTTAAAAAGCACAAATCTTGATTTGGTGCCTTTACCGCCAGACTACATCCAAGCCATGGTTTCACATATATAACCGCAATGAATAAACAAACGTCTTGAAGTGCTCGTTTATCCTTGGCGCTAATTTTGAACTGGGATTGCAACAAACATATCTTTAAAGAGTAAATAGCTCTAGCCATCCACCTTGCTTGATGCATCGCTCCAGGAGGTCTGATATTAATTTTTTTTCTCATTATCTCCCCCTAAGAAAATAATAGATAGTTCAATCAGCTCACGATAATCGTCACGTACAATGGTTTTTTGCAGTTCTTGATTATAAAATGTCAACAGTTCTTCTATTGTTGTATTACAAAAATGTTGTGTGACTATATCGGTGTATGTTTCAATAGCAGCAGGATTAATAGTTTTCCAGTTGTCTCTAAGCTTTTTGAACATTGGAATATCAGGGCTACTAGTAACTTGTTGGATTTTTGTTTCAAACACACATTTCAAAACCAGTTCGTAAACGTGATGGCGGCAAGCAAAGAGTAGTAATTCCCTGTCTAGTCTTTGTTCCAAAAGTACACAGGCTCCTTTCAATCGCCCTGTATTAGACGCAGTTGTGTCACAACACATTATTTGAACTTTGTCATCGATGTTCCAGTCATGAAGTGCGTTTAACACAGCTTTAGCTTGATCCTGGCCGGAAGAGCTCTCCAGTTTGGGTACAGCCAGCAGTTGTTCCTTTTCTCCAAATGAAATTAGAATTGGCAGGCGTTCTTCTTTAGAACTTCTCACGTCCAGTCCAGGTAATAATTTCCCATCCCAGTGAACGGTCACCATTTCAGGCATATTATCCTGAAAATCTGATTTTATAGATTCCGCTCTATCTTTTCTACTCTGTGTGCGAATGCGTTGAATGGACGATTTGTTTATCGGAAAATCATCACAGCTAAGGTCTAGCGCTTCTACTACAGCATGAAGAATATAGACAGAATCCCTTATGCTTAATTGACATCTATCTAGAGCTGCAACTAACTTAGGCGTGATAAAGTTTTTCCGTCCTCTTTTTGAAGTGAAACTTCTTTAGGCGCGTAATGGATTTTCGGGGACGGAGTAAAACCGAGTCAGGATCGACACGAAAATGCGGGTACCCCCACCACCGCTCACCGTTCACTGTCCCTCTCTCACCATATGCGCTTGTTGAGGTGGGGGAGCCGCTCACGAACGTTCTCTCTCTTCTCTTCTTTCCTCTCTCTCAGACACCAGCGAACTGCGCCACGCCAAGCATCAGCTGCTTGGTTAGTATACTGCGTCGTGAGTGTAATACGAGTGAAATACGTAATTGATTGTGGTTCATACGGTTTGGTACAGAATTTCAGTGTTAAAAATGAGTAGTGACGAGATAGAGGTGATGAACACATCAGTGGCACAAGAGGAAATATCCCCTGAGAATCACCAAAGAAGAGGAGAGTCTGATTCACACAGTGATGACATTAACATAAGGTAAATATAACCTATAAGAGTTGATAAATATTTCACAATATAGTAGTATTGTTGGAATAGGATTGTTTAATATATTGGCGAGATTATATTAACAGTGAAATATGATGTAGGAATGTCGTTACAATCAAAGCAATGGCCAACAGGCGGTACAGACAGCGAACTATACATTAATCGAACGTCATTCATCTATAAGAAAATATTAGAAAAAGCAAATCCATGCTTCGTCGTTGAATTATTTAACCTCTAATTTTCAAACTAACCTAAGAGAGAAAATAGAGATGATGAAATGAAAATAGAGAGAGAGGAATACTAGAAGTTTCACTTCTGTCTTGCGTAGGCTTGACACACCCACTTTTTTGTAGTAGTTTCAGAAACCGTTTGAGAGGTGGTTGGCAAGGGTTCCTCGAGGCTTTCTTCAGAGCTGGTATGTTGATCGGTATGTCCTTGTGTTTGTATAAAATCTTGTGTAGTAAGAGATGACGATAAACTCGCGAAACACATTTGCTCATGTCTTTTCTTCTCTTTTAATTTTCTCTCTCTTGTCCTTTCTTCTTTTTCGGCTAACTTTTTGTCTACACCCGCTAAGCATCCTGGACGGCCTGGTTCTCTTTATTTTTGTAAAAATATTTTGTCTTCTTCTATTTTCATCCGTTCTAAAGCATCAACGTGTGCTATATCGAATATATTGTTTAAATTGTTTTGAAAGTCCTCCTCACGGCGCTTGTAAACAAGTGTTTTTTTTTTTTTTAATTTTTTTGCAACTCCCTCCAAGCATGGTGAAGATCCACAAGTTTTTTTACACAGTTAGGTATAGCTCTGGTAGGGATTCTATCTTTTTCCCAAAATATAATACACTCTCGAATGACGAGATTCGCGCTTTCACTAACAGTCAATTTAACTTCGCGAATGTTAAAAAAAAGTACTACAAGAACTTGCCGGTTAGACGGTAACTTTGCGCCTGTTATTTGATAATTTACGTCACCAACTAAGAAAATACTTTTTTTATTGCTTCTTAATTCCACTGCCATCTTTTAAATGTAAAACAATACGTGATAATCACGAGAATAACTGAACACAAATGACAGATACCGCGAGTGCGCGCCGCTACTTCCGCGCAACTTGTATGAACATGATTCGGTGCAAGTCGGCACGGGTTATCGTGCTCCGAATAAGGTTAAAAAAAAATCCGAGGGTTTTAGAAGCAAAGGAACAAAACTAAGACCTATGCATTAGAAAATAAAAACTTTGAAATATAAGGGACACCCTAATAGACACTTTTAAATGTAACAATAACCTCAATACTAACTACTCTTTGTACTCACCAATTCCTAGAATTCATCACCTTGCAAACAAATATTGTAAACTTATCGACATATTTGGTGTTAATAACTTTGAGAGTTTCAAAAGGCAACTAATTTTAGAACTTTTTGCTAGTTATTAACTTGTAGTATTTATTAGCTTTAAAAAAAAGGTCTAGCCTTCATACTTTGATTTACTTTACCATATTATTTTCTAATTACCTTATGAGTATATTATATCTAGCTATTTTATCCATGTACATGTTACATTTTTATACATATAATGTCAACTTACTATGTAAAAACCCAATAGGGCGTTAATAAAAAATAATAAATAAATAAGTGTAAACTGTAGCTGCGTATTTAAATGTTGGCGCCACAGGCGTTATATTACATAATCAATATAATAATAAGATTCCTATGCGTAGAGAATCGTGGGAGTCTTCAATGATATTATAGTAGTTGGTCAAGGTTACAAGTTGTTTTATTAACTATAAGAAATACAATAGTACTGTTGTAAGGACTGAAATCCTATTCTAGAGAATCTCTTTGGCGCCTCGTAACCACGATCGGCTAGGTCCGGAATTGGTTGGAACCATTAATTTAACTGACACTTCAATGTTTAATGAAAATGAATTGTTTGACAGGGTTTTGTGCAGTGCCACATCCGTGATGGCGCCGCTTTAGCTCGTTACTTCTCTTGGCTCGAGAACCAGATATCTCTTGTTGGGGTCACCAACATCACTGAGGTATCGGGGGCTACGGAGCTGGAGCGACTTCGCGAGGCCCTCCCCGACTACATGGGGCTCTCGTTCGCCACCATCAGCGCGTCTGGACCCAACGGAGCTGTCATACACTACCACCCGGCGCCCGCCACTGATCGCACCCTCAACAAGCAGGAGATGTATCTGTGCGATTCTGGAGCACAATTCAGGTACATTATTATTATTTTAAGTTTTTGGAAAGTCTCTTAATCGGTAGTTCGGTGAACAGTATGTTGACCTCGCAACCAATCTTATAGTTTTCTCTTATTTAATAAATTAAAACCAAAATATCCTCTGAAATCATAATGCGACGGTCTCCTGCGACCGATTCTACAAACATTACTTCAAACATTGGCTCAAACAAAGCTCTTATTCTTCTTTAATGTATCAGCCGGTGTATACCAGAACATCCTTCGGACAAAGGAGTTTTTCATATAAAGCTCCGTTGCTATATAATATGCTTGGAGAAAATATAAAAACTATAGGTACGTTAAATTCATTCAAGAAAATGGTCAAAATCTCCGTACTAGCTGAGAGTGATGATTCTGGATCACCCATGTTGTCGCTTATATCATAATTCCTTGTGGAAGCTCTGTTTCGATACTATCCTTATTTACTTACTGCGCGTGCACTTATTTACTTCTAAAATAACTTTTGGTTATTTATTATTATGTTACTTATTATTATTATTATCTACTTAATTATCGTATTAATATTTACTTTAATTATTGTCTAGCTAAAATATTTACTTACTTACTTTTTATTATAATATTATCTACTTACCTATCGGTTATTATTTACCTTTTTTATTTAGTTATTTTTATTTTTTCTTATAATCTATTATTCATACTATCCATGTTGTAATTGTTAGTATGGTTACCCTATGCTTGTGTCTGATAAGCCAGCACAGGTACCTTGTACTTTAGTTAACGGAAGAATATTATTGTTGCCAACTTACTTAATAATGCTTCTTTTGTTGACTTTTTTGTTTTTATTTTTTTCATACATTTGTTACTAAAATTTTGTTTATTTTTGTCTACCGGTCTTGAAACGTCCGTGTCATAAACTTTTCTTTTTTGGTTTAAATTTAATTTAATGTTGTTATTATTTTAAATTTACATATATGTATTTTTTTAAATGATATTATTGTAAAGCTGCACATCTTGATACAGGAATGCCCTAGTGAGATGTGCAGAGTATGCTTTTTATGTAAAAACTGTTTTTTGAATGAAAATAAATAAATAAAATAAATAAATAAACATTCAAAAAGGGGGCGTTTCCGTACACATTTTAGTTCGCAAACGCAATGTTTGTATATTCCGTGGCTGATGGAAAACATTCTCTGCGCAGGTAAAGCGGGGAAGGCAGGGGAAGGCAGGGGAGGGGATTATTTAATTTTTTGACAGCCACTGCGCGGACGGTCAGTCACGAAGAATAAAGAGTTTTCGAGCTTTTGTGTTGTTACGTGGGTTGATATGGTGACAACTCATCTGACAGACTTTCCTAAAAAATAGTGCGCCAAAACCAATCATCAATCGGGCTTTGTTTGTCTGATGAGTCACCAGCTCAGGGTAGCAAGGTAGATGACTCCATACTCATGAGGTAGGCACTGTTGTGAATATTATTTGGACACTGAGTAGAGGAGTTAGTTAAACCCATGTTTATAATAAAATAGTTTACAATGATCCCGTAATTTATAATGTGATGTTGGCCGCCTCCAAGCGGACCACAGCTCCCTGGGGAAATGGTAGGCTGCGAGAAGACTTCCGTGACAAATTCCCCGCCGAATCAGCCCAGGTTCCGGCCCAGAATTTTATGTAACAACTCCCACGAGGTAGAGGAATTCGAATATTAGAATTGCATCAGGAACAACACTGAGATGGCCGTGATAACTATCAGATTCGATGTGTATGTTTCATCAAAGGTCGAAAACATAAATGTTTGCGCTAATATTTGTGGTAATTTTTGACGTATTGTTTGTGGAAACAGTCGCAGCAGACTGCGTTTTAGATTTGTAAGTATGAACAAATACATAACTATTATAAACCAATTTAACCCCTAAATTAGTGACTAAATATTTTAATCGAAACATCAAAAGAATCCAAGGATTAATCGATTTAATCGCTCTTAATAGGTAAGTCACTTCATTTGCAGTAAATGGGCAAAACCAATGTTTTCATACTGAAATGATTTACAACAAACATATACATAACCTTAAAATACACGTCAACCTTAGATTATTAATTCAGCGCCTTTGAGGTGCTTTTTCGCAAAAACAGCGCAGCAAAAATGATCAATCAATATAGAATTTAAATATAAAAATGCAAAAATCAATCATTTTAAATACATGTAGGATTACGAAAGATTTTGTAAATATTTATGTTGAGGGATCAGTAGGATTTATAGGCCCAGTTAGAAGTTCTACCGAGCCGAACCCTCTGATATGAAAATATCTGAGTCGGTGAATTATTTTCCCATTTGATCTCTGGTGAGTTGACGTGTTGTTCTTGTATTGTTTTGTAATTATTATGCTTATATAATGTGGATTGACTAGATAATCATTTGTGGAAAAGTGTGTAGAAGGGTTTAATTTTTCCTGTGGGGAAGATTTAACCCGGACATAAAGTCGGAAAATATAAAAAAAATAAGAATATCGTCTATGTTTGGGCGTTTTTAATTATATTTGGATATTTTCTATTGTTTACTACAAAATAAATAATTTCCACAGAGACGGAACTACAGATGTAACGCGCACCATGCACTTTGGCACTCCGACTCCTGAACAGAAGACCACCTTCACGCTGGTGCTGAAGGGGCAGATAAGTCTGGCGACTGCTGTGTTCCCCAACAAGATCAAGGTAAATGAATGATTTCCACAGAGACGGAACTACAGATGTAACGCGCACCATGCACTTTGGCACTCCGACTCCTGAACAGAAGACCACCTTCACGCTGGTGCTGAAGGGGCAGATAAGTCTGGCGACTGCTGTGTTCCCCAACAAGATCAAGGTAAATGAATGATATCCACAGAGACGGAACTACAGATGTAACGCGCACCATGCACTTTGGCCCTCCGACTCCTGAACAGAAGACCACCTTCACGCTGGTGCTGAAGGGGCAGATAAGTCTGGCGACTGCTGTGTTCCCCAACAAGATCAAGGTAAATGAATGATTTCCACAGAGACGGAACTACAGATGTAACGCGCACCATGCACTTTGGCACTCCGACTCCTGAACAGAAGACCACCTTCACGCTGGTGCTGAAGGGACAGATAAGTCTGGCGACTGCTGTGTTCCCCAGCAAGCCAATATCTTAGTCAACTTTATACGAGGGTATGATTTGAGATTTTCACGACCAAAAGTATTATAAGGATTTGTTTTTGGGGTATTATGCCGTGTTGCGCTACTTCCTTCTTTAGTCAACGTTTCGGACAGCATTGCAGTGTCCATCATAAGGGCAGATGTGTAATCTGAGGTTGTGGTGAAATGTGTGTTTATGCTTTATAAGTTTTGGGTCTTCCCAGGACTTCAGGAATTGTTCCTGATTGGATTTATATTTGGATTTGTTCCTGAAATCCTGGGAAGCAATTGAAATCCACAAAAATCCCGTAAATATAATTAGAAACGATGGAGCTAAGCTTAGTAGTTCTTGGTATCCGGTAATTGATGTCTACACCAGAAATAAACGCAGAAAACCACTTTAAAGTTATACATTAATGTCAGCTCTTAGAGGGTTGGAGCTGGCAACACGGTATCGCATCTTCATACATAAACACACATTTCATCACAACCTTAGATTACACATCTGTCCTGATGATGAACACTGCAATGCTGTTCGAAACGTTGGCTAATGAAGGAAATAGCGCAACACGGCATAGTATCCCAAAAACAAATCACTATAATAACTTTATACAATATTAATGACAGTATCCAACGTGCGAAAACCGTCTTTAATGCTCATATGTATAATGCACAGAATTGTATACTTTTTTTTTATTTTTTTTTTATTTTATTTATTTGGGAAAATCAACAGATTATTTACATATATAAGAATAAACTAAATAATATAGATAAAATCCAATAACAGATTTTCACTTAAAATTATAATAATAATAAAAAATATTAAAACAAGAAACTAAGGGTTCTGTACCCGTGGCCTGAGAAATTTACAAAAAATACAAAATTGTAAATAATAAATAAAAAATAATAACAGATCTAGGAACACAAATAATATACTAATAACCAGCTAAATTTCAAAAATTTAAATTTAACTGATATACTAATAACCAACTAAAATTCAAAACAAAATGTATTGTAAAATTTCAACACAGCAGCAATCAATAACACTACACAATAGCAATAATAACAATATAATAAATGTATACCTACAACTAAATTGAACACATGAGTATAAATTGGAAGGTAAGTAACTGGAAAGGATTCAAAGCAATAACATGATAACTTCAAGTAGAATATTTAAAATTATTTAATGTTAGTTATTACATATCTTTTAAAGGTTCCTAAATTACTTGAGAATATGTCCATATCATTAAAATTCTTATTAAATATACTACAGGCTCTGAATATAAACGCATTTTGTCTTATATTAGTAGAACATTTATGGAGATGAAAAAGTGATTTTTCTCTAGTTCTAACGCTCGGAACTCTAAAATTAATTTCAGACAGAAGGGGAGAACAATCAATAAAGCCATTGATAATTTTATGGAGATATATTATATCTGCGGAGTCTCTTCTAGTTTTTAATGGCTTAAGTCCATAAAGGTCCATCGAGCTGTTTACGTCAAGGTTTGAATTTAGTTTGAAATTTAAATGATGGACAAATTTTCTTTGGATGGCTTCAATGCGATTTATGTAAATATTATATTGAGGATTCCATATGGGAGAAGCGAATTCAAGATGACTGCGAACATAAGAAAAATACAATATTTTAAGTGTTATGATATTATTAAATTCTTTTCCAATACGGAATAAGAATCCTAGCATTCTAAGGGCTTTCTTAACAATCATATCAATATGAGCCTCAAATGTAAGTTTACTGTCAAGTATAACACCTAGATCACGAATTTGTGTAACTTTTTTGAGTAGTTGGCCAGCTATATGATAATTATGGTCAAACTTAATTTTATTTCTAGTGAAGGTAATTACATAACATTTAGAAGTGTTCATGTTGAGACGATTGCGGATACAATAATCATTAAGCCTATACAGATCTTCTTGTAGTTTAAAGCAGTCAATTATAGAATTAATAGGCAGGAATATTTTCATATCATCAGCGAAAAGTAGAACATTTGCATAATTAAAGCATTTTATAATGTCGTTGATGAAAATTGTAAACAGTAACGGTCCCAGGTGAGATCCTTGGGGCACACCTGAGGGTATATTTACAATCTCAGAGATGAAGCCATTTATTGTTACTCCCTGAGTGCGCCCATTAAGATAGGAGACTAACCATCTATATAAATCCCCATGAATTCCCAAAGCTAGTAATTTGGACAAAAGAAGACTGTGGTCAATTTTATCAAACGCTTTTGAGAAGTCTGTATAGATTACGTCAACTTGGATTTGATCATCCATTGATTTAGTAATATTTTCAATGAAAATGGCAAGATTAGATACAACCGATCTTTTTTTCATAAAGCCATGTTGGTTCACGAGTATTACAGACTCGATGCAGTTATATAGTTGTTCATGAACAATTTTTTCAAAAATTTTACTAAAGATTGGTAATTTAGATATCGGTCGATAGTTCTGGACATCATTTTTAGCCCCAGACTTAAAAACAGGTGTGATGAGAGCACTCTTCCAACGATCAGGAAAGATACCTTCTTTCAATGAGGATTGAAAGAGCAATAATAGGGGCTTCGAGATTACCTTGCTACACATTTTGATAAAGAAAGCCGGAATTTTATCACTACCCGCACCCAGTGAGCTAGAAATAGTATCGATTATTTTTTCTATTTTTTGTTTTGAAACTGATACCGAGGAGATATTAACTTGATTGTCAAAATGATAGTTGGTAGAGTGTACATCGGAAATAGTGTTGTAATTAAAGGTGGAGACGAAATGCTGTGAGAACAGGTTACATATTGCGAAAGGATTTTCAGCAGTCACTTCGCCCAGTTTCATAACATGAGGCAAACCAGAATTATTTCTTTTTCCTTTAACATAAGACCAAAAGTTTTTAGGGTCACGAGATATATTAAGTTCAGCGTTTGTTATAAATTGTTTAAGACATTCTCTAGACAATTTCTTTTGCCTTGATCTAAGGATACAGAATTCATGGTAGTCTAAAGGATTGGACCACCTTTTCCACATTTTAAACACTTTATATTTTTCCTTAGTCAGTTTTATTAGGGCTGGACTAAACCAATAGGGATAAGAATTATTAATATGAACTTCCTTTGACGGGACGTTTAATCGAATGATTTCATATAAAATTGTATAAAAGCGGTCAATAGCAGTATTGGTTGATAGGTTTAAAAATTCTGCATCCCAATCAATACTACTAAGGACGTTATTTATTGTTTCATAGTTAGCTTTCCTAAAAAGATTGATTGTTCGTTTGTTGTCCACCATAGGAGTTTCCAGAGATATGTTAATGTCAACAAGAATGCTTTTATGATGTTTACATTCAGGGATGAGATACTGGTCAGTATTTGATACAATTACAGGGATCGAGCTAAAAACAAGGTCTAGGTATGTATGATTATTATTTGGAAAGGTGCAGTACTGTGATAGATCAGTAAATGAAAGGGTGTCAGATAGTTTGGAAATAATTTCAGATTTAGAGCCATTCGTAATATGCATACTATTACCATTACTTAAAGACCAGTTAATTTGAGGTAAGTTGAAATCACCCGATATGACAAAATGATCATCGTGATGTAGTCCTCGAAGTTCACATAATTTATCCATGAATTCATTTATATTTTGTGAGTGATTGACTCCTGGAGGTATGTAAACACAGCATAAATGAATTTTTATGAAATTATTAATCTTAACAGTCACCCAGATGTCTTCAGCATTCGTGTTAAAATCCTTACGTTCATGAGCTATGAGGTGCTTCTTCAACGCAATCATTACTCCACCTCCTCTTTTTTGCTCATTGCGATCGCGCCTAAATACCAGGTAACGGTTGTCAAATAGCTCTTCACTAGCAATACTGTCTACAAGCCAAGTTTCAGTTATCATAATAATATCATAGTTGTTATTGGTAACATTAAAATAAAATCTATCAGTCTTAGAACGCAGTCCAGTCACATTTTGATAATATACATTCAACATTTTAGTACATTTAGTTGATAATATAAATAAAATATAAGATTGATAAAATAGTTGTAAGCATGTTCTAGTAAATTATAAATATTAGAGTGGTGTTGTAGTAACGCAAGCAGAGTAATTGTAGGATAATTTGGATTAAAGTTGGTAGTTTTAAAAGAGTTAGTTGTTAATATTATACAAATAAAGAAAAACCAGTACAAAGGATGATATTTTAAAGTAGGAAAAAAGATAAGGTAGATAGGAAAAATAAATTGATAATAGCTTATAGTCACACGAGACGATGCTAAATCTAAGAAGATTATCAGCAAAAAACCTGAGTCACGTCAGATTCCAATGTCACCTGAATAATGGGACTAGTTTCATTTTTGCGTATAAAAATTTTTCCGTATTTGATCCATCTGAATTTAAAGTTTTTATCCTTGCTTAAGTCTCTCACTGTCTTGAAGAGCGCACGGGTTGCAGCAGTCAGATGCTCGTTGACATAAATTCTGGAGTCCCCGGGAAGCTTCAAATCACTTGAGTTAAGACTGCCTTTCTTCCTTATAGCAGCAAGAAAGTTATCTCTACTGCGGCTGGCTGTGAACTTTACTACAATTGGACGAGTAAATTTAGGATTTTCTCTGGGTAATTCCTTGACCCTTGTACGAGAGATTCCATCAATATCATTTGGGTATATTCATTACTATTACTAATCCATTGGATTGTATGCGCTCACATACTCTACATACTCTATTACTAATCCATTGGATTGTATGCGCTCGCTGCTTTGAAAATTTGCTTTGATACTTTGCCAACGTGTTCTAAATGATAATAGTGAATTTTGTGGTTGTATAATTGAATCATTAATGCGAAAAAAATTTGTGTCTCGGCCATTTGCGGAAAAAAAACTTATTCTGGATACTGGAAATATGGAGTTATGGAGCTTAATGGATTTATGGAGATAATTTTAGACGGTACCCAATTGTAAACTTGTTCGTGGGCTAGCGTCTAGATGTGCATATTTGATATCAAGCACGAGTATAAGCATTTGATGTCCAGCATTCCTTCTACAAAATGTCACCGACCGCAACTGACCTAGTACCCGCCACCCAATCTTTGAATGGGAACTCGACATAGGTAGGTAGAGGGTAACATTTATAGTTGTAAATATTTTCTTTTTAATTTAAACTAATCTCGATGAACTGACTCTCCCTCTGTCTCTTCTACATGTCATCACCTCATTTGTCATTTATTTAGTGTATTCTGGTACTATTTTACCTGTACACATAGTTTAATGGAAGCATTTGATTATGTTGATTAGTTAGTTATGTTTGGCTGAATTTACAGGGGAATACATTGGACACGATAGCGCGCAGTGCTCTGTGGCAGCGCGGACTGGACTACGCTCACGGCACGGGACACGGTGTGGGCGCGTTCCTCAACGTGCACGAGGGTCCCGTCGGCATCACCTGGAGACAGATGCCAGACGACCCCGGCATGGCCGAGAACATGTTCCTCAGCAACGAACCCGGATATTACGAAGACGGAGAATACGGCATCAGACTGGAAGATATTATCAGAGTCGTCACGCTTGTACCACCTGGCAACGTCACTGAAGGTATTGTTGCTTTACAAACATTATTATAGTATAATTCACCTTACCATAAAGTACAGATAATAAACTGCTTAAGAAATTCAGTCAAAGTTTTTAAGATTTATTAATTTTAACTAAAACCATATTTTATCAGAAGCGTATCTAAAAAGTAAAAACTATTTTTGAAAGGTGATAAAACACGCTCTCATATATTATTATTAGAAACAAACATTTATTTTTTAAATACAGTCGAACTTGGTTATAACGATCACGGCAATAGCGAGTTCACGGCTATAATGAGCAATTACAAAACAATGTCTTAGTTCAAGCTTATCTTCATATTATTGTTGACTGTTATAACGATGTCGATTCACTGATTTCCCGAGCGAATCATTTTATTATTATTATTATGTAATGAGCAGGCAGCATTCTGCTGATGCGCTCATATCTGATTTCACAACAAGTTTGACAGTAATTGAGTTGTTTTAAGTTTGAACTAAGTCCTTTCTTCTCTCCAAATGTGAATCCAATAGAGCTTTTAATTAATTTATATTTGTTGCTTCGATGACATGTTGTGGGAGTTTGTTCCAAGCATCCACTACTCTATTTGCAAGGAAGTGTTTTCTAGGATTAGATGCAAAAGGCGTTTTGGTAATTGTGTCCACGGAGATTTATATTTTTATTAGTAGTGAAGATTTCTTGGATGCTAGGGCAACTGTCATGTCCAGATAAAATTTTGAAAGTCTCGATCAAGTCACCCCTTTCTCTTCTTTCTTGTAAGGTTGGTAATCTTGGTTCCTTGAGTCTATCTTCGTATCGTAGATCTTTCAGAGCTCTTGGTATTTTGTCTCTGTACTCTCTCTAACAGATTTATATCCTTTGCGAAGTAAGGACTCCATATTTGGAAAGCATATTCCAGGAGAGGTCGCACATATGTTTTATATATTTTTTAACATCATGTCCGGTGTTAGGTCAAGGAAGGTTTTCCTGATTAGATATGTTAGTGAATTTGCTCTTTTCACAATTCCAGCGATGTGTGGTTCCCATTTCAAGTCCTGTGATATGGTAACTCCTAAGTCTTGTTGTAATGTCACTGCTTTTAGAGGTGTTCCATTAAGTTTGTAGGCAAGTGTAGGGTTAGTTTTTCCAATATGTAGGACAGTGCATTTTTCGGCCTTGAGTTTTAGAAGCCAATCATTTGTCCATTGATATATTTCGTTTATATCGTTTTGCAGTTGGTTGTGATGAGTGTGTGGGTTGGCAAAGAATTTTGTATCATCTGCAAAGCAGCTGGAGTCTGATTGTATTATAGTGTATTTTATCATTTTATATTTAAAAAAATAATTTTTCCTCCTAATTTTTTGTGATGCAATTTTGGAAGGTATTTTTTCAATGTTTAATTTTTATATAATTTTTTTAGATTGAATAAAATGTTATATTTTCAGTATAGAGAGTAAAAATTTGTCATTTTACGTTTTACACGCATTCTGGGCCTAATATTATTTCAAATGAAAGTAGCAATAACTGACGAACTGACGAAGTCTTGTCTGTCAAATTAGTGAAAGAATTGAGAGTCTTGCGGAACATTCTGGTTGGTCCTAAAGCAGCTGCTGTAGATTGCTCTACATTATGTATTGCATATAATTAGCCATTATACTGGAACTTAAAAGAACTGCAAAGAGCGCGCCGGAAATGATTAGGATATAATAGACTAGATTTTTACAGCCATCGAAGACAAGTCACTGGTTCCACTTACTCGTTGTTCGAGTGGAATGACTTTTGGCATCTCAAAGTTCGACAAAACTCGAGAATAAGAAGGTCGACCAATGTACGTACTTTCGTTTGCGATTGCGAGCGACCTGGATTGGAGAATTGAGTCCCAGTTCTTATGTGACATACAATTTTGGGCGCACGCTTGGCGTGTTTTCCAATTATGCACCGGTGGCGAAGGGATCAACTACGCTAGTTCTTCAGAGCATCTTCCATTGAAATACCGAAGGATGGATTCATACGACCGTCACTTCCGGACACACTGACTCCCAGATTACCGAGGAAAATCATTTAGCTCAAGCGTGGAGTTGATACAGTACGTGAGATCTCGCCACTAATTGAAGTGTTTGCTTTCAGATATGCATCCCTTGCCGCGCGGCTTAGTTGGAAATTTTGCCGGCCGAGGCGCTCTCGGTTTCGAAACCGTTACCATGTGTCCCATCCAGAAGAAACTGATAGATATCAAACTGCTCACCGACAAAGAGGTAAGACACCCATATAACTAACATTCCCTGAGCTTCATCCACATTCATTAATTCACGTATGTTAACATGCGTGTACATAATAATAATAATAATTATTATGTTGACAAATTTTCGTCCAACAAATGGTTGAGTATTGGAGAGTTGAGCGCAGAAATAGAAGGATTTATGCTTGCCATTCAGGATAGAGTCATTAATACTAAAAATTATAGAAAGCATATAATCAAAGATACAAATCAAATTGATGATTTGTGTAGAAAATGTTTGGCTTTTCCGGAAACTATAGAACATATTATATCGGGATGTTCTATATTAGCACCGTCCGAGTATACATTTAGGCACAATCAAGTTTTAAAAATAATTCACCAAAATTTGGTAATTAAACATAACTTGATTGACTGCCGTAATGTAGTACCATATTATGAATACGAACCAAATTCATTTTTAGAAAACGAATTTTATAAAATATATTATGATAAAACTATACTAACAGACCGAACGATTAGTCATAATAGACCCGATATAGTTTTACATGACAAAATTAAAAAAATAACTTATATCATTGATGTCGTTATTCCAAATTCCTGTAATATTCAAAAAACTGTTAATGAAAAAAATAAGAAAATACACAGATTTAGGAAATGAGATAAAAATAATTTGGCATTCTCAGACTATAAAAATATTACCATTAGTTATTTCGGCTACTGGCATTATAACTAGCTCTCTCATTCAAAATTTAGGCGTATTAGATCTATCAAAAAATTTATATACAAAGATGCAAAAGTCGGTCATTTTGAATACATGTAGGATAACGAAAGATTTTTTAAATATTTATGTTGAGGGATCAGTAGGATTTATAGGCCCTGTTAGAAGTTCTACCGAGCCGAACCCTCTGATATGAAAATATCTGGAGTCGGTGAATTATTTTCCCATTTGATCTCTTTTTAAATAAAATTTTGAAAGTCTCGATCAAGTCACCCCTTTCTCTTCTTTCTTGTAAGGTTGGTAATCTTAGTTCCTTGAGTCTATCTTCGTATCGTAGATCTTTCAGAGCTCTTGGTATTTTGTCTCTGTACTCTCTCTAACAGATTTATATCCTTTGCGAAGTAAGGACTCCATATTTGGAAAGCATATTCCAGGAGAGGTCGCACATATGTTTTATATATTTTTTTGTAACAAATAGATATAATGATATCCTCACTGGGATCTCCCGTGCTGAGGATGTCATTTAAGTATGATTAAAATTTTGTAGTATGGATAATTTAAAGTAATTATAATTTTTTTAAATAGTTTTTTTTTTTTAAATTATTATAAATTACATGGTGTTTTTTTGTTCAGTTCAGTGGTTTCAGTTTCATTCTGTATTTGGTGTCAGTTTATTATCTATTTCTGATCACCCTATGTTTTGTATACAGCTTATTATTTGAGATTTAAATGTTGAAATATTGTTGTGAATTTTTCAATGAGAGTGGGATATTTGTAGAGTTTAGTTGCATAGTATAGGAAACTTTTTACCCAAATGCTATATATTATAGTGTAATATAAACATAATACAACACACGTTATACAAGAATAAAATAATGATAAGATTAACAAATATTTATTATTATCCAGCAATCTAACACGAGACTCTATAATTGGATGGATTGAATACCTCAGGGCCTTGTGCCAAGTTCGAAGAGGAAGCTCTGGGCACCATGGAATTTACGGTGTAACAAATTAAGTTCGTAGAAGTGACATAGTAACACATGAGATCCACTAATCTTATTAATAGTGTAGGACGCCATGTAGATATGATAACATCTACAGAATAAAAGTAATTAAGGAGACAGTGTCCAGTAAAAAGGATTAACGCGTATCCATTTTATCAAGAGGTCACCCGCCCGATTTGACAGAAAGGTCCAATCCTGTTAATAACAGTTCTTGCCTATGTAATTGATGAGGTGGCTAATATAACTGTTACAGTAGTTGCTTGTTGGACATGTTGTTGACCCAGAGATCTCGTGTTTCTAATTTACGTATTAGTCGATAAATAGTTAATACGCTCAGTCCATTTTAAATTTTGATCAATATTTACACCTAGATAAGTTACACGGTCAACGTTTTGCAATGATGGACAATTTTTACACCTAGATAAGTTACATGGTCAATGTTTTGGAACGATTGACAATTTTTACACCTAGATAAGTTACATGGTCAACGTTTTGCAATGATGGACAATTATTACACCTAGATAAGTTACACGGTCAACGTTTTCCAATGAGGGACAATTATTACACCTAGATAAGTTACATGGTCAACGATTTCCAATGAGGGACAATTATTACACCTAGATAAGTTACACGGTCAACGTTTTCCAATGAGGGATAATTTTTACACCTAAATAAGTTACACGGTCAACTTTTTCCAATGAGGGATAATTATTGCACCTAGATAAGTTACACGGTCAACGTTTTCCCATGAGGGACAATTATTACAATACCCAATTAACTGATGGAAGTAATGTATTTTTATGATCAGGTTTCTTTCTGATTTTTACCTAGTTGGTTTATAATATAACATACTCTACGGTTATTCTGACCTAACCTAACATAAAATAATTGCTAACTGTTAAATAATACAAATAATAATAAATATATAGAATTATCCTGATATAATAGTGAATTGGCCATTAGAATAGAAATTATTTAAAAAAAACATGATTTCAATCACACATCAGAAATACCAAATTAAACGACGTGCATGGCGTATGCGTAAAAGTAGCAAGTCTCTCAAAATGCGACATTGTCAGTTTTTCGCAGCGCAGCAAGTGACATTTTTTATTTGTAATATTTCGAAATTGTACAGTCTTTGTACAATGTGAAACTAAAACACTGTTTAACGGTTGTGAAGTGTTTTTTTTATTAGTAAGAGTGTTATTGGTCAGTGATAGCACTAAAGTTGTTAGAAATCACAGAGATAAGGAGGAAAATATTCATATTAAAAAAAAAAACAATAACGTATTATCAAAAAATTCTAATTTTTCATGTAAATTTTTTAACAATTTTGGTAAAATATATATTTTTTTGGTTATTTTCAGATGGAACATTTGGATTCATATCACAGGACGGTGTGTGAGAAGGTGGCACCGCTACTCCAGTCTACAGAAGATATCCTGGCTCTGACCTGGCTCCAAGAGAACACTCGACCCCTCAGGGAATAGAGCGGAGACCCAACCTTCATCTTGACCATCTCCTTCTCCCCCCCACTCCGGCCTCACGGCATATACTACAATGTGGGGACTGCATTAGCTCTAAACGGTAACTTGTTATCGTTCCCCAACATGACTGCAAATCGTCAACGAAAAGACAACAGTTTACAACTACTAAATGAACTGTTGTTTGGACGATAACGATCTGTAATCGTCATCGAGAACGATGACAAGTTGCCGACATTATTTGATAAAACCTTTGTCGATCGACCAGGCGGTATAAGAAAGAGTAAACAATAGCGATTGGCTGTCTCGATCCAATGATAAAAATGTACTACGTCATTGGGGACATTGGTTTCCATTCAAATCCACATAGAAAACATTTCTATTTAAAGGTGTGTTTTAAATCAAATCCTGTGTAAATTTGTTACAAAAATAAATAATTATTTTAAATTTTTATATTTATTGATGTATATCATTACCTTTTTCTATAACCTGTCAAAAATTGCTCTTCATCATCGAAACAAATGCAGACATTTAATACCCAAGTATATAAAATAAATATCATTATATGTATACAATAAATCGACCAACTACATTTTGCACATCCAGAGTCTTAACTCTGTTTGGTTTAAAATGGTTTACATTTCACCAAATGAATCAGTTCTATTTGAAGTCATAAAATGTAACAAAGCGAACTTATGTTGGAACATTTTTAAACTAAATATACATCTACAACATCGGAGTATATGTTTCCAAAATTTTGGATTCGTCTCATAGGCGCGTAGTCTAGCGACGTTGTAAAAGAATTGCTACAATAATATGGTAGGTACTGTCTTGTAACTGTCCTGTCAGGAACATGGAACAATATGAAATATCGCAACTCAGGGGTATTCAATAACAAATTAATCATTTTAAACAACCACATTAAGTCACAAATTTTATTTTTATTTATTATTGCCGGTAACCTTGTTGTTTATTGACATCAATGGTTATTTACAAATCATGTACGCTACCCAACTCACTAGACAATATCTGTTCTGAGCCGGGTAGCAGTATCATTACATATATATTTTGGAAACAAATCAGGGCTTAATAAAAAATACATAAAATAATCTAGATATAAAATATTACATACATATAAAAAAAAAATTGAACTAACTTTATTGTGAGAGTTCTTATTGAGATGGAGTACCCCATAAATCTTATCACATGTGTTGTGTTCCCACAAACAGTTCTCCAACTCGTCGTGGAAGGAGAAAATAAATAAATGGTTCTTTGTGATAAATCAGTGATTTATTAATACTTCGCGTATTACAATGGTGACTCGATGGTCGACCTAACTAGAAGCTGGCTAAATGTGATCTGAAACAGTAAGTTTGTCTGGGAGCATTCCCACTGGCCCTGGCGACTACTGGCCACTAGCTGCCATCTTGTGGTCTTTTACGTAAGCTCTTTGCACTGCCCTCTATGAGTGCATCTGTGAAGCTCTTACTTAATATATAACAATATGTATAGAGTAAAGTTGTATTTAACCGGTTGTGTGCCTTAAGCGCGTTTACGCGCTCTTGGTAGCCGTGCTAACAAGGCCGGCCATGCAAAATGAGCGCGTTAACACGCTGTTCTATATGACGATTTTGCTTGTCAAACTCAAGTAATTTGAAAAATCTAAAATATTGAACCCACGTAAGTAAGTAGAAGCGAAACCTGGTTGGCTGTTAATATTAATTCATAATAAAAGTGGTGTTTTACAAAGTGTATTTTTTTCATTTAATATATAATGTCACATCACAAAGTGCTTGTTTCCTTCGATAAAAGAATACATAGTGTTCTTTTTTTTTTTTTTTCATATATACGGCACAACGTGTGCCATGAACAAATGTAAGAATAGTGAAAGTACAAAAACTCAAACAAAAGTATTGAGTAACAAGCATAAAATGTAAGAGTTAAACAACTCAGAGAAAGGTATAGAGTAACAAGTATAAAATGTTAAAATAATAAAATATGTAAAAGTGTACAATGTACAAAAAATATTATTTATTTTAAAAAGGGAGTACTGCCAAGTATGAACAATGAAGAAGAAAATAATTAACGGGAAAAGAAAATCTTTGGTAAATCTAACTATTCATTGAAAAAGTTCAATATCTCTTTTTGTGCCATTTGCGTGTTGATTGTCCCATATATTAGGCAATTTAAGTTCTAGATTAGACAAACGGGTAAGCATGAATTATCATTATAATAATTAAGTTATGAAACCGTTTTAAATCGTAACAAGAAAGTGCTGCCCCACACCATCGGCGTATTGCAGCCACTATCGGAACTAAACCAACACGCGAGATCAGCACCAGCGCTCCTAGCGACAAGACGTGCAACGCGTCTGCCTCTCGCGTTGCGCGGAAGCTAAATGAATTCAAAACGTCGATATTAAAATCACTAGCTTTTAACAAGAATTGAAGGATGAACTCCTGGCTGGATCCTACTGCGAATCTGGCCATAGATCTAAATATGCTTCTGAGTCAGATTCCGATGTACCGAACAACTGCTGAAATTCACGTAAGCTGAAACCATTTGATTCCCCTTCATGTACTTTGATATTAATTCAGTGCCGAGTTTCTGTTTATGATTCACCAGAAGTGAGAGATTTAGTATAGAATCCATGTACCCGTATTGTAATCCATGAACCCTTGGATAACCTTAACCCTAGAAACCTAACCTTCGTCGATTCAACGATTACGCGACACAAAATATGCTGTCATTTTTTAACGCATGCGCGGATGATCGTGTCGTTCCTTGTCAACTCAGTGCTCGTACAACTCTTACGAGGAGTGGCCGTGTTCGGCGGGTAAGTGCAGTATTTTTTGATATATTACGCGCATAGTCGTCGTTTCAACGAATGGTTAGGGTTTGTGTGACTTTTTGGTATATTGTTATTGTCGTTTTTTTTGCAGTTTTTTCGCTATGGCTTCGCAAAAATCGCTGTCTGTTGCAAATATTCAACGTTTATTGATGGAAGAGGACACAAATTCATCAGAGGAGTCATCTGTCAGTGAACAACACCTTGGCTCCAAATACGACTGCAAATTCGTACAATGCCAACACACATAAAAAGTAAAATACAAGATATATTACGTGTCAGCACTGAAATTCAAGATCAAAGTGGTCAGTCTACCTCCAGAAATGACCCTGGATCGACAGAGACTGCCAATTTGCGAAAAAGAAAAGTTTGTGGATTATGTCCGTATAAAAAAAGGCGTATGACGAAGACTTATTGCTCAAAGTGCAGCACTGCAATTTGTGGTGAACATAAAATTGATTTTTGCACTAGTTGCGCTTCAAAAAACAGTTTTTTTATTTTTTCACAGAAGGGATCGTGATCTTTTTAATTATTTTTGCCAAAGAAAAGAGGCTGTTTTTATTTTTATTTCTTTATTATTAATTTTCTAAGTATGATCTCACTTCTAGTTTTATAAATACCTAGTGCCTTACTAAAAAAATTTAAAAACAAATATATTTTCCAATTACATTTAAATAAATAGTTTTATTTATCAATATAACCTTTGTTTCATATTTTTTGAAAATATTTTTTTTTTAAATAAGTATTAAATAGATAAAATACTGATGAAAATTTTTTTCGTCGATTCGACGAATGGTTAGGTTTAATAGGGTACACACGAACGTTAGGTGTCTAGGGTTAAAATGCTCTGTGTAAATCTCCACTGTGTTGATATACAAGCCCTACCACAGTATCCACTTGTTAAATATCATTATGTTGTCATTAACGATACCCGTCCTAACCTGAATGAAGTAATCAGAACAAGATAGCTGTTCCCCGGCCTGGGACATGTCAATATCGTGCCGTGAATTATCAATCATGGCTGACACTCAAAC